>NC_143015.1:93769389-94095014 GCF_055824585.1 Amblyomma mixtum | reverse complement strand
TGGACTTTGACGGGATACGGATTAGCGTAAGTTATATGACCGATCCATAGTTGAGGTAAATGAAAGACTTCCAGGAAACGAGGAAGTAGCAGCGTACAGCAGATTGTCCGGTCATAAAACGAGTATAGGAAAATTTAGGAGCAGTGCCAGACGAGCTGGCACAAAACATGACTTGTTGGAGGTGAACGAGAAAGGGCATTGTACATTGTTGATGAGTCCAACTTAATGATGACATCCTAAATGTTGGCTCAGGATATCAGCAATCAGGCACGGCATACGTGGCAGATCAGGGGAAGATTTGAAAGCGGGGAACGGGGTGAGATCACCCCTGTTCTAGGTGTAATTCTTGTGACAAAAAGTTTGAGCAGTGTATGGTGGAAATGGCTGTCTTCTCATTAGCTTCCTTTAGGAGTTACCCAAAGGCGCGCCACCGTTGCAGCGGCACAAGACTGACAATATACACTTCGTCATACAAGTAATTCAGTTCAGCGCATATGATGTTTTGGTTTCACCTTTTTATTGACGCACTGGGCAAGCTGTTAAGATTGATCACATATAGGCACACTCTTACACAAAATGATTCATGCATATTTCCAAGAAACAACGCACATCTTTGCTTCAGGTGAACACAACTCGCAGTAACAGCACCGCAATAAGTGCACACTTAGGTGAATACTGTGTCCACACGCTTAAATCTGCAACGCACTACCAAACAGCAAAGATTATAACACATTAGTACACACGAGGAAAAGCTGTCATGAGTTTATTGAAATATTGTTACGGACAATGGATGCCCTGATTTTCATTTTTACCATGTGTGCGCATAAACAACAATCTCGCTCGGAATTTATTTCGCTGTTCCTTTAAACATCTTCCCACGCGAAAAATAATATGCATGAAGCTTGTACAACAAGAGCTAATCTCAGCAGAGAAACGAAGGGAAATGAGGGGCTACTTATGACATATATATGAAAGAAGGCAACACTCCATTAAACCAAGGAGCGTAAGGTAATGTTTAGTATCTTTTTTTAGTATAGATAAACAGGATAGTATTCGTGTAATTTATTTATGACCGCAAATTATCCGGTCACAAACTAGAAGAAAGAACAACCACATTCCGTCGTTAGAATCCAAACCCAAAACCACCGGGATCATGGGTTCAGATTCAGCAGGCGGCATGTAGTTGTTTAACCTGCTGCTAGTCACGCTGTACACCATGGTTCGGGCCGAGTCCAAGACGAGCTAGTTGTGGCATTGCTTCAGACTGTTATCAACACATGCACTGCTCTTGCTGGACGCGGTGAATGCGATCCTGCAGCTCTTCACTCGCGAGCACAATGGCTACTCCACCCACATCACTCTGAGAAGTCGGGATGTCTAACTTTTTCATTCACAGTATCAACGGAGGTGGGAAACAACCTTGGTAGACGGTGGAATGTCTGCGCTGTGTGCATGTCCCGTGTAAGGCAGCGAGCGACAGACAACGTGCGCACTGAGGATTGAGGCTAGAGTGTGACTTCCAGCGCGCGTAGTTTTTCTTGCTCTGCTTGCTCCTGGCTACATTTCTCTCTTTTGTCTTTCCTTTTTACGTCTTCTCTTTCTGCGACTACAGGGTGGCTATAGGGAATAAACACTCTTCGGGTGAACTACACTACCTTTCCTTTCCATCTCTTTCTGGAACATGAAAAAAAAAACATCGTGAGGTCACCTCCACCAACCTGGACGCGGTGGCGCGAGTGAAGAAAAGCTTTTCAAAACAGGGAAACAACCTTCAGGCTGCACCCGCTCTGCACTTAAGTGATTGGTGTGTACTACTCCAGCCAGGCCATGTTGTCACCGGCCGACCTCTCCACCTTTTCCTCATTAAATTCCTTTCTCTTCTTTTAATCCAAATTAGGTGCACCTCGAGCTATATTCCGTGAATTTTTTCTGATTAGATCAGAAGATATGTTTTTCAAATTTTACGTTAATGACAGTGCAGTGCATTATTTCAAGGCATCACAGTGATATAGGCGGTTTTCTTTGTTGTTCCGCACTCTTATTTTCTCTGAGCAATTTATTGAGAAACTAATTTGTTGTTCACACTTGAATGAATTAATATTTTTTTTTACTTAGCGGCTGTCAATAAGGCATTTTAGTCGTCTGCACAAATAATGCGACCATAATAATTTTAGGTATCTGCAAAGTAGCTTACGGAACCGAGGAAACAAATGATACGAGTGTTGAATCCTGCTCATATGACAATTATATTGATGTTACATTATCCATTCGCGCCTCTGGATACCTGCAACGCAAACCACTCAATAAAACCTACAGCGGAATACCGCGATTATCCGATCCTGATGACTCCCGCACTGATAGGCCATAGGAAGCCATACATTCAGGCGCTTTGTAAAAAGTTAGCTGCAGCATGCTTTGCACTCTACAAATGCCGAGATTATTTTGGTAATGACATACTCATAACTATTTATTTCTCAATTTTTCAAAGCCAGTTATCATATTGCATTGAATCATGGGGCCACACCTACCAATCTTATTTGGAACCACTTAGGGTCTTGCAAAAAAGGGCAATTCGATTCATTTCACATTCAGGATACAACGCCCACACTGCTCCTCTTTTTAAACAGATGGATATACTGCCACTACAATCATTACTTGAATACAGGACTGTCTTGACAATACACACATGCCTTACAGACAATTACCCGTTACACTCATCGCTATTCTGTATCCCACCACTATGCACTCGCAACGCCACTCATAGAAATTTCCTTCTTCCGAAAACAAAAAATGTCTATGGAGAAAGAAGGATGGCCCATGTTGGTATTAAGCTGTGGAACAAGCTTCCAAGTGAACTCAAACATTGTAAAACTTTTCGTGTGTCACTGAAGAAATATTATAAACAATGAGTGAAGCCACCGCTTTTTTTTTCTTTTCATGTATTTTTGTGTGTTTGTATCTGTTTGTAAAAGAGGCTTGGTGCTCTGAATATTGTTGCTCTATGTACCCATTTATGTCTTTCTAATTTCATGAGCTTTTATATGAATGTAATTAATTTTTGTTATGCCTGCAATTTTCTTTGAAACTGAATTGCATGGATCCCAACTAGCTTCCAGCTAGGGATCCAGATGTTTTAACAAGCATGCCTTGTATGAATGTTGAGAAATAAAAATTGAATCAATCAATCAATAGTGAAAAAATGCAAGTATTTTCGTTCACTCTCTCGTTACTGCATCTGCCGGTCTGTCTTATCTACTTTTTTCCACATTTCAACGGCTGGGAATAAACAACGCCTTCCGCGCATTCGACAAAGCGAGTCTGGTGATTTGTGGTACACCCGCGATATTTTTCAGGTTCTTCGGCGTTGACACGCCCGCGACGACTTTTTATTTAGTCTGTTGGAATTATTTTCGGATGCCGATAAAAAAGCTGTTGTGAGTTAAAGAGCGGCAGCAGTCGTTCCAGATGACATAATCAACGATTTTTTATATCATTGGTGGGATTATTATAGCTATTTTCAAGACAAGTGATACAACTTCGTCTCCAGGTAGGAGTTACTGTCGCGAAAGACGCGGGTTTGATCCCGGCCACCGCGGTAGCATTACGATGGAGGTGAAATGCAAGAGGCCCGTGCGTTGTGCGATATTAGTGCATGTTAAAGAACCCCAGGTGGTCGAAATAATCCGGAGACCTCCACAACGGCGTCTGTCAGAACTTGAGTCAGGACATTGAGCCCTTTATAACAACACAGGAGCAACTATAGAAACAGCATGTTTGAATTTTTGGCAAGATTATTCTGAGGGGAGTAAAACGTTTACAATAAAGCTAGTATTACGGTTAATAAACAAGGTAAATTTTTAGTTCTTTGCCGATTCATTTAGCTTATTCTGAGACAATTTTTTTCAGTTTCAGTTTCAAATGATGAGTACCAACAAATAAGCGTATTCTCAGCATCAGAGAACTTTAGGGCCTTTTGTTGTATTCAGACTGAAACTAGTGACGGTGGCCATCTGCTAGCACCAACCAGCTCAAACAGAAACACCGCCAAAGAGACAGCCAAAAGGGAGCAGAAGGCCATAAAGAAGACGTGCAACTGGGCAGCTTCAGCCAGAACATCGGCGTTTGTTTCGTAGTAATCCTCGGGACCGCACTTTTCAAGGCGTAGTTTTGAATCTCTTAGCAGTGAGGCCTCAACTATTCTTTGAAGAAACTCGTGGTACCCGCGCAAAAGGGGATAATTCTTGCGAACAGGCGTCACAAAAGAAGCCGCGCTTAAATGTTGCCTCGAATGCACAAGCCCGTGTGCCCATTTGAACAAGTAGCAAGTCGGCAACTTTTGTCCGAAGCATACATGACCCTCCTCCCGAGCGCATGAGTAGCAGTGACGCATATCGTAAACCAACAAGACATCGTTTTCTTTGCTTTTTAGAGACGCTGAGCGAAGGCTTGTGTAAAACTTGTTCGCGGTGATTCGCTCCTCAAGCATGAGGTGTGTGAACGTGCCCGCCATAATGCATGGAGTCACCCTTCCCTGATCCATCGCATCCTCAAGTTCTTGGATAGTGTCGATAACGTCAGGGGATGTTTGCAGACTAAGCCTTGAAACAAGCTCGCTTCGGAAATAACTCGACAGAGGTACCATCGCCATTAGCCATACGCCGAGAACAATCCCACTTGCCAAAACCGAGCGTGGTCTTAGGGGAATCGGGCACGAATTTGAGTAAAATGAGGCAAGATGCATCATCAAAGCATCAGCGACTGTGATCGCTAGCCCACGATTTGTTCCCTTCAGGTGAGCGATTGTTGTAACTGCAGAGGCTGAAAGTAGTGCTGCTAAAAGGAGATATAGCCCGAGCCTAGATTTCACAAGGATACCGAAGAAAGAGACCGGTGCAGGACGGCTGCTTTTGACGTAGAACGTTTCCTGCGCGGTTACGACTGCCGGTGGAACCGCAAATCTGAGCGCTAGCTTGTCGCTCGCAACGAGCGTATATCCCGAAACGTCGTAATATCTTTTCAAGAGATCATCGCGGTGAATTTTCATGTCGCTGTAGAAACTTCGATGCACTGTGACATTGTACAGGCCTAGAGCATTCAACAGCAGTTCCGATTTCCAAAAGTTGGAACAGGGGCCTGTGGATTCCCGCTGAAGGCATCCGACACGGACGACACTGTCCCTTAACTCGCTTTGCTTGTCCAATCTGGCATCCTTGGCTTGCGAACGCCCGCTGCAGCCCCTCGAGTAGAGAGATACGTAAGCATTGGCCCTTGGTCGATGTGTTCCGTTCTCGTATATAACTCCCTTTTTTATTCCGAGACGGCCGCAAGTAAAATTTCTTCCTTTCGATAGTAATACGGAACGATTAAATGTCTTCCTTGTCTCGATGCTCTCGGCAATCACAAGCCAGTCAACGAGGTAGGTTGATTGTGGGAAACTCAGAGTCTGTTCAAGACACGCTGAATTATTTTGCCCGAGACTTTGTAACAGGACGTTCGTCTTGATGCTCATTCGCCTGTTCCCCTTCAGATATTGAAGAAAGCGATCACTGGGCAGTTTCCATTGTGTAACAGGCCATGCTACATAGCTCAGCAACAAACGGTCTTCGGCATCCCAGTGTCCTTTGCAAGTTACCAGCGCGGCGTGGTCATGCCTCGAGATGTGGGACTCAAGCGCACGAAGAACATGCGCTCTTTTTTCGTCATGTCCAAGGAATCCTTCAACTAAAGCTTGCCTTTGCATAAGGACTTTGAACAACACATAAACAAATAAGATATGAACTTTTCTCTCCATTTGCACACTGTGACTGTTTAAGTTCGAAAAGTGTTTCTCACCAAGCAAACAAGATTTCTTCTGAAATATATGTTCAGCGTTATATTTAATTGTTAGTCGCCTTTTACTGCAGGAAACATTGTGTTAAGCAAAAAAGATCCTGCTGTGTTCGTTTCAATGTTTATGGGGGTCAACTTTGCGATGCGTATTTGGTGATTGTTATTGTTATACAGCAGCGTGCGTTGACAATCGACAATAAACGCGTCCACACAAAAGCGCTCTGATGGCCTTGAAATATTGAGGTTAAAATGTGCAATTTGACGTCAGTAATAATCGTTGTTGTTTACACTGAGCACCCGTATGTTTCTATGGGTCAAAGTTGTATTATTTTTAACTGACGTAAAGAGACAACACTGTTCAATACATTAGCGCTAGATTATAGTTCATAATATCTTTTTCTTATTCAAGACCTAGCAGCCCTTACAGGCACAATGAATATCGTCTTGCCTTTCGTCTTCTGGCAAAAGGTCTTCTATGAAGAGTTCCAGCTTAAGGCGCAAGCGTAAACTGGGGTGACGCAGTTCCGTGTTTCTTTACGCAGGGAAATTTCCATCTGTAAGCTTAACTTATAGATGTACGCTTGCTTGAAACACGCTGGATTTCACCAGAGGGAATATGTTTAGACGAGAGGGACTGCTCTGAGTCGTGGGTCAGTCGACATACGTCTACGCAACTGGAGAAACGCGGTACGAAATGACACGAACAAAAGATTTTGCGTGCTGGCTGTTCACAGACCACCCCATATCCAACTACACGACCCAATCGACCCAGTATTGAGCGTACCTTGTCTACCTGAGTCCTGTCAGTACCACGCTGAAAGAAAGAAAATTTCGCGTTGCTGCGTATAACAGCATCTAATATTCAAAGTAACGATAGCAACATTTGCTTTCTGCGTTTCAGGCTAACGAAAACTTGTTCATAAATGGAGGAATAGAAGAGATATTCAGTGAGCGAACATGAGATGACAAAAGGCCTTGGGGCAGGAAGTATCCTGTAGCAACCCAGGCTCTGGCTTCAAACTAGTCAATGCGCCTTCATGACAGACCACTGAAATTGCGGAATATCCAGTGTACTTGTTCCTTTCACCGACCGCGAATATGGAGATTCGTAGTGAACAGATATAGTATCAAGCAGTGAGTGTTGCAGCTGATATTGATGATGATATCACAAAGAAAAAGGAAACAAAACTTCAGTGCGCTGAACATAACCTGCATGCAGTTTTCATTTATAGAAAGTGAAATTATTCTCCGTACCTCTTCTCCACATTGAGCTCCACCGCATGGTTGAAGGAGTTAAAGAGTGTAATGAGAAGAAAGCCATTTTTGTAGATATCGTTTACTACATTGTCTTTGTACTGCCTATTAGTACGGATAGAACCAAAAGAGAAATAGCCCCGTTCTTTCTGTAAACGAACTTCTCATGAAAAATTATCAGGATAATAAAGATGCAGTAACTGTCTCCTTTCTTCATGGACACCTCAAACGCGCTCTAAAGGAAGGGAGGGAGGTTGGATTGAAGGAGGAGAGAGAGAAAGGTGCTGTAGTGGGGGGCTCCGGAATAATTTCGACCACCCAGAGATATTTAGCGTGCTCTGACACTGCGCCGCAAAAGGACGCCTAGACAACTTTCGTTCTCAAAAACGGTAGCACCAACAAATATTAATATAACTTGCCCACATTCGTTTCTCTTAGAGCAGGTAGGATAACGTAACTTTAGTTACTGTTCATTTTAATGATCTATTTGTAGACAATGTAGCATGATTTGGACCTATAGCAGGGGGGGGGGGGGGAGGTGTAAAATGTAAGAATAAATTATACAGAGCTGAGCAAGTTCGTCAGAGCGGTGGGGTTTCCTTCTCGAAACGAATGAATTAAAATATTTTGGCACACACTGCATCAGATACAATGATTGTCCTGCAGTAGAGCCACACAGACTCATAGGTCTGTGTGGCAGTAACCACAGAGCGAAGCGCTCGTAACACAAGGCGAGTTTTGACACCGTTGTGCGGTAAATTACGGTAACTACGAGTGCACGAAAAAATATGGCCGGGCAAGAACTGCAACAGTAACAGCATCAACGCGTTACGGTATTGGCCACGTGGCTGACAAACTTTGCTAGAACTGTCTATTAGCTCTAAAGTGCCAATTTTTTTTCCCTCAGACTTCCTAAGCACAAAACATGAAACCGAATACGCAGAATAAAGCACTGTTTGCGTGTTTAATGAGCTATCACTGAAATGAATTAGCTGTAGCAAACCCTCCATTGTTCTTGTGTAACACAATGTCACTCTCACTCCTATTTTTGCATACAAAGTTCTTTTAATTTCCTTCAAGTGCGAAGCAATCACACTCGAGTATTCCAGTAATTCGCTCTTTTTGAGCCAGAATGATATCGTTTGCTAGTAATTTTTTTACCAACAGTTCACAATCAAGAGGTGTATATCAATGCCTTCAAGTCAACTGCTTTCAACTTTGCTTTTCTTCTCTCTTGCTCTAAAATGCGAAAGCAAGTGAGGTTTTCACTCAATTTAAATGGAATTGCTATAACAAACCCAAAGCTTGCTGTACAAACCACGCGCGTTGTCAGACAGTGCCGCATGACGTAACGCTATTGAAGCGGCATTCGGTTTCAGAGGTTGCGCAGTGAGCCACAGCGAACCGGCACATCAATCACATGCCATTGTTGTACTAAATGCGCGAAGCATAAATCACCGTTACCACCGTCTTTGCCTAAAGGGAGTGCCCAGCGACTGGCCGACATCACCAGCTGCACTGAACGATCCTTCACATTCAGCACTGCGTTCTCGAACGGCTTCTGCCTAGTGAGCACGCGAACCCATTAACATCAGCGCGGTTGCCGCAGTCCAGAGGTGCGTTTGCAAAACAAGAGTATGCCTTCGTGCTAACAGCTCCATAACAGCGACTAACGCCGATCCCAGCACAAGAAAAAAATTCAGGGGGGCACTTTGTTGACCTAAAGTGCGGTGAGGCGAAAGCATTAAGCGCGGTGTTGCTGCTTGTGTCACTGAAGCGTTTGCCTTGGCAAACTTTACGAACGGGTGGTAACTTTAAAACTGCAAAATTACATGGAAAATAACGACTGTGTACCACATACCATGTTCGGCTTCAGAGCAAAGCTCTCGACGGCAGGACGTCCTCCACAAAATACAAGAAGATATGCTGCGAAACGTACCTCGGACGGGAGAAAATGTCATAATGGCCCTGGACATCAAGGGGGCATTCGATAACGTCAGCCACGAAGCGATCCTTACGGGCCTAGACAACCTGGATTGCGGACGCAGAATCCACGGCTTCGTCAAAGCCTTCCTGTCCGATAGAACTGCCACCATCGGCATAGCAGACCTTCGATCGGACAAAATTCGCACTCCAAACAAGGGAACACCCCAAGGGTCAGTTATCTCACCCCTACTCTTCAACATAGCTATGATAGGCCTAGCTCGAAAACTAGAGAACATCGAAGGCATCAGGTATTCAATGTATGCTGACAATATAACAGTCTGGACAAACACGGGCTGCCTCGGAGAGAAGGAAGAAAGGCTACAGCAAGCGGCCTCTTGTGTAGAGCAATACCTCGCAGAAAGAGGACTCGCATGCTCGACCGAGAAATCGGAACTGCTGAGAGTCTGGAGAGGCAAGCAAAACCGGACCGTCCCAACCAACGAGGACCTAAAACTCAACGTCTACCTAGAAGGGACGCCCATACCCGAAAAGAAAACAATAAAAATTTTGGGCATGTGGGTTCAATCCAACCAACGCAGTACTCACACTTTTACCCTACTGAAAGCAACAACGCTACAATTCGCACGCATGATCACCCGCATCACCAACAGGCGACATGGCATGCGTGAAGAGGACACACTAAAACTAGTCAGAAGCCTAATAGTTATTAGAATCACGTACAGCCTACCCTACCAGTGCCTCAACAAAAACGAAATACAACAAGCGGATGCCCTGCTACGCAAAGCGTATAAGACAGCGCTCCGACTACCACGCAACACGTCTACTGAAAAACTCATGGCTCTGGGATTACATAACACCTTTGAGGAGCTACGAGAGGCGCAGCTTGAGTCGCAAAAATTCAGGCTGTTGCAAACAACTGCTGGAAGATCGCTCCTTGCAGAGGCTCGGATACCGCGAGCAGATGCGAGAAATGTTGAGGACGGCAATGATCCCCGACGAGCTTCGCAAGACCCTCAAGGTAGCGCCAGTACCAAAAAACATGGATCCCAACCTCCATCGAGGCAGAAGAGAAGCGAGGGCCGAATTCATCGATAAAACATACGCTCCTCAAGCCACGACCGTGTATGCAGACGCGTCTTGGAGAGGAGGAGATACAAAAATCGCTGTAGCGGCGGTGGTCGATTCGTCTTTACGCGAAATGACCAGCGCGTCTCTCCGAGGCTGTACAGCTGCAGAGTCCGAGGAAGTAGCCGTTGCTCTAGCGGTGGCGGAGGGCTATAGAACCGGGCGGTCACTAACAATACTCACGGAGTCTTAAACAGCCTGCCGAAATTACATGAATGGCAGGATAGGTCATCACGCCCTCCGTGTACTCCTCGCAGCGACCGACAGAATTAAAAACCATGAAGAACATAACGACAAGATCCCACACAAAATTGTGTGGGTACCGGGGCACACGGAGGTGGCAGGGAACCAAGAGGCCGACAGGATAGCTCGAGGATACATTGCTTTCCGAGCATCCGACGAGCCCGCGGAACTCGCGCCAGCACCCAGGGAATACTCGGCCATACTATAAAACTATAGAGGCAGAAGAACGCGATATCCCCCACCGCACAAATCTCTCAGCAGAGAGGAAGCTGTCACTTGGTGACAATTAGAAACAGGCTCTTTCCCAAACCTACATATACTAAACAAAATGCACCCTACGATATACGCGGACAAATGTCCCTGGTGCGACGAAAAACCTACTCTATACCACATCACATGGGCCTGCCAAAACATCGACGTGGTCCCCAAAATACAAAACCCGAGTGCGGAGCAGTGGGAGGCTCTGCTGTCCAGCGACCTCTGTGAAGACCAACAAGGTCTGGTACAGCGAGCTCAACGGGCGGCAGTGGCCAGCGGAGCCCTGGACTGATGGCAACCGACCACTGATTAGAGGCGGACGAATTCGACAGAGAAGGCTCCTGGGGGTAGAACCAAGACATCTCTTAAGATGCCCCCAAACCGCAGGAAAAACCATTAGTGTAAATAAAGTTTTCCCTTCCTTCATCAGTCGCAACAACAACAACAAAATATTTCGGCTTCATGAGCAGTCACCTTCTTGACCGTCGGCGAGAAACGGCAACAAAGCTGCATGGCGCCATCGACAGTGCGTACGTTTTCAGGAACGAAGGAAAAAAATTGCCGACGATTACGTTACTTCCAATTGCGAAATTTGAGCTCAGCTCATGAGCTGTTTCAGCTTTTCTATAGACTGTGGCAAAGAATTCGAGCAAGACATCTGTGTGCAGTTAAAAGAAACTTGTTACTTTTCACACATATTCCTTCTTCAAGAAACACTCCCCTAAAAGTTCTTGGTAGTCATCATGGAAGTTCTGTGGTCGGAGAAATAAATAGATATGTGCTCGACTTGCTGCACCAATGCCTGGTTCTCAGTGACGAGGTCTATGCAAGTATTTCGCGAGGTTATCACAGCCGCTAGAGGCGTTACGAGTGAGAGGAACGGGATGTTCTCCCCGCATAAGTGGTAAGAAATTCACCCTTGTCTCTATATCTACCTTGAAGTCCCCACCCACCTCGATGAAGGCGAAATTCTAGAGGCTTGTGTGTGTACTGTGCGATGTCAGTGCACGTTAAAGAACCCCAGGTGGTCGAAATTTCCGGAGTCCTTCACTACGGCGTCTCCCATAGTCTGAGTTGCTTTGGGACGTTAAACCTCAATAAACCAAACCAAACCAAACCACCCTGGCAGGTGGTAGTTAATGGTTGATCGCGAGAGTTCGCTCACCGTTGTCAGTGCTAACGCATGCAGCCCACATCTCTCTCTCCTCACCCCATGTAAGTACATATAAGCGCGATTCAGGCGTCCACTGGCCCTGGGGGCCAGCTATGCGCACTTCTTTTCCTTAAAATGATCGGACTGTAAAACGTTGTCAACGCCAACGGCAATGCCAACAGTGAACGCCGACGGCCTATGGCTTCAGCGCCGCGTTTCTGGCACAGCGTTGTCATTGCGTTATCATCCCTCGTACCTATAAGCGCGATTGGGGCGACCACTCACCCAGGAAGCCAGTTGGGCGCGCTATGGATTCAGCGCCTATGGCTTCAGTGCCGCGTTCCCACCGGTGGCACCGGTGGTTCCCATCGGTGGTTCCTAGGTCGTGGGTTCGGTTCCCACCGGTGGCATGTGGTTCTTTTCTGCTGCTTTTCTAATCAATTATCCTTAAGTGATAACATATTCTGTAATATTCTTCATTAATCAACACCACAAAATAAATAAAAAAATCACCTGAATTTCTTGGTTTTATTTATTTATTTATTTATTTATTTATTTATTCATTCAATACTGCAGGCCTTTACGGCCCAAGCAGGAGGGGTATACAAATGACATCAGAGTACAGAACGAAGATAGCAAATAATAATTTCCAAACACTTGTTCTTTGGGAAATAGAATATCAGCAAAACAAGGACTAAACGAAATGCAAACCGAGCTCTTGATTTGGGAAAGTCAAACATAAACAAACAGAAGTAAGCCAATTAATGAAATATCCAAAAATGAAATGTCAAACATGGAGCAAGGCAAAAACACGATCAGTTTGGGCAACCAAAAAGCAGACAAGAAAAACATTCAAGAGCAATTCAATGTTTCAATTGAATCAATGCTGGTTAGAAAAGGCAGAGGTAAGTTGTTCCAATCTGTTATCGTGCGAGGAAAAAACGAATATTTAAAAGCATTAGTTCTGGTGCTGTATCGTAGAGTCAACGTGTCGATGACTGTAGAGTCATCGTGCCGATGTTGTGTTCGGCGTGCCGTAAGTAGTGTTATGTACGGATCAGGAGTTAGAGCAAGAAGGTTATTTTTAAGAAGAAACATAAATTTTAAGCGCTGAATTTTTCTTCTCAGTTCCAGTGTCGGTATTCCATGTTGTTTCATTAGTGCTGTCGGGGAATCAGTTGTACGGTATACTTAGAAAAAATAAACCTGACTGCCTTACGCTCAATTCTTTCGAGAGCGTCAATGTTAGTTTTGGTATAAGGGTTCCATATTGTGACTGTTGGCAATATTACCACTATTGGCGGACACCAGAATACCAGTGAGTCGTTTTAAGTAGTGAGCCGGTTAACTATTTTTTTCGTGATTAACTTTTAACTCTTATAGTTAGAAATGACCATGTCGGTTTTTAGAATTTAGCAAACGTGATTACCTTTGGCGTTGTGGCTCGACAAAATTTCGCTTTTTTGACTAGTCACGTGCACTGGGATGGTTGCTTTGCCTGCATGCTTTTCGAAGACGCATGTATTTTGACACGATGTATTTTGGCACGATGCTGTGCCACTGCACCTACCGGCCATGGCTGCTCGATGTGTCTCCATATTAAGATTCTCATGTGGTAAAAATTATCCCGTAGACCTCTAATACGGTACTTCTTTATACTTTCAGTCAATTGTCATCCCTTCCATCACGGTGCGGATGAGGTGTCCGCCGATGTCTGGCAGAGTTATGTGTCCTAAAACACCAATTTTCACTAGTTTATTTATTTATTTACAATACCTCTAAGGGCCCTCGTGCGAGGGTATTAGGAGGGGGGGGGGCGGTACCAGCATGAAAATATGGCACAGGCACTTGAAACAAAATACACGTAATAACGAAGTATGAAATAAAGCTACTAATGCACACGAACAACACAACAGACAACGTGCCGCCGCGGTGGCTCAGCGGTTATGGTGCTCGGCTGCTGAACCGAAAGACGCGGGTTCGATCCCGGCCGCGGCGGCTAGAATTTCTTTGGAGGAGAAATTCTACAGGCCCGTGAACTGTGCGATGTCAGTGCACGTTAAAGAACCCCAGGTGGTCGAAATTTCCGGAGCCCTCCACTACGGCGTCCCTCATAGCCTTAGTCGCTTTGGGACGTTAAACCCCATAAACTAAACTAAACTAAACAACAGACAACGCAGAATAAAGTACTGAGTAAATGCACATAATACAACAAAAATACCAAATCTGTTAGTCCATGGTTTGCTTTAACGAATGCTGAAACGATTGTAAGTTAACCTCAGTAGCTATGTGTGATGGCAGGTTATTCCAGTCTATGATGGTGCAAGGAATGAATGATTTCGCGTAAAGCGATGAACGGCATGTTATGCGTTTTATTTTGTTATCGTGGTCGCGGCGAGGAAAGACTGCATGCAGGGTGTGGCGAAAAAAAGTCGTCGTGGAGGGTGGGATGGTGATACAGTTTGTGAAGTAAGGTTAGGCGAGCGAAATGGCGTCGACATGATAGTTTTTCCGACCAGCACCACTTTTCAGTTTTCATCGCTGGGGTTGTTATCTTGCAGTGTTGTTTGGCCCTAGGGGGACCGCTGGATATGCGCGTCCCTTTCTGTTTCACGCACGCATCAGGGGTTTGCTTTGGGTCACCGGATCTCTCCACCTCAGCTCCTCTGAAAGCTCTCCGGCAGTGGTTCCGCGGCCGAACACTCAGTGAAAGTACCCGGCCACACGTTGATGCGGGAGCAGAATGGTTGGTGCGTTCGGGACTGGCCGCAGTTGACGCTTTAGCTCCGAGGTGGGAATGGAGGCTATGCACGCTGAGTGCACCATCTGCTCAGAGGTGTCGACAGGCCTGGCACCTCCGAAGTCCCAACTTTTCAGTGACTAACCAGCTCTTGCCGTTACCGCTACGTTCCAGTGGCCGCTGTTGCCTCTGTCGTTGCCCTCTCCCGCTGCCCGTGCTGTGTTGCTCCTTCAACCTGGGTGGCCTTATCTCTTTGGATTATAACACCGGACAACTCAGGTTCCATCATCACCAGACTCCTGCTTCTCGAGTTTTAGTGTGTGTTCGTATGACCTTCAAATGCCCTTCGGACTTCACAATTTCATAACAACAGCCTTAAGTCAGATGGCGAAGCATACTTTGACGACGGCCAATGCGATGGGGTCTCGAAATTAGACCCGAGTTTGATCTTTCACCTTTGGTTTGACCTTTGAGAGGCCTTGAGACTTAAATAGAATCCAAAGCATTTTGTTTAACAATACATCGCGTGCTAGACTAGCAACAACAGCTATCGCTCGACCATTAAGCCTAACATAGGCAAACCGCTAGGTGTTTTTTTTTATTCAAGCGCACTCAGGTGTTAGCGCCCTTTTGAGGTAGCCATAGCACTGCATTCACGAGAACCTTGACCGCGTGCTCTGCTCCGCCGGTACGTTCAATGCTGCGCCTACTTGATACCTTTGGTTTGGTCGCAGTGTATTTTATGCGGACTATGGATGTGTCTCTCATCGGGCGGGAACAGGGCTCGCCGTTCCCGTTCTTTGGAAGGCGATGCCTTCAATTCAAACTGGAAAACACGAATAAACAATCTATGGATCTCAGTCGGAAAAAAAATCTGCTTTATATATGATGATTAAAGTCGACTCCTTGAGGTGTGAAATTAACAGCTTACCTAACTTTAGTATGTTCCCTGTTAGAATACGCCAGTGTTGTGTGGAATCCATATACAAACTGTAATATGGGGGTTTGTTAAATACACTGGGACCTCAGGAGTAGGGCAGCAACAGTCCGTGGTCGGCGAAGGCGAGAGCACAGCACGCGCAGCCATGGCAATGCCGCCGCTTAACAGAACGGTCGTCTTCGTCTTTGCAATTGCCCCCGGGGAAAAGAGGAGCCAACCTGGCGACTTAGGGCGCGGGCAGGATGGCTGGGTCGTAGAACGGCTTGAGGCGCTGGACGTGAACAGTCTCGCGTCCACGGCAGCGGCGATCAGAAGACGGCACGAGACGTTCTACTGTGTAATTAACTGGAGATGCACGCTCCAGGACACGGTATGGGCCATGGTATTCGGCGAGAAATTTGGACGACAGGCCCGGAGTATTTGTCGGAATCCAGAGCCACACAAGGGAGCCATTGGGGAAGTGTGGCGTTGTTTGACTAAGGTCGTGGCGGGATTTCTCTTTGCACTGGTTGTCAGTTGTGAGAGCACGGGCGATGCGGCGAAAGTCTTGGGCGTGCTGGGCTGCTTCAGATAGAGGCGTATACTCGGAAGCGTCTGGATGGTACGGCAGAATGGTGTCGATGGTAGCAGAAGGGTGACGGCCGTAAAGGAGAAAGAAAGGAGAGAAGCCAGTAGTGGACTGCGTTGCGGTATTGTACGCATAGGTTACATACGGAAGCACAAGATCCCAGTTAGACTGGTTTGAAGAGACGTACATAGATAACATGTCACCGAGGGTCCGGTTAAATCGCTCGGTGAGGCCGTTGCTTTGCGGATGATATGCGGAGGTGGTGCGATGAATTATATTGCACTTGGTGAGCAGTGCCTTCGCAACATCGGATAAGAAGGCGTGGCCTCTGTCACTCAGCAATTCGCGAGGGGCGCCGTGACGAAGGATGAATCGGTTTAAAATAAACGAGGCAACTTCGGAGGCTGTGGCAGCCGGAAGGGCGGCGGTTTCGGCATACCTTGTCAAATGATCAACCGCGACGATGGCCCAACGGTTGCCGGCCGAAGTGTACGGAAGGGGGCCGTATAAATCAATGCCGACGCGGTCAAATGGGCGTGGCGGGCAAGGTAGCGGCTGCAATTCTCCAGCAGAACGATAAGGAGGTGGCTTGCGACGTTGACAGGTAAGGCACGACCGCACGTATTTGAGGATGAACGTGTACATGCCCGCCAATAATATCGCAGTCGGATGCGATGATAGGTCTTGAACACTCCGACATGACCATACTCCGGGGCCAGCGTGAAAATGGGCGCAGACTGCCGAGCGAAGGTGACAGGGAATAACTAGCAACCACTTGCGGCCCTCTGAGCTGTAGTTGCGGCGATAAAGGAGGTTGTCACGAATTGAGAAATGAGAAGCATGGCGGCGAAGAGCACGCGAAGGCGAAGCAGCCGTAGGGTTGGTGAGAAAGTCAATAAGGGAAGTGATCCACGGGTCGGCACGCTGCGCCGAAGGCATGGCGCTGATGTGAAGCATCGGCGAGGAGGCGTCGAAGGTGGAAAGGCTGGAAATATTGGCTGGAAGTGGGCAGCGGGTTAGAGCATCGGCGTCTTGATGTTTGCGGCCAATACGATACACAACGCGGATGTCGTATTCCTGCAGGCGAAGGGCACACCTCGCGAGGCGACCGGATGGGTCTTTCAGAGAGGAAAGCCAGCACAGCGCGTGGTGGTCGGTCACCAATTCAAACGTGCGGCCGTAGAGGTAAGGGCGGAACTTGGTAAGGGCCCAAACTATCGCTAGACACTCTTTTTCAGCGACCGCGTAATTAGATTCAGCCTGTGTGATCGTGCGGCTGGCAAATGCAATGACGTATTCGGCGAAGCCAGATTTGCGTCGTGCGAGTACGGCGCCGATGCCTACCCCACTGGCTTCAGTATGGACCTCGGTGGGTGTGGTCGGGTCGAAATGGCGCAGTATCGGTGGGGCAGTGAGGATACGGCGCAAGGAATCGAAGGCTTCGTCACACACTTGGGACACTTGCGAAAGATCGGAACTGCCGGACAGAAGTTGTGTCAAAGGTGCAGCAATGGAGGCAAAGTTGCGTATAAACCTACGGAAGTAGGGGCACAAACCTAGGAAGCTGCGCAGTTCTTCGATAGAAGTAGGTCGAGGGAACGCCGCCACAGCACGAAGTTTAGCCGGGTCCGGACGGACACCCTCCTTGGAAAGAACGTGGCCTAAAATGGTGAGTTGGCGAGCGGCAAAATGGCACTTCTTTAAGTTTCGCCGGAGGCCGGCGTCAGAGAGGCAGGTCAAAATGTGCTTCAGGCGGTAAAGGTGAGTGTCAAAGTCAGGCGAAACCACGACGATGTCGTCGAGGTAACCGAGGCAGGTCTTCCACTTGAGACCACGCAGAATGGTATCCATCATCCGCTCAAACGTGGCAGGAGCATTACAAAGGCCGAAAGGCATTACAGTAAATTCATATAGGCCGTCACGTGTTACAAAAGTTGTCTTGGGGCGATGGGCCTCTTCCATGGGTACCTGCCAGTACCTGGAACGTAAACCTAAAGAGGAAAATATTTCGGCACCTTGCAAGCAGTCTAGCGCGTCATCGATGCGCGGCAGGGGATAGACGTCCTTGCGCGTAATCTTGTTAAGGCGGCGGTAGTCTGCACAGAAACGGATAGAGCCGTCTCTTTTTGACAAGCACAACTGGCGAAGCCCAAGGACTGCTTGAGGATTTAATCACGCCGCTCTTGAGCATTTGGTCGACTTGATCTTCAATAACTTGGCGCTCGGGTGCCGACACACGATAGGGGCGCTGCCGTATATCATCTAAATCAATTAAATTGAAAGAATTCTGAGGCAAGCAGCAAAATATATTATTTGGAAATACAGCACAACGGATTCAGTAGCGACCATATTACCTAAACTGAATTTACCGAAACTGTCCCAACGACGAATGGTGGCTGGGTTAAGGTTTCTTCCCTCGATGTACACAAAATAAAAATAAGAACACAGCATAAAAACATCACGTTCAGTCAGACAGAGTCACTCCAATGAAATCATGTGATATTTGAGAGCAGAGATATTTAAATGTTTTTTTTCGCAGAAAACTGAAGCATGTAAATCGTTACCACGCGAAACTGCAAACATTAATTTCAATCAGAAATTTCAAAAAGCTGCATTGAATTACCTTGCAGTGAATATCAGCTCTTAGCCCCAAGTGTTTATATTGTATTCCTGTCCCACTGTCGTGTGTTAAAACTATTGTTCATGCAACAGAACAGGATGCAATCTCGTGTCAAAGACTGAGACACGGAAGTCAGTAGCGTGGCAAAAGCCGAGTCAAACCCGTAGAGTAAACCAACGAAATAAACCCCAGAGGCCCCCGGCAACAACAAAAGTGAAACCTAAAAAAAAAACAAAAAAATGTAGTGAAAACAGGGACAAGGAAGTGAGAGAAAGCAGTAAGGAAAAACAAGGGACACTGGGAAGAGAAAACCTCAAAGCACAAAGGCCGCTAACCAATGCTACCGTCCAGAAACCTGATTTCTTTCTTCGATGAGGCAATGGAGGGCTTGCTCACGCACCAGTCACCTCCTCTGGATATGAGCCAGGCCTCGATAACCTCCCTCTGGCGTTGGTCCCTCGCTCTGGCCCTAATTTCGGACTCCCCAAGCATAGGCTCACACTTGAAGTCGCAGACCGATCCGCAGTCATACTCGCAAAAACACTTTCTGCATTTCTTGCAGTGGTCTGCCAGATGTCCGCCCGCATTACCATATACACAACGTCGATGTTCCGCTAAACGTTCATTTACACATCTACCAGTCTGCCCTATGTATGATCCAGCACACAGAAGCGGAATCTCGTACACGACTCCCGTGGAACAGCTCATCGATTGCATCGCATGTTTGATTTCGCCGTCATCACGCTTTTTTTTTTAGTCATCATGCTGCAGATGGTAGACAGCTTGCATGGCGCAGAGAATACTAGATTAATCTTGTACCTGCTGGCTATTTTCTTCAAATTGTGCGAGAGCTTGTGGTAGTACGGGATGACGTGCACAGGATTCCCATCTTGCTGCCTAACACGCTGTTTTTCGAGCTTGAGCTTTCGCAGAATGGCTTCTGATACACTGGAGATCACATTTGCTGGATACCCAGCACCCCTGAAACGTTTCACTTGACCTTCAAAGCTTTGCTTTACACAATGCTCACAGTTTTTTGTCAAAGCTGACTGCAGGCTATTACTAACAATCGCCCGTTTGACAAGCTTGGAGTGGGTGCTATCATAGGGAAGGGGGGCTTTTCTGGAGCGAGGGTTGTACATCAAGCAGATTGGGTGTTCTGAAAAATAGGTGCATAAATCTAGGAACTGGATGCGGTTGTTCTGCATTGGCTCCGAAGTAAAACTAAGGCCATGGGATTTGTCTTCGAAAAGGCTTATAATCGCTGGAATACCCAGTGCGCCTTCACCAATGATGAGGAAATCATCCACATAGCGGAACACCTTGGTCACGTTTGCGCCAGGAAGATGTTGAGCTATTCGTTTGTCCATTGCTTCGAGACAGATGTTGCACAGGACAGGTGCCAGAGATGACCCAATGCATATTCCATCTTTCTGGACATAGAACTTGCCGTCGAACTAAATAACAGTTGACTTCAGGTAGAACTCCAGAACTACGAGGAAGTTGTCGCTGCAAAGGCCGGTAGCATTTTGGAACCGAACCACTCCTTCCTCTTCTATCTTGTCTCTGACAGCCGTGAAGAGGCCCCCATGTGGCACTGAGTAGAACAGATCTACTACGTCGATGGAGAAGGCTGAGGCCCGTAGATTGAGTGTCTCCAACTCTTTGATGACGCCGGCTGAGTTATTTACCATGAATGGGTCGTCACTCCGAAGGCTATTAAGGTGACGCTGAAGGAAGGTTCCCACTTGGACCTGCCACGTGCCCTTTTCCGTTACAATTGTTCTGAGCGGGCACTCTGGCTTGTGTGATTTGCCCGTGAAGAATATTTTGAGAACGTGAAGCTTCGCTCCCTTCACCTTTTTCTCTAGGCCATCCAGCCCAAGGCTACTCAGCAGTTTCCGTGCGGCGCCCTTCTGGCCGGACAAACCACTCAATTCCTTTGGCAGCATGTCCGGGTCAGCCTTCCAGGCCGAAGTGAGCATTACTGTCCACCCACGAACCAGGTTACGGTTCTTGAGGATGCCGTTATTCCAGACGATGTAGGAAGGGAGCTACGAAAAGGCCCGAAGTTTAGCTATGAACCCCAGGCAAGCAGACCTCAGCTACTCGCCATGATAAGGGCCATTGCAGACCGTGTGGATGAACAACACAGGGCCAGGATCATTGAGGAAGGAGTTGACTGCATTATACGAACCGCATCGGCAGTAGGCAGAAAGAAACCCCCACTTACGAAGATCGCGAAGCGACTTGAAGAAGCTTCCCTCGTGGCCTTACAGAGTGATAAGGAAGGAGGTTTCGTCGTTATGCCGAGAGACCTGTTCCACCAGAAAGCAAATTATGCCATCGCAAAGAACTTCAAATGCATCAAATTTATGCCAAAGAAACAGAAGGGCGCCGCACGGAAACTGCTGAGTAGCCTTGGGCTGGATGGCCTAGAGAAAAAGGTGAAGGGAGCGAAGCTTCACGTTCTCAAAATATTCTTCACGGGCAAATCACACAAGCCAGAGTGCCCGCTCAGAACAATTGTAACGGAAAAGGGCACGTGGCAGGTCCAAGTGGGAACCTTCCTTCAGCGTCACCTTAATAGCCTTCGGAGTGACGACCCATTCATGGTAAATAACTCAGCCGGCGTCATCAAAGAGTTGGAGACACTCAATCTACGGGCCTCAGCCTTCTCCATCGACGTAGTAGATCTGTTCTACTCAGTGCCACATGCGGGCCTCTTCACGGCTATCAGAGACAAGATAGAAGAGGAAGGAGTGGTTCGGTTCCAAAATGCTACCGGCCTTAGCAGCGACAACTTCCACGTAGTTCTGGAGTTCTACCTGAAGTCAACTGTTATTGAGTTCGACGGCAAGTTCTATGTTCAGAAAGATGGAATATGCATTGGGTCATCCCTGGCACCTGGCCGGTGCAACATCTATCTCGAAGCGATGGACAAACGAATAGCTCAACATCTTCCTGGCGCAAACGTGACCAAGGTGTTCCGGTATGTGGATGATTTCCTCATCATACGTGAAGGCGCACCGGATATTCCAGCGATTCTAAGCCTTTTCGAAGACAAATCCTGTGGCCTTAGTTTTACTTCGGAGCCAGTGCAGAACAACCGCATCCAGTTCGTAGATTTATGCATCTATTTTTCTGAACACCGCATCTGCTTGATGTACAACCCTCGCTCCAGAAAAGCCCCCCTTCCCTTTGATAGCGCCCACTCCAAGCTTGTCAAACGGGCGATTGTTAGTAACAGCCTGCAGTCAGCCTTGACAAAAAGCTGTGAGCATTGTGTAAAGCAAAGCTTTGAAGGTCAAGTGAGAGAGAGAGAGAGACTCTTTAATGAAGAGCAGAGAATTTAGCCGGCGTTTAAAAATCGCTGGCATGCTACTCTGCGTAGGGAGGGGAATTTGGGAGATAAAGACAGAAGGAGAGCAGAGTGGAAGAGGTAAAAAAAACGAAGTTAAAATGCGGCCATGAAATGGGTGCTATGGATGCAATGGCGAGTATTGATGTAACCTATGGAGTGATGGAGTGCATAGTCTGTCAAATGGGCTGACGAAGTTCACTGCATGAAGAATGCATGAAGGTGACGTGCAAGTGAATTTAACGCTTATCGAGATGTCCAATGTCTTTTAAATATGTGAATAGAAAGTTCATTGCAAGTTTCTGTTGCCTAAGGCAGGCTAAGGGGCCTAAAACTTTGTCCATTGTAAGGGGCACTGAGCAGAGCTTCTGCATGCAATGTTCATAGTACGCACGCTCGTTAGCATATGCAGGGCACTCAAGCAAGATATGCACCACAGTTTCTATCGCGGCACAGTTGTCACAGTGCGGACTGTTCATTTGTCTAAAACGGTATCGTAAGCCGTGTGTATATGCAGCATTAAGACGAAGTCTATGATAAAGTGTTTCCAGATGTCGAGGAATTCTGGGTGAGAGTCTTGATCTAAGATGTGGGTCGATTGAGTGAAGAAATTGGTAATGATATGTCGGCAAACTCCAAAGCCGATACGTTTCTTCGGAAGCAAAACTTTTGGCCATCTGGGACGCATCAGATTTCGTAAAAAAAGTTGTAATGTATCTCCGAAGTTGATGGCCCTTACGGGCCGCTTCATCTGCTTTTTCATTAGCCTGAATGCCACAGTGAGCAGGTACCCACTGAAATGTTATGCAGTGGCCTGCAGCAATAGCTAAATGATGTAGATATCCGATGTCCAGGGAAACTGGCTGCTGATTCGTTTTCTTCAGCAGGTTGGCCAGGATCTGGAGAGATGCTTTCGAATCCGTGAAGATAACCCAACGGTCGGTGGTTCGGCGCAAGATGTAAGAAACAGCTTCCTTAATGCCGTGAAGCTCAGCTGTCGTAGAGGATGTCCTCCGCTGCAGCCGGTAAGAAAGGGCATGGCCTGTTGAGGGCACATAAAGGCCACATGAAGAGGTTTCTTTAGTAGTTGAACCATCGGTGAAGATATGGGTGTGCTGCCTATATTCCTCCGTTAAGTAGGCGAGAGTAGTTTGCAGAAGCGCTGCCTGTGGCATGCGGCTCTTTGCATTCACACCTGGAACAAACTTCTTCACCTTTAGAGGAGAGAGTGTCCATGGAGGAAAGGCCAGAGGTAATAGTTTCTGTGGCTGATTAATAGTAGGGATGGTCAGGAGCTGCACTGCCTGGCCAAAGCTAGAGTTGCTGTGAGTTAGGTGGACACGGTGCAGGAAGTGCTTCTTCCCTTGAAGAACATGGCGGAGATGGGTACGCATAGTTTCCTGGGCGGCAATCACCTCTAGTGGGAGACATCCTGCCTCCGCTACTGTTCCTGATGCAGAGGAACCCTTTGGGAGGCCAAGGCATATTCGCAGGCAGTTGTTCCGTGCGGCAACGAGAGACTTATTGCTTGATGTAGATAATCTTTGAAACACTGGTAGACAGTAGCGCAAGGTTCCTTCAACGTAGGCTTTTTCAAGCAGACGCATTGATCGGCAGTTGTTACCCCACCTTGTTCCCACCATGAACCTAAACACTTGCGATGCTGCAGTGATCCTCTCGCGGAGTTTTTTGATCTGAGGTGTCCATGACAGATTATAGTCGATTACAACACCCAGGAATCGCTGAGATCGCACATATGGTAGCGATCGTCCGCCTAGGAGCAGCGGATATCGGGTCATCGTTTTTCTTGTAAACGCCATTGCAACACTCTTTTCTGGCGAGAGACGAAAACCTCTGGAAGCCAGGTACATCGAAATGTGCAATAGCGCTCTCTGTAGACGTTGCTGGGTGATATAGCGTGAGCGTGATGCGGTCTAGATGCAGATATCATCAAGTGAAACGTTTCAGGGGTGCTGGGTATCCAGCAAATGTGATCTCCAGTGTATCAGAAGACATTCTGCGAAAGCTTAAGCCCAAAAAACAGCGTGCTAGGCAGCAAGATGGGAATCCTGTGCACGTCATCCCGTACTACCACAAGCTCTCGCACAATTTGAAGAAAATAGCCAGCTGGTACAAGATTGTGGGTTTTTTGCGCAAAAGACACGACACAAAGGAACGAGGTAGACAGGACAAGCGCTTGTCCTGTCTACCTCGTTCCTTTGTGTCGTGTCTTTTGCGCAAAAAACCCACAATGCTTAGGCACCAACTAGCCTGCAAAAACATACTCGCATGGTACAAGATTAATCTAGTATTCACTGCGCCATGCAAGCTGTCTACCATCTGCAGCATGATGACCAAGACAAAAAAGCGTGATGACGGCGAAATCAAACATGCGTTGCAATCGATGAGCTGTTCCACGGGAGTCGTGTACGAGATTCCGCTTCTGTGTGCTTGATCATACATAGGGCAGACTGGTAGGTGTAAATTAACGTTTAGCGGACCATCGACGGTGTGTGAATGGTTATGCGGGCGGACATCTGGCAGACCACTGCAAGAAATACAGAAAGTGTTTTTGCGAGTATGACTGCGGATCGGACTTCGACTTCAAGTGTGAGCCTATGCTTGGGGAGTCCGAAATTAGGGCCAGAGCGAGGGACCAACGCCAGAGGGAGGTTATCGAGGCCTGGCTCATATCCAGAGGAGGTGACTGGTGCGTGAGCAAGCCATCCATTGCCTTATCGAAGAAAGAAATCAGGTTTCTGGACGGTAGCATTGGTTAGCGGCCTTTGTGCTTTTAGGTTTTCTCTTCGCAGGGTGCCTTGTTTTTCCTTACTGCTTTCTCTCACTTCCTTGTCGCTGTTTTCACTACGTTTTTTTTTAAGGTTTCACTTTTGTTGTTGCCGGGGGGGCCCCTGGGGTTTATTTCGTTGTTTTACTTTACGCGTTTGACTCGGCGTTTGCCACGCTACTGACTTCCGTGTCTCAGTCTTTGACACGAGATTACATCCTGTTCTGTTGTTTTCATGATTAATCCAGATTTTAAATAGTTGCACATGCCTTCTCGTGATTATCGGGTTGTGTGTTATCCATTTGAGTGGTTTTGATGATGGCATTGTATAATCTTTTGGCGAGTCATTATCTACTTGGAATTGTGATGGCCCGTTTGTATTTAAAGCTCTTGCGTTTTCAATAAAATTTCAGTCGTTAGTTCAGCGCCAGTCCTGTTGGTTGTGTCTCTCTTGTGTCCCCGTTTTTTGCGCTGCTATTACCTTCCTTAAAACCTTCCTTAACGTGATTTTATGTTTTCCACTTTGAAGGAACACGAGAAATAATGTTTGTATAAAATATCAGATGAAAACTTTTTCTATGAAGAGCATTTTAAAACGAATCATGCTAAATAATACATGTCCACTATGAAGCTGTGTACCATATGGCAGGCTGCATGCAATTTTTCTTAGAACACTATTTATTACATTTAATTTCTATGTGGATGAGGAACCGTAAACCATAATTCCATATCTTAGTAGTGATTCACCTAAGCTCTTATACACAATTTTCCGTATAGGTACATCACATAGCGACCTCAGTGATTATAGGTGTCCACATACTATTCTTAGTTTTTTTTTTAAACTTCCGCGACATGAATACTCCAAGATAATGTCCGGTCAAATGTCATTCCTAAGTATTTTGCTCTGTCTTCTACTTGTTCTGGGATACATGAACGACTCTCGAAACAAGGATTATGTAAGTAAATCACCTTTGTATCTGTAATAAATTTATGTGAATTGCGGAAAGATATAACGTTTGTTTTGGGTTTGTTAACGACTATTGCATTCCTTGAAAACCAAGAGAGCACGCGCTCTGTATCTGTTCGAAGTACACCTCCAAGTTCGTTATAAGTTGTTCCAGGTAGAACAAGAGGCGTGCCATCTGCATACAAATGCAGCTTGGATTGCGGCGATCAACTGGCAATTTCGTTAATTAAATATTGAATAAGAGGGGTCCTAGGAGCGGCCCTTGAGGTACTCCAGATTTAATATCCAACAATGTACTGTAACAGTCGCCTATTTTTACACACTGTTGTCGCTCTTTGAAATAACTGTAAAAGAATGACTGGTAGGGCCCCCTGAAACCAAAATTATCTAAATGATGCAGAAGTTGATGATTAATTGTATCAAATGCTTTTTGAAGATCAAGAAAAAGTGCGAGAGCAATACGGTTCTGGTCAATTTAGGAGCAGATGAAATCATTAAAGTCTTCTAAAAGACAAGCCGTGTTGTAACCTGGTCGAAAGCCGTATTGAGCATGGCTTAGTAATTTATACCGTTGACAGAATGACACCATATTAACATGAACAATTTTTTCAAGGACGCAGGAAATAGATGAAAAGATAGCTATTGGTTTGAAGTTATCGTAAACACTTCGCGATCCCTTCTTAAAAAGGGGCTGGTTTTCAAATTATTATGAACAAGGCCTGTTTTTAAGGATTCGTTAATGAAGTGAAGTAACTGCGCATTTAGTAGTGTTAATAATAATGAATTAATAAAATACGAATAAATCATAAAATAAGCAAAAATTAATAAAATACTAATAAATTAGACTGTACCTGTCTCAGATAGGCGCCGCTTCATGGTGGGTCAGGGGGCATGTTAATACACGAGGAAGGCGTTTCATTCACAGTTAAGCCTTTCCAGCGACCTACAGCAGATGTACCTTGCCTGCTCACTATCGGCCTCTCAAGCTGATGCCGCCTCACCTGTTCGTGCACGAAAGGTGTTTCCTCGGGAAACTAAATGATGGACGGCGAGACGATTTAATATGTGCACAGACAGTAGCTTCTACGCCCACGCGCGTGCAGACATAGTCTCTGCACCAACCTGAATCAAGAGAGGAGACAGTCTGGTTGCCCACCGTCCTGAAGTCGTACAGAAACGCAGCCTGTGCCGCCCTGACAGCGTAGCATGCACAGTCGGGGACAAAAGTCTCCAGACCACGTGTTCCTCAAACGAAGCTTATAGCTCTACTATCAGACAGCGGCTGGAGACCGCACTTGTGGAGATGAAAGAACAAAAATTTAACTTTCACCTCCACACGTGTGATCTCTAGACGCCGACTAATAGCAGAGCTATCGGCTTCGTTAGAGGAACACGTGGTCCGCAGACTATTGTCCCTGACCGTACAGGTGCAGTCTCATATGGACAGCGCATACGTGCGCACGCTTCACGACGTTGGCGCACCTCTAAACTATATTACCGCAGTGTATCCAAGGAAGGATTGCTCAGGAATTTTCACCGAACTGGGAATTTGTCTGTGCACCCGGAGCACGTTAATTGAGTTTAATCAGTGTTCAGAGCTACCCAAAGTGAAGTTGCGATGAGCATGTTCTGCAGCAAGTATAACTGAAATTTTAAACTCAACCACATCGGTCGAAAAAGTTAGATAAATGCATAAGGCCTTAATGGCTGGCCCCTCATTCACCTGCACCAGTACCTGTCTAAATGCGACAAGCAAAAAAAGGCTAATAATAAGCTTTGTCACTGAAGTCATGGAGATCAATGCCGATGATGCTTTATTTTTCGCTTATTCTTAACAGTATGAGGACAACATCATCACACAAAGGTAAATGTGGACAAAAATCGGGTTGTACATATATCCCGCAGCAACAAAACAAATCTTTATTTCAGATGAACACAACTCATCGTCACCCCGTTCCAGGAACGACACGTTGCGTAATGTATCACGTCTACACGCTTGACACTGCAATGCACCTCAAAATAACAAATATATATGTAGAGCAGTACATACGAGAAACCTTTAATCAGTTCAGCGTGATTTTACCATCGACGATAGATAGCATTCATTTGCACCAATGTTCATCTAATCTTTAGTTGCCCTGCATGCATTTAAACACAATTTCAGACCTTAATTCCTTCTCGCTTTTTGTCCAACTCTCAGTGCCATGATCAGTAATTAAATAAAGGTATTTATATCTATACTTTGTAAAGCATCACCTTATTGCGTTATTAATACATGAGTACCTAGCTACGTGGGCTCAAGTATTATTAGCGCATGCAATCAACGCAATGTAATTATCTGCTATGCTCGGATTTGACTTTGATTTCGTGAGGTTTATTTGACCGTAGATCGCATTTCAGTAAGAGTGAAGGAATGCAGGCAATCAGACATCGTCAAGGCTACGTGTCGCATGCAATCTACAGCTGCGCACACTGCCACTTGGAACACATGAGACGCACTAAGGGCTTGCTCAACAGACCACTGGGACCATGATTGCAAATATATTTTTTTCTCCGGGTGCCAGGGGAAAGGGTAAGCATTGCGTCAGTGTTTGTCACGACATATGCTTCACTACAGATGACGCATAGGCGTGATTAAGATATGCCTGACTACGAAGATGCGTGATGAAGTTATATAATACAAATCAATCAGTAGTGACGAAATCCTACCGAGTTATAATATCTCAGACTCAAGGAACAGTTTGCGATGAGCGACGTGCTGAACTGCTGCCACGGAATATTCCGAAACAACTACCTGACGCCCATTGCACAACGCCACAGCCATGACGAAGTAACGTTAATTTCCAGGCAATTGTGCCGCTGACGAAAATGCGCCAAATACAGCGCCAGATTGGTTTGGTTTATGGGGTTTAACGTCCCAAAGAGACTAAGGCTATGAGGGACGCCGTAGTGAAGGGCTCCGGAAATTTCCACCACCTAGGGTTATTTAACATGCACTGACTTCGCTCAGTACGCGGGCCTCTAGAATTTCTCCTCCAAAGAAATTCAACCGCCGCGGCCGGGATCGAACCCGCGTCTTTCGGTTCAGCAGCCGAGCACCATAACCACTGAGCCACCGCGGCGGCAAATACAGTGCCAGATGACGCATGCATGAAATGGTTCCAAAACTTGTATTTTTCGGCAGTTCTATTGTCATTTGCTCGGCGGCCACTTATGTGAACATCCAGGGCAATACTCACTCCTCTTGAATTGCGGAATTACCCTTCATCTTCTGACATAGGGCGCGATAAAAGAACTCATGTCACAGGAATGCCTCATACAAATAAAACAGGATAACTAAGGAATCAAAAGGAATAAAAAAGCGCTCAGTCCCGTGCACACCCAAAAAATAAAAAGCATCCCTTGCAACCTCTCCCATAGGCTGCAGCCACCGTTCCTGAGTCTAATCGCGCTCTGTACTGAAAAACTACTCCGAAACTTTGTTCGCAGCACTTAGCGAGGTAGATGTAGCGCAAAAACGAATAATGCTTATGTTGTAGCCACTTGTTAAAGGCATTACTTCCAAATAATGGGCGTGACAATTGGCACAAAGCAAGCTCAATGGAATATCTGTTCAATTCATATGCAGACAGATATTGCCAATTTGCTTCGGCAGTGATTTGCGCCATCCGCAACTGAGCGCACTATCAAAAAATGCGTATTGCTGAGCAATGTACAAAATAGAGAAAGACAGTTTTACGGCCACATCTCTCTCTTAAACCGTAAAGCAGGCGTTAGTTTGAGGAAAAACAGTGCTCGATAAAAGCTTTGAAGATACCAACACAAAAAATGCCGAGCCCCTCAGGTAAACCAGTCATACTTGTAGGGACCAGAGCAGCGGACGAAATACTTCTTTTTAGCGCTGCTTTCATTTGCTTCTTCGAAAGCAGATGATTCCTACTCCCAACCAAACGTTGGTTTACGAGCCCTGTTAGTGCGCATGTAAAGTCTTTTTTTCTTCCTTTCGCTTATTCCTGTATTTATTCATCCATGCCTCCGGTGTTCTGTACACAACAGCGACGTTTCTTGGTTAGCTCTCCGCGACGAGAAACGAATTTTCTTCCCCTCCATTGTCTATGACGTCTCTGACGATGATATGGAAGGCGAAATGGGTCGGAATAAATATTTTGGTATAAGCCGGAACAATTTACGCGCTTTTTTTTTACATAGGTTGCCAGCACTCGCTCATTCGCTGAGGCATCGGCCTTCATAGCTTCGGAAGTCCTGTTCTACTCATTCCGATTTTAGGGCTCCGAAAATATCTGCGACTCTTCCGCGCGCATGTTTTTGGTAAAGTGGCTGCGCTTCCTGCATCGTTGCTTGCCCTGTTTTAATTGCGAAAGCTGTCAAAACATATAAAATATTGATACATGCATTCGAAGAAGAGACAGAAGTAGCGCATGCGCTAGAAGAGGAAGAAGTTAGTTGGCTCTCTCGCGCGCGCTCGAACCACTAGGGGACCGCCGCAGGTTTTTCGTCTCTGCGCGGGTGTTCTTTTTGGCGTTGCACGCTACAATATTGAAAGTTTTCTTTAGTTTCCCCATATAGTTTCGCAGACGATAATAACATCAAATAGCAATGATTACAAAATTGGATCGCACAATATTTATTTTTCGGTACAGCGAAGTTAAAGGGCAACTGCACCACTTCTTTGAGAATTTCACGATACTCAAGCTATATAGATTGTACGTAAAGCATGAGAAGTGTTTTCGCACTAGCACTTAAAATAGTGACGTAACCGACGATTGAATTTGCGCTTCTCCTCAGTGCACCGGAGAAAATCAGAGAAGTTCAGCAGGACGACACGGAAGGTATGATTTCAATTCACCGCTGTCGTCAGCCACAACCTGCCCTGACTCGTTGGACGCAGCCAAAACAATCTCGGCAGGATTTGGCTTCGGTGGCGTTTGTTTTTTCCACCACAGAAGGAGTTTGTGCGTTGTAAATGTACCGATACCTTCGATGACGTCATCATGCACCCCCACTTGGCGTTGTGCGCTGCGGAGAAACTTGAAGGGTGTCGGGGTTCTAATCGGCGATTACTTCACTATTTCAAGTGCTAGCTCAACAAGACTTCGCATGCTTTACCTGCAAGTTTCACACATTCGACCCTCTTAGGCTCGTTTATTTCTAAAACATGTACAGTATCCCTATAAGCACTTTAACGTACTGAAACAGCCCATCAACTGCGCTATCTGCGCAATTAGATGACTAGCATTTACTCTCCGGCTGAGGTCTCCTAGGAACCATATTCCCAAAAAGTATTTCTCCTGAGGCCTAAAATGGCGTTGTCTGTTAAACTAAATATGTATTGATTTCTTAAGTAGTTTATTTCTTTACCAGGAAATGATATACAAGGTTTTTCATGGTTCTTATTAGCAAGATGTTTTTACTGAGCCATTTGGAGAGTAAATGCATGCTGTTGTTCGCACATGAATCAGTTGTGCATAACTAACTGGTTGTACGGAATGGATTGTGTTCGTCCTCGTACATAACGAAAACATGAGAATTCACGCGAGTGAGAGTATCATTTACATAAACAAGGAAACGAAGTGATCGTAATGTTAAGCCCTGTGAAAATTGATTTATTTTGATGCGGAAATATGCATTCATATTACCTGATACCCGTTATGCAATAAACATGTATCAAATTACCCGTTAAAAGTTCAAGTGCGACGCCTCGAACACCACATTTTAATGACAACGAGAGTAGCAGAGCAATAAGTCGCGAAGTATATTTCAAAAGTTTTTCAGGTATTCAAAGGACAATACATTTGCATTTGTAATTTCTCTTACCAATTGCCGTATATGTCGTGTAAAGAAATGCTTCTTTGTCTGCATGAGCTCCTGAATCCCGTGCTTATCTTTGTTAAAAGTTGGTAGTTTTTAAAATGTGGCAGCTCTCGGTCTGAGATAAAGCACAAAAAGAATATTGATATTAACTTTAGGAGTGATATTTTCAGGCAGATAGAAAGCCTGTCGATTCCAGTTTGATTGCTAGTGATTGTAACTCCGGGAATTTTTGATGTGAGGGGAAATGTTTCTGAGGTAATTGAAAGCATTAAAAACGACGCATGAATTTTAATACTGTATTGATTGTTTGCTTCTCAGACGAAGAGCGCCGCGAACGTGTAATAGCTTCAGATGGTTGAAGTACACTCAAAAGCTGTATTGTCTATGTCAGCAAACATTCGCGCCATATGATGCATTGTGTTTGAACTTAGAGACAACAATCGGTTGCTACAGGCAACCAATGGCTAATTCCAAGAGGAAAACCGCCATAGCAAGAAGCAAAAACGCCATGAAGGCCTTGAAGAAGACGTGAAACTCAGCAGCTTGGTTCACTCGAAGATCGCCACTTGCATTTCCACCTGTTTCGTACCTGCACATTCGATAACCCACTTTCGGCCCATTCAGCAGTGAAGCTTCGTCTATTCTCCTCAGAAACTCGCGGTATCCGCGCAAAAAGGGGTAATTCTTGCGGACGGGAGTCACAAACCAACTCGTGCCTAAATGTTCCCTCGACTGCACCAAGCCGCCTCCCCATCTGAGCACAAAGCACTTGGGCCACTTGAGTGCGAAGCATACGTGGTCCTCCTGCCGAGCGCATGAGAAGCAATCTCTTAAGTCTGAAAACAGCAAATTATTTGTTTCTTTGCTTGCTTGAAACGCTTGACCTAGCTCTGAGTAAAACCTGCTCGTGGTAATTTCCATCATAATCATGGTGTGTGTAAACGTGCCCATCACGATGCATGGGGTAACTCTTCGGTGGTCCAGCGCATCCTCAAGTTCTTGGATAGTGTCGATGACGTCAGGTGATGTCTGTAGACTAAGCCTTGAAACAAGCTCGCTCCGGAAATAGCTCGACAGGGGGAGTATCGCCATCAGCCACACGCCGAAGACTATGCCTCTTGCCGACACTGAACTTGGTGTCTGTGGAATTGGTAACGAGGTTGCGTAAAAGGAGGCAAGATGCAGCATCAAAGCATCAGCGACTGCGGTCCCTAGCCCGTCATTTGTTTTCTTCAGCTGAGCGACTGCTGCAACTGCTGAAGCAGAAAGCAATGCCGCTAAAAGGAGAAATAACCCGAGCTTAGATTTCACAAGGATACCGAAGAAAGAGACCGGGTCAGGACCGCCGCTTTTGACGTAGAATGTTTCCTGTGCGGTTACGACGCCAGGCGGAACAGCGAACCTCATCGCCAACCATTTGTTCGCCACGAGCATTTGTCCGCAAATGTCATAGTGACTATTGAAAACATGCTCGTAAAGAATCTCCCCGTCTCTGTAGAAAGTTCGCAACACTGTGACGTTGTATAGCCCAAGTGTGTTAAGCAGGAATTCAAATTGCCAAAATTTGGAACACAAGCCCGTTGCTTCCCATCGAATGCAGCCGATGCGAATGACACTGTTCCTGAGTTCACTGTGCTTTCCCTGACTGGCACCGCGGGCTTCCGAACGCCCGCCACAGCCCCGCGAATAGAGAGACACGTAAACAGTACCGCCTGGTCCCAGAACTTCGTTCTCGTTTGCAGAATTTTTCAGTATATCGTCCCGGCGGCAGGAAAAATTTCTGGCCTTAGAGTGTAATACGAAACGGTTAAGCGTGTTCCGTACTTCGCTGTTCTCGTCGATCACTAGCCAGTCAACTAAGTAGGTTGACTGCGGGAAACTCAGAGTTTGTCCAAGACATGCTGAATCATTTTGACCGAGGCTTTGTAACATGACGTTTGTCTTGATTCCTATGCGCCTGTTTCCTTTCACGTATCTAAGGAAGTGATCACTCGGGAGTTTCCATAATGCAACAGGCCATGGTACTTGACTAAGCAACCAATGGTCCTCGGCGTCCCAGTGTCCTTTGCAACTTATCAGCGCAGCATGGTAATGCTTTGAGATGTGTGACTCAAGCGCACGTAGAATGTCTGCTCTTTTTTCTTGGTTCCATGGAAATGCTTCGATTACAGTTTCCATTTGCAAAAAAACATCAACCAGCAAATAAACAAAAAATATTTGAGATTTGTTCGCCATTTTCACACCACTGCCGTATAAGACGAGTGCTTATGTGAAAAAAAAAACGCAGCTTCCTCCTGAAATAACTTCTGCCTTAGATATAATAACTAATCGGCAGTTACCAGGAGCACAATGCTTACAGCAAAAAAGGTTCCTCTACATCTTGTTGAATGTATATGGACTTCAACCCTGCGACGGATATTTCGAGTTTTCTTTTAACTTCTATTTTTTACATAATCTAGCAGTATGTTTAACTCAACCGCGGAAAGTGGTCTGATAAAAAAGCCATGGTGGCTTTGGATTGTTGTAGCGAAGACATGGAACAGAAATGACGGTCTAAAGGAATGTAAACTGGCACTGGGTCGGAACTAAGAGTAGCAGCTTAACTTGAACCAGCGATAAGTTTCTCTGCGGCAAGGTTAATGCGTTTCTTGGTTACAAGTAATAGACACTACAGTTCCATGCAGTAGGAGCACATACTATTGTTCCACATTATTTTTTCTTATTCATTCTGCGGCGGCTATTGCAGGTAAGTTGGCTATTGTCTTGCCTTGGTGGTGGTCAAGGGGTCTTCTTCTGTGTAGTGCTCCGGTTCTAAGCGCAAGCATAGGCGGAAATGACTTCGTCCCTTCTTCGAGGAGATGTCAGTTGTACGTATCGGAATCAAGACACAGCATTCTTGAAAGGACATACTTTGTTCCACCGGGACATAACTTTTTGGCCACGCGCTCTTCTCTCAGCAATGGATTTATTGGCTTACGTCCACACTATCTTAAACTGCGATGCAAAAAGACATCAACGCGCTGCTGACGTCCTCCCTCTAAGAAGGTCGACTCGATTCTCATTACACGGGCCAATTGACCCAGTATTGAGCGTGCGTCGTCCACCCCTGGCTGTTCGGTACCAAGCGAAAGGTGGCGCAGTTGGAGTGAGATGCCGATGCTACGTACATTAACGCCAATTTGCATCTACTTGCTCCATATTCCATCAAGAAAATCTTGTTTTTGAGAAAAAAATCGATACCGGAGAGGTCATCACTTGCCCCCGCTACAATGCTGAAAAGTTTTCAAGATTGCCTTTAATACAGCGCTCAATATGTCTTGAAACACATCCAAGGTGAAGCAGCTGAGGTGCTCGCTTAGAATAAATCAATGAGCCTTCAGACAAGCCACCCACAGTGAAAAAGCATTCATTGTACTATGTTGTTTCCGTTGAAAGCAAACTTCGAAATTTATTAGAAAATGTAGCTCCCACTGCGCCTTGTGTGTTGCAGCTGGTATTGAGGCGTATGTTAAGAAGGCAATCAAAAGAAAGTTGCAGTGCTACTAACCTGTGAACAATATTCAGTTATAGAAAGTGAAATGGCATTGCTTGCTTCATCTGCATATTGCGCTCTTTCGCCGTGTGATCCCAGGATTTACGGGCATTGGTAGCAATTTAAAGAGACTATGCGACGAGAATCAGAGCCGCGGTAGTCTAATCAGAAGGCGATCTTTTCACCATAAATTGATTTTTACGTTGGCGTTGTACGCTCTTTTAGCAGAGCTGCGATCAGAAAATGACCTATCAAGTTCAATTTATAAGGGGCCTTGCCGCAAAAATTATGTCTCATTGCTTTTTTCCGGCAGTAGATATAAACTGCGGTAAAATATGGCGTAGATATACAACCCGAGCGTCTATGAACACAGCAGCACTTTTCTCGGCAAGTATGTTGCACAAATAAATTTACTGCCATTCTCTTGTAGTGGACGTAAAGCAAGACGTCGCCGAAAATTGGATTAAAAATCGCACTTGTAAGGAGAAATAAAATTCATCAGTACGTCGCATTGGGCTAGTTGGTTAACAAATATATTTACAATTTAGCTCAACAAAAAAGGACTGGGAACTTCAGCAGCCGTGTCTTGTATTCTTACCTGTCCTTCGTTCCTGTAGCGCCAAATCACCAAGAATTGAATGAGAAACTGAGCATTGCAACGAAATAATTTTTTGCACTCAAACAAAATGACAATCGAAAGGGCTTTTGCTGCGGAAAGATTCGCATTCAATGTTTGTGTACACAAGTCGAGCTCTATTATTATACAATTGATTTTTGCTAGTTACTTTGTTCACGTTGTCACAAGAATCTATTTGCCGCTAAATCCGAGTAAAATGCATGAAAATAGAGATGCGTCCAACCTTCACCTTTAATATTTAAAAACTTTTAATAACATATTCATCAGCAGATGTTCTGGCGCAAGCCGGCCGCTGTGGCAAGCAGTAACTTCGAACACGGGCTTTGGTGTTCAAGCACTGGGAGAAACCTATTTCAAAACGGTGTATGCCTAAAGAGGTGGCTGTTTGCAATGAAACACTTGTGATTGTACATTAAAACTCCAAATCACATTGTAATGGTGCGTTGACCTTTTATAAACAAAAAAATATTCACTGTTAATCTAACGGCCCAGATAAAGTCAGTTGTTTTTGCTTCGATTTGCCAAGCCGTGTTTCCAGTGCCGCAGGACTCATACATCGCACCCTTTGGATGACAATGACATTCCTTTCGAAACACGTTTATATGTGTGATGTTTTAAAAAGGCAAGTCAGAGACCAACGATCTCTTTTGTTGTTGTTTTTTGCCACTGTATTCCTAGCAGGGACAAAGCAGTTTCCCAAACCATAAGATTTTCCAGCTATTTGACTCACCCTGCGTAAGCGGGAATTCCAGCTAATTCGCGTACACTGCGTAAGGGAGCTTTACGAATGCCTTTCGCTGAAAATGCTCCTCAACAACGTGCTTGTTCAGTCTGCTTGGTCGCTCATAAAAATTGATTAGCACAGCTCACAAGAGAGAAAAAAATCGAGGACTGAGCGCCCTTTCGGTTATTTTTTTGTTTAATAAGATCATGTTCATAGACAGGAACGGGCTGCAGTTTGCTCTCCTACAGGAATAACCTCTACAGGCACAGATGTCTCATGCACACGCCCCTCTTCCCGAACTGGAGCTCCCTCAGGTTCATGATTTTCACGGAGGACATAGCGCACATTACCATATGGTGTGCACTTAGGAATCAATGAACGTAACAAGTCCATGAGCTACTTGCTGCCATAATTTCTCATTTAAGAATAAAATTACTTTTAGGCTGTCGCCAAGAACGAAGCAGATTTCTGCCGCAGCAGCGGTCTCAACCAGCAGTCACCAGCGATAACCACCGCGCGAAATAATTTGATGAATGCTCACACACGCATCACAAGTTTCGTGATGCTTATTGTGATGGTTCGTTTTCAGTGAGAAATGAACGAAAACCAAGTTCTCGTAAAATATCATGACGTTTCGACACCTATTTGGCTTCCTTTTAAAATCTGACTGTGGGCGAATTGCAGATTAGCGTTTTGAGCCCAGGTACAGTCGACTGCCACTTCACCGAACGCAAACCGTAGGTGTAGATGAAAGTGTTCCGTGGGAATGATAAACATTCTCCCGCATCTGTTGAATGTGACATCATGAAAGTAGCTGCCGAGTAATGGGGTCGGTAATGAATTTTACTGGCGCAAACGCGGCTTTGGCGGCACAGCGCCATGACAGAAGGTATTTTTCTATACTTAAGATAGGGTCAGTGACCCATTCCCAAAGCATACCCGGTAGCGCCCGAGGTCGAACCCTTCACCTGTTGAATGCGAGGTGGATGCTTAAGCCACTAGTCCACCGCTGTGGTTAATTAGCAGCCTGCTGAGCGGTTGTAGCCGGGTCTCCCGCACAATCGTTAAAATAAATGCTATGTTGACATGCCTCGCAATGGCGACCATCGCGCTTCGTTCTCTGTTTATTTGTCTGATATAAGCTTTCATCTGGTTCACCCTCTTCGTGATATTCATGGTTTCATAAACCTAAGACGTCGAGCACTCAGACAAGGGAATTTTGCATGCCACGATTTGGGGGGGCTTCTTTAAGGTGACGGTTTTTCGGCACGGGGGGCCACGTCCGATGGTGCCAGTCGACTTGTGTAGCATTTGCACTCCCTTTCCAAAAATATGGGTCAAGAATTCGCTCTTACCTTTTATGTATGGAAGACATGCACGTTTTTGCCGATGGTGTGTGGTTAGGATAGGAGTTGAATATACTTTTCGCGGGTATTTTTTTGTTTCGGATGACATATCGAATGGTGATGATGGGTTAGCGGTTAGTACCAAATTCACTAGAATGCGTATTATTGTGTTTGGCGACTTCTATATTGTTGCAAAGAAGAGGAAGCTGGCAGTGGCGCGGGACGGAGCGCTCGAGCTAGGCCAGCGGCCATTAAATCATCTCTTATCCATCGTTCATCACGCCTCATTCTTCGGCTGACCGCCACGTTACATTTGGTGTGAGATGCTGGGGTCCCTTCATCGCCATCCTGGTCCCGGAGCTTCGGCGTCCTGCGCGTGCCATGGACGTCGGCCATGAGTACCCGGTCCGCCCCGCACGGCCGTGCCCCAGCCCGCCCGACCTGAACCGACCTCGCCGCTTACCCCAAGCCCGTCCCCCGCCCGGACCACAAGACACGACGACCCAAGACCCGACAGACCCAAGACCCTGCCTACACATGAGGCCACCACCCCCCTGCCCCTCCCGTTCGGTGCGTACAAGGACCTCGGCCGTCAGCTCCTGGCACCCTACGGCCCGGATGCTTCGTGGACCGGGACTCATCCGCCTATCATGTCATCCACCGCGGCAGCCAGCACTTCATCACCTTGCTACTTCTCTTCTGCAATGAACGCCATCGCTGAATCACGCATCCCTTCGTCCACGTCTTCCTCAGTTTACGATCGGGACGATCGCTCGGTGGCCCCGGGTAATGTTAAGAAGAAGACGAAGCTGGCAGTGGCGCGGGACGGAGCGCTTGCGCTAGGTCAGCGGCCATTAAATCATCTCTTGTTCGTCGTTCATCACGCCTCATTCTTCGGCTGCCCGCCACGTTACAATATGGCTTTCTTACGTTTCAGTTCTTTTCATCCTGACAGCATGCGAGGTTTACAGGCAGAAAAATGCGGATTTTTGCGGAATCACTGTTACACTCTACTTCCCGGTGCACTGAACATACGAGCACAAGTTTCGCGACGTACTCGATTGCGATGGGCTGTTTTTTCGTTTGTAGTGTTGTAATGCGTCGTCGGGGCATTGTATTCCTGTCGTGTATTCCTGCTTTTAGAAGTGAAAATTTCTGCCTTCTAGTTTAAACTTGCTTCGGTAACTAACCGAAAAACTTTTGTTGTTAATCTCACTTTGTAGGTTGCGAAATTTCTTTTGTTAGAATTTCTCCTTACCTCAAGACTTCCGTATTTTTGGGGACCGGAAATTAACAAATCTGCTCCTCAAACAACAGAATGTGGCTCCTCCAACGCAACGAACGAATATTCTTCCAATATGAACACAGCTCGGGCGAAAGAATCAGAAGCTATGGCTGTTTCTTGTCGGGCTGTAAGAGTGTAAATTACCCGCTTACATATTTTGGGCCAACGAGACGCGACCGCATTATACTCCCGCGAAGGCTAATCTCTCATAGATAAAAACTTCGCTTAGATAAACTGCAGCTTAAGCGTAAGCTGGGTATAACTTTATTGTGCAGGGTTTGTTTCATGGCCCGCCGATTCCAGTGTTATTTCGGTAACCAACGACAGCAGTGAATAAAGCCGGTATAAGCAAGTCCAAGGCTCCATATTTATTTCAGTTTGTTCTTGTAATTAACTTTTAGTATATTTAATAAGGAGAGTTTAACTATGAAGAATTTTCTTGTGGCTAAAGGATCAGTGGAGAAATCAATGCAGGCGCATGTTCAATGCCGACTTAAAATATACGCTACAATACTGCAACTATGTGACCATGCGCTACCAGGAGCAAAGAAGTCATCGTATCTCGTGAATGAGTGCCAGCCTGTCCAAATGTTTGCGGTAAAGTTAATTGCCAAAGCGGTACAAATATTATATCTGAAAATTTACATACATCTGAACGACAATGAAGTTTTCTTCTGGCAGACATCGCAGCAGCAGTGGATTTTGACGGGATACGGATTAGCGTAAGTTATATGACCGATCCTTAGTTGAGGTAAATAAAAGACTTCCAGGAAACGAGTATGTAGCAGCGTACAGCAGACTGTCCGGTCATGAAATGAGTATAGGAAATTTCAGGTGCAGTGCCACACGAGCTGACACAAGACATGACTTGTTGGAGGTGAACGAGAAAGGGCATTGTCCATTGTTGATGAGTCCAACTTAGTGATGCCATCCTAGATGTTGGCTCAGGATATCAGCAATCATGCACGGCACACGTGGCAGATCGGTGGAGGATTTGAAAGCGGGGAACGGGGTGAGATCACCCCTGTTCTAGATGTAAGTCTTGTGACAAAAAGTTTGAGCAGTGTATGGTGGAAATGGCTGTCTTCTCATTAGGCTCCTTCAAGAGTTACCCAAAGGCGCGCCACCGTTGCAGGGGCACAAAAGACTGACAATATACACTTCGTCATACAAGTAATTCAGTTCAGCGCATATCACGTTTTGGTTTCACCTTTTTATTGACGCACTGGGCAAGCTGTTAAGATTGATCACATATAGGCACACTCTTACACAAAATGATTCATGCATATTTACAAGAAACAACGCACATCTTTGCAGGTGAATACAACTCGCAGCAACAGCACCACAAGAAGTGCACACTTAGATGAATATTGTGTCCACACGCTTAAATCTGCAACGCACTACCAAACAGCAAAGATTATAACACATTAGCACACACGAAGAAAACCTGTCATGAGTTCAATGAAATATTATTACAGTCAATGGATGCCCTGAATTTTATTTAATTACCAAGTGTCCGCATGAACAACAATCTCGCTCGGAATTTATTTCGTTTTTCCCTTAAACATTTTTCCGCGCAAAAGACTGACGATGTGCGCACTGAGGCTGCAGTAGCCTGTGACTTCCAGCACGTGCAGTTTTTCTTGCTGTGCTTGCTCCTGGCCACATTTTTCCATTTTGTCTTTCCCTTTTACGTCTTCTCTTCCTGCGACTGCAGGGTGTCTAAAGGGAACAGACACCCTTCGGGTGAACTGCTCTACCTTTCCTTCCCATCTCTTTCTCGCTACTAGGAACTTCAAAAAATACCTCGTGAAGTCACGTCCACCAACCTGGAAGCGGTGGCGCAAGGGTCACAAAAGCTTTTTAAAACAGTGAAACAACCTTCAGACTGCACCCGCTCTGCACTTAAGTGATTGGTGTGTACTACTCCAGCCAGGCCATGTCGTCACCGGCGACCTCTCCACCTTTTCCTCATTAAGTTCCGTTCTCTTGTTTTACTCCAGCTTAGGTTCACCTCGAGCTATATTCTGCGAAATTATTTCTGACTAGATAACAAGATACGTCTTTCAAATTTTATGTTAATTACAGTGCAGCGCATTATTTCAAGGCCTGAAAGTGATGTAGGTGGTTTTCTTTGTTGTTTCGCAGTCTATTTTCTCTGAGCAATTTATTGAGGAAACTATTCTTGTTGTTGACACTTGAATTAATATCTTCTTTTACTCAGCGGCTATCAATAAGGCATTGCAGTCGTCTGCACAGATAATGCGACCATGAGAATTTTGGTTATCTGCAAAGTAGCTTACTTAACCGAGGAAACAAACTATACGAATGTCGAATCCTGCACATGTGGCAATTATATTGACGTTATATTATTCATTCGCGCCTCTAGATACATGCAACGCAAACCAGTCACTAGAACCTGCAGCGCAATACCGCAATTATCCGATCCTGATGACTCCCGCACTGATAGGCCATAGTCAAAAAATGCTAGTATTTTCGTTCACTCTTTCGTTAGTGCATCTGCCGGTCTGTGTTATCTACTTTTTTCCACATTTCAACGGCTGGGAATAAACAACGCCTTCCCCGCATTCGACACAGCGAGTCTGGTGATTTGTTGTACACCCGCGATATTTTTCAGGTTCTTCGGCGTTAACACGCCGGCAAAGACTTTTTAGTTAGTCTGTTGGAAGTATTTTCGGATGCCGATAAAAAATCTGTTGTGAGTTAAAAAGCGGCAGCAGTCATTCCAGATGACATATTCAACGGTTTTTCATATCATTGGCGGGATCGACATAGCTATTTAAAAAACAACTGATACAACTTCGTCTCCAGGTAGGAGTTACGGTCGCGAAAGACGCGGGTTCGATCCCGGCCACCGCGGTAGCATTACGATGGAGGTGAAATGCAAGAGGCCCGTGCGTTGTGCGATATTAGTGCATGTTAAAGAACCCCAGGTGGTCGAAATAATCCGGAGACCTCCACAACAGCGTCTGTCAGAACTTGAGTCAGGACAATGAGCCCTTTATAACAACACAGGAGTAACTATAGAAACAGCATGTTTGAATTTTTGGCAAAATTACTCTGAGGGGAGTAAAACGTTTACAATAAAGCTAGTATTACGGTTAATAAACAAGGTAAATTTTTAGTTCTTTGCCGGTTCATTTAGCTTATTCTGAAACAATCTTTTTCAGTTTCAGTTTCAAATGATGAGTACCAACAAATAAGCGCATTCTCAGCATCAGAGAACTTTAGGGCCTTTTGTTCTATTCAGACTGAAACTAGTGACAATGGCCGTCTGCTAGCACCAACCAGCTCCAACAGAAATACCGCCAAAGAGACAGCCAAAAGGGAGCAGAAGGCCATAAAGAAGACGTGCAACTGGGCTGCCTCAGCCAGAACATCGGCGTTTGTTTCGTAGTAATCCCCGGGACCGCATTTTTCAAGGCGTAGTTTTGAATCTCTTAGCAGTGAGGCCTCAACTATTCTTTGAAGAAACTCGTGGTACCCGCGCAAAAGGGGATAATTCTTGCGAACAGGCGTCACAAAAGAAGCCGCGCTTAAATGTTCCCTCGAATGCACAAGCCCGTGTGCCCATTTGAACAAGTAGCAAGTCGGCAACTTTTGTCCGAAGCATACGTGACCCTCCTCCCGAGCGCATGAGTAGCAGTGACGCATATCGTAAACCAACAAGACATCTTTTTCTTTGCTTTTTAGAGACGCTGAGCGAAGGTTTGTGTAAAACTTGTTCGCGGTGATTCGCTCCTCAAGCATGAGGTGTGTGAACGTGCCCGCCATAATGCATGGAGTCACCCTTCCCTGATTCATCGCATCCTCAAGTTCTTGGATAGTGTCGATAACGTCAGGGGATGTTTGCAGACTAAGCCTTGAAACAAGCTCGCTTCGGAAATAACTCGACAGAGGTACCATCGCCATTAGCCATACGCCGAGAACAATCCCACTTGCCAAAACCGAGCGTGGTCTTAGGGGAATCGGGCACGAATTTGAGTAAAATGAGGCAAGATGCATCATCAAAGCATCAGCGACTGTGGTCGCTAGCCCACGATTTGTTCCCTTCAGGTGAGCGATTGTTGTAACTGCAGAGGCTGAAAGTAGTGCTGCTAAAAGGAGATATAGCCCGAGCCTAGATTTCACAAGGATACCGAAGAAAGAGACCGGTGCAGGACGGCTGCTTTTGACGTAGAACGTTTCCTGTGCGGTTGCGAGTGCCGGTGGAACCGCAAATCTGAGCGCTAGCTTGTCGCTCGCAACGAGCGTATATCCCGAAACGTCGTAATATCTTTTCAAGAGATCATCGCGGTGAATTTTCATGTCGCTGTAGAAACTTCGATGCACTGTGACATTGTACAGGCCTAGAGCATTCAACAGCAGTTCCGATTTCCAAAAGTTGGAACAGGGGCCTGTGGATTCCCGCTGAAGGCATCCGACACGGACGACGCTGTCCCTTAACTCGCTTTGCTTGTCCAATCTGGCATCCTTGGCTTGCGAACGCCCGCTGCAGCCCCTCGAGTAGAGAGATACGTAAGCATTGGCCCTTGGTCGATGTGTTCCGTTCTCGTATATAACTCCCTTTTTTATTCCGAGACGGCCGCAAGTAAAATTTCTTCCTTTCGATAGTAATACGAAACGATTAAATGTCTTCCTTGTCTCGGTGCTCTCGGCAATCACAAGCCAGTCAACGAGGTAGGTTGATTGTGGGAAACTCAGAGTCTGTTCAAGACACGCTGAATTATTTTGCCCGAGACTTTGTAACAGGACGTTCGTCTTGATGCTCATTCGCCTGTTCCCCTTCAGATATTGAAGAAAGCGATCACTGGGCAGTTTCCATTGTGTAACAGGCCATGCTACATAGCTCAGCAACAAACGGTCTTCGGCATCCCAGTGTCCTTTGCAAGTTACCAGCGCGGCGTGGTCATGCCTCGAGATGTGGGACTCAAGCGCACGAAGAACATGCGCTCTTTTTTCGTCATGTCCAAGGAATCCTTCAACTAAAGCTTGCCTTTGCATAAGGACTTTGAACAACACATAAACAAATAAGATATGAACTTTTCTCTCCATTTGCACACTGTGACTGTTTAAGTTCGAAAAGTGTTTCTCACCAAGCAAACAAGATTTCTTCTGAAATATATGTTCAGCGTTATATTTAATTGTTAGTCGCCTTTTACTGCAGGAAACATTGTGTTAAGCAAAAAAGATCCTGCTGTGTTCGTTTCAATGTTTATGGGGGTCAACTTTGCGATGCGTATTTGGTGATTGTTATTGTTATACAGAAGCGTGCGTTGACAATCGACAATAAACGCGTCCACACAAAAGCGCTCTGATGGCCTTGAAATATTGAGGTTAAAATGTGCAATTTGACGTCAGTAATAATCGTTGTTGTTTACACTGAGCACCCGTATGTTTCTATGGGTCAAAGTTGTATTATTTTTAACTGACGTAAAGAGACAACACTGTTCAATACATTAGAGCTAGATTATAGTTCATAATATCTTTTTCTTATTCAAGACCTAGCAGCCCTTACAGGCACAATGAATATCGTCTTGCCTTTCGTCTTCTGGCAAAAGGTCTTCTATGAAGAGTTCCAGCTTAAGGCGCAAGCGTAAACTGGGGTGACGCAGTTCCGTGTTTCTTTACGCAGGGAAATTTCCATCTGTAAGCTTAACTTATAGATGTACGCTTGCTTGAAACACGCTGGATTTCACCAGAGGGAATATGTTTAGACGAGAGGGACTGCTCTGAGTCGTGGGTCAGTCGACATACGTCTACGCAACTGGAGAAACGCGGTACGAATTGACACGAACAATATATTTTGCGTGCTGGCTGTTCACAGACCACCCCATATCCAACTACACGACCCAATCGACCCAGTATTGAGCGTACCCTGTCTATCTGAGTCCTGTCAGTACCACGCTGAAAGAAAATTTCGCGTTGCTGCGTATAACAGCATCAAATATTCAAAGTAACGATAGCAACATTTGCTTTCTGCGTTTCAGGCTAACGAAAACTTGTTCATAAATCGAGGAATAGAAGAGATATTCAGTGAGCGAACATGAGATGACAAAAGGCCTTGGGGCAGGAAGTATCCTGTAGCAACCCAGGCTCTGGCTTCAAACTAGTCAATGCGCCTTCATGACAGACCACTGAAATTGCGGAATATCCAGTGTACTTGTTCCTTTCACCGACCGCGAATATGGAGATTCGTAGTGAACAGATATAGTATCAAGCAGTGAGTGTTGGAGCTGATATTGATGATGATATCACAAAGAAAAAGGAAACAAAACTTCAGTGCGCTGAACATAACCTGCATGCAGTTTTCATTTATAGAAAGTGACATTATTCTCCGTACCTCTTCTCCACATTGAGCTCCACCGCATGGTTGAAGGAGTTAAAGAGTGTAATGAGAAGAAAGCCATTTTTGTAGATATCGTTTACTACATTGTCTTTGTACTGCCTATTAGTACGGATAGAACCAAAAGAGAAATAGCCCCGTTCTTTCTGTAAACGAACTTCTCATGAAAAATTATCAGGATAATAAAGATGCAGTAACTGTCTCCTTTCTTCATGGACACCTCAAACGCGCTCTAAAGGAAGGGAGGGAGGTTGGATTGAAGGAGGAGAGAGAGAAAGGTGCTGTAGTGGGGGGCTCCGGAATAATTTCGACCACCCAGAGATATTTAGCGTGCTCTGACACTGCGCCGCAAAAGGACGCCTAGACAACTTTCGTTCTCAAAAACGGTAGCACCAACAAATATTAATATAACTTGCCCACATTCGTTTCTCTTAGAGCAGGTAGGATAACGTAACTTTAGTTACTGTTCATTTTAATGATCTATTTGTAGACAATGTAGCATGATTTGGACCTATAGCAGGGGGGGGGGGGGGAGGTGTAAAATGTAAGAATAAATTATACAGAGCTGAGCAAGTTCGTCAGAGCGGTGGGGTTTCCTTCTCGAAACGAATGAATTAAAATATTTTGGCACACACTGCATCAGATACAATGATTGTCCTGCAGTAGAGCCACACAGACTCATAGGTCTGTGTGGCAGTAACCACAGAGCGAAGCGCTCGTAACACAAGGCGAGTTTTGACACCGTTGTGCGGTAAATTACGGTAACTACGAGTGCACGAAAAAATATGGCCGGGCAAGAACTGCAACAGTAACAGCATCAACGCGTTACGGTATTGGCCACGTGGCTGACAAACTTTGCTAGAACTGTCTATTAGCTCTAAAGTGCCAATTTTTTTTCCCTCAGACTTCCTAAGCACAAAACATGAAACCGAATACGCAGAATAAAGCACTGTTTGCGTGTTTAATGAGCTATCACTGAAATGAATTAGCTGTAGCAAACCCTCCATTGTTCTTGTGTAACACAATGTCACTCTCACTCCTATTTTTGCATACAAAGTTCTTTTAATTTCCTTCAAGTGCGAAGCAATCACACTCGAGTATTCCAGTAATTCGCTCTTTTTGAGCCAGAATGATATCGTTTGCTAGTAATTTTTTTACCAACAGTTCACAATCAAGAGGTGTATATCAATGCCTTCAAGTCAACTGCTCTCAACTTTGCTTTTCTTCTCCCTTGCTCTAAAATGCGAAAGCAAGTGAGGTTTTCACTCAATTTAAATGGAATTGCTATAACAAACCCAAAGCTTGCTGTACAAACCACGCGCGTTGTCAGACAGTGCCGCATGACGTAACGCTATTGAAGCGGCATTCGGTTTCAGAGGTTGCGCAGTGAGCCACAGCGAACCGGCACATCAATCACATGCCATTGTTGTACTAAATGCGCGAAGCATAAATCACCGTTACCACCGTCTTTGCCTAAAGGGAGTGCCCAGCGACTGGCCGACATCACCAGCTGCACTGAACGATCCTTCACATTCAGCACTGCGTTCTCGAACGGCTTCTGCCTAGTGAGCACGCGAACCCATTAACATCAGCGCGGTTGCCGCAGTCCAGAGGTGCGTTTGCAAAACAAGAGTATGCCTTCGTGCTAACAGCTCCATAACAGCGACTAACGCCGATCCCAGCACAAGAAAAAAATTCAGGGGGGCACTTTGTTGACCTAAAGTGCGGTGAGGCGAAAGCATTAAGCGCGGTGTTGCTGCTTGTGTCACTGAAGCGTTTGCCTTGGCAAACTTTACGAACGGGTGGTAACTTTAAAACTGCAAAATTACATGGAAAATAACGACTGTGTACCACATACCATGTTCGGCTTCAGAGCAAAGCTCTCGACGGCAGGACGTCCTCCTCAAAATACAAGAAGATATGCTGCGAAACGTACCTCGGACGGGAGAAAATGTCATAATGGCCCTGGACATCAAGGGGGCATTCGATAACGTCAGCCACGAAGCGATCCTTACGGGCCTAGACAACCTGGATTGCGGACGCAGAATCCACGGCTTCGTCAAAGCCTTCCTGTCCGATAGAACTGCCACCATCGGCATAGCAGACCTTCGATCGGACAAAATTCGCACTCCAAACAAGGGAACACCCCAAGGGTCAGTTATCTCACCCCTACTCTTCAACATAGCTATGATAGGCCTAGCTCGAAAACTAGAGAACATCGAAGGCATCAGGTATTCAATGTATGCTGACAATATAACAGTCTGGACAAACACGGGCTGCCTCGGAGAGAAGGAAGAAAGGCTACAGCAAGCGGCCTCTTGTGTAGAGCAATACCTCGCAGAAAGAGGACTCGCATGCTCGACCGAGAAATCGGAACTGCTGAGAGTCTGGAGAGGCAAGCAAAACCGGACCGTCCCAACCAACGAGGACCTAAAACTCAACGTCTACCTAGAAGGGACGCCCATACCCGAAAAGAAAACAATAAAAATTTTGGGCATGTGGGTTCAATCCAACCAACGCAGTACTCACACTTTTACCCTACTGAAAGCAACAACGCTACAATTCGCACGCATGATCACCCGCATCACCAACAGGCGACATGGCATGCGTGAAGAGGACACACTAAAACTAGTCAGAAGCCTAATAGTTATTAGAATCACGTACAGCCTACCCTACCAGTGCCTCAACAAAAACGAAATACAACAAGCGGATGCCCTGCTACGCAAAGCGTATAAGACAGCGCTCCGACTACCACGCAACACGTCTACTGAAAAACTCATGGCTCTGGGATTACATAACACCTTTGAGGAGCTACGAGAGGCGCAGCTTGAGTCGCAAAAATTCAGGCTGTTGCAAACAACTGCTGGAAGATCGCTCCTTGCAGAGGCTCGGATACCGCGAGCAGATGCGAGAAATGTTGAGGACGACAATGATCCCCGACGAGCTTCGCAAGACCCTCAAGGTAGCGCCAGTACCAAAAAACATGGATCCCAACCTCCATCGAGGCAGAAGAGAAGCGAGGGCCGAATTTATCGATAAAACATACGCTCCTCAAGCCACGACCGTGTATGCAGACGCGTCTTGGAGAGGAGGAGATACAAAAATCGCTGTAGCGGCGGTGGTCGATTCGTCTTTACGCGAAATGACCAGCGCGTCTCTCCGAGGCTGTACAGCTGCAGAGTCCGAGGAAGTAGCCGTTGCTCTAGCGGTGGCGGAGGGCTATAGAACCGGGCGGTCACTAACAATACTCACGGACTCTTAAACAGCCTGCCGAAATTACATGAATGGCAGGATAGGTCATCACGCCCTCCGTGTACTCCTCGCAGCGACCGACAGAATTAAAAACCATGAAGAACATAACGACAAGATCCCACACAAAATTGTGTGGGTACCGGGGCACACGGAGGTGGCAGGGAACCAAGAGGCCGACAGGATAGCTCGAGGATACATTGCTTTCCGAGCATCCGACGAGCCCGCGGAACTCGCGCCAGCACCCAGGGAATACTCGGCCATACTATAAAACTATAGAGGCAGAAGAACGCGATATCCCCCACCGCACAAATCTCTCAGCAGAGAGGAAGCTGTCACTTGGTGACAATTAGAAACAGGCTCTTTCCCAAACCTACATATACTAAACAAAATGCACCCTACGATATACGCGGACAAATGTCCCTGGTGCGACGAAAAACCTACTCTATACCACATCACATGGGCCTGCCAAAACATCGACGTGGTCCCCAAAATACAAAACCCGAGTGCGGAGCAGTGGGAGGCTCTGCTGTCCAGCGACCTCTGTGAAGACCAACAAGGTCTGGTACAGCGAGCTCAACGGGCGGCAGTGGCCAGCGGAGCCCTGGACTGAGGGCAACCGACCACTGATTAGAGGCGGACGACTTTGACAGAGAAGGCTCCTGGGGGTAGAACCAAGACGTCTCTGAAGATGCCCCCAAACCGCAGGAAAAACCATTAGTGTAAATAAAGTTTTCCCTTCCTTCATCAGTCGCAACAACAACAACAAAATATTTCGGCTTCATGAGCAGTCACCTTCTTGACCGTCGGCGAGAAACGGCAACAAAGCTGCATGGCGCCATCGACAGTGCGTACGTTTTCAGGAACGAAGGAAAAAAATTGCCGACGATTACGTTACTTCCAATTGCGAAATTTGAGCTCAGCTCATGAGCTGTTTCAGCTTTTCTATAGACTGTGGCAAAGAATTCGAGCAAGACATCTGTGTGCAGTTACAAGAAACTTGTTACTTTTCACACATATTCCTTCTTCAAGAAACACTCCCCTAAAAGTTCTTGGTAGTCATCATGGAAGTTCTGTGGTCGGAGAAATAAATAGATATGTGCTCGACTTGCTGAACCAATGCCTGGTTCTCAAAGATGAGGTCTATGCAAGTATTTCGCGAGGTTATCACAGCCGCTAGAGGCGTTACGAATGAGAGGAACGGGATGTTCTCCCCGCATAAGTGGTAAGAAATTCACCCTTGTCTCTATATCTACCTTGAAGTCCCCACCCACCTCGATGAAGGCGAAATTCTAGAGGCTTGTGTGTGTACTGTGCGATGTCAGTGCACGTTAAAGAACCCCAGGTGGTCGAAATTTCCGGAGTCCTTCACTACGGCGTCTCCCATAGTCTGAGTTGCTTTGGGACGTTAAACCTCAATAAACCAAACCAAACCAAACCACCCTGGCAGGTGGTAGTTAATGGTTGATCGCGAGAGTTCGCTCACCGTTGTCAGTGCTAACGCATGCAGCCCACATCTCTCTCTCCTCACCCCACGTAAGTACATATAAGCGCGATTCAGGCGTCCACTGGCCCTGGGGGCCAGCTATGCGCACTTCTTTTCCTTAAAATGATCGGACTGTAAAACGTTGTCAACGCCAACGGCAATGCCAACAGTGAACGCCGACGGCCTATGGCTTCAGCGCCGCGTTTCTGGCACAGCGTTGTCATTGCGTTATCATCCCTCGTACCTATAAGCGCGATTGGGGCGACCACTCACCCAGGAAGCCAGTTGGGGGCGCTATGGATTCAGCGCCTATGGCTTCAGTGCCGCGTTCCCACCGGTGGCACCGGTGGTTCCCATCGGTGGTTCCTAGGTCGTGGGTTCGGTTCCCACCGGTGGCATGTGGTTCTTTTCTGCTGCTTTTCTAATCAATTATCCTTAAGTGATAACATATTCTGTAATATTCTTCATTAATCAACACCGCAAAATAAATAAAAAAATCACCTGAATTTCTTGGTTTTATTTATTTATTTATTTATTTATTTATTTATTCATTCAATACTGCAGGCCTTTACGGCCCAAGCAGGAGGGGTATACAAATGACATCAGAGTACAGAACGAAGATAGCAAATAATAATTTCAAAACACTTGTTCTTTGGGAAATAGAATATCAGCAAAACAAGGACTAAACGAAATGCAAACCGAGCTCTTGAATTGGGAAAGTCAAACATAAACAAACAGAAGTAAGCCAATTAATGAAATATCCAAAAATGAAATGTCAAACATGGAGCAAGGCAAAAACACGATCAGTTTGGGCAACCAAAAAGCAGACAAGAAAAACATTCAAGAGCAATTCAATGTTTCAATTGAATCAATGCTGGTTAGAAAAGGCAGAGGTAAGTTGTTCCAATCTGTTATCGTGCGAGGAAAAAACGAATATTTAAAAGCATTAGTTCTGGTGCTGTATCGTAGAGTCAACGTGTCGATGACTGTAGAGTCATCGTGCCGATGTTGTGTTCGGCGTGCCGTAAGTAGTGTTATGTACGGATCAGGAGTTAGAGCAAGAAGGTTATTTTTAAGAAGAAACATAAATTTTAAGTGCTGAATTTTTCTTCTCAGTTCCAGTGTCGGTATTCCATGTTGTTTCATTAGTGCTGTCGGGGAATCAGTTGTACGGTATACTTAGAAAAAAATAAACCTGACTGCCTTACGCTCAATTCTTTCGAGAGCGTCAATGTTAGTTTTGGTATAAGGGTTCCATTTTGTGACTGTTGGCAATATTACCACTATTGGCGGACACCAGAATACCAGTGAGTCGTTTTAACTAGTGAGCCGGTTAACTATTTTTTTCGTGATTAACTTTTAACTCTTATAGTTAGAAATGACCATATCGGTTTTTAGAATTTAGCAAACGTGATTACCTTTGGCGTTGTGGCTCGACAAAATTTCGCTTTTTTGACTAGTCACGTGCACTGGGATGGTTGCTTTGCCTGCATGCTTTTCGAAGACGCATGTATTTTGACAGGATGTATTTTGGCACGATGCTGTGCCACTGCACCTACCGGCCATGGCTGCTCGATGTGTCTCCATATTAAGATTATCATCTGGTCAAAATTATCCTGTAGACCTCTAATACGGTACTTCTTTATACTTTCACTCAATTGTCATCCCTTCCATCACGGTGCGGATGAGGTGTCCGCCGATGTCTGGCAGAGTTATGTGTCCTAAAACACCAATTTTCACTAGTTTATTTATTTATTTACAATACCTCTAAGGGCCCTCGTGCGAGGGTATTACATAGGAGGGGGCGGGGGGGGGGCGATACCAGCATGAAAATATGGCACAGGCACTTGAAACAAAATACACGTAATAACGAAGTATGAAATACAGCTACTAATGTACACGAACAACACAACAGACAACACAGAATAAAGTACTGCACATAATACAACAAAAATACCAAATCTGTTAGTCCATGGTTTGCTTTAACGAATGCTGAAACGATTGTAAGTTAACCTCAGTAGCTATGTGTGATGGCAGGTTATTCCAGTCTATGATGGTGCGAAGAATGAATGATTTCGCGTAAAGCGATGAACGGCATGTTATGCGTTTTATTTTGTTATCGTGGTCGCGGCGAGGAAAGACTGCATACAGGGTGTGGCGAAAAGAAGTCGTCGTGGAGGGTGGTATGGTGACACAGTTTGTGAAGTAAGGTTAGGCGAGCGAAATGGCGTCGACATGATAGTTTTTCCGACCAGCACCACTTTTCAGTTTTCATCGCAGGGGTTGTTATCTTGCAGTGTTGTTTGGCCCTAGGGGGACCGCTGGATATGCGCGTCCCTTTCTGTTTCACGCACGCATCAGGGCTTTGCTTTGGGTCACCGGATCTCTCCACCTCAGCTCCTCTGAAAGCTCTCCGGCAGTGGTTCCGCGGCCGAACACTCAGTGAAAGTACCCGGCCACACGCTGCTGCGGGGGCAGAATGGTTGGTGCGTTCGGGACTGGCCGCAGTTGACGCTTTAGCTCCGAGGTGGGAATGGAGGCTATGCACGCTGAGTGCACCATCTGCTCAGAGGTGTCGACAGGCCTGGCACCTCCGAAGTCCCAACTTTTCAGTGACTAACCAGCTCTTGCCGTTACCGCTACGTTCCAGTGGCCGCTGTTGCCTCTGTCGTTGCCCTTTCGCGCTCCCCGTGCTGTGTTGCTCCTTCAACCTGGGTGGCCTGATCTCTTTGGATTATAACACCTGACAACTCAGGTTACATCATCACCAGACTCCTGCTTCTCGAGTTTTAGTGAGTGTTCGTATGACCTTCAAATGCCCTTCGGACTTCACAATTTCATAACAACAGCCTTAAGTCAGATGGCGAAGCATACTTTGACGACGGCCAATGCGATGGGGTCTCGAAATTAGACCCGAGTTTGATCTTTCACCTTTGGTTTGACCTTTGAGAGGCCTTGAGACTTAAATAGAATCCAAAGCATTTTGTTTAACAATACATCGCGTGCTAGACTAGCAACAACAGCTATCGCTCGACCATTAAGCCTAACATAGGCAAATCGCTAGGTGTTTTTTTTTTATTCAAGCGCACTCAGGTGTTAGCGCCCTTTTGAGGTAGCTATAGCGCTGCATTCACGAGAACCTTGACCGCGTGCTCTGCTCCGCCGCTACGTTCAATGCTGCGCCTACTTGATACCTTTGGTTTGGTCGCAGTGTATTTTATGCGGACTATGGATGTGTCTCTCATCGGGCGGGAACAGGGCTCGCCGTTTCCGTTCTTTGGAAGGCGATGCCTTCAATTCAAACTGGAAAACACGAATAAACAATCTGTGGATCTCAGTCGGAAAAAAAATCTGCTTTATATATGATGATTAAAGTCGACTCCTTGAGGTGTGAAATTAACAGCTTACCTAACTTAAGTATGTTCCCTGTTAGAATACGCCAGTGTTGTGTGGAATCCATATACAAACTGTAATATGGGGGTTTGCTAAATACACTGGGACCTCAGGAGTAGGGCAGCAACAGTCCGTGGTCGGCGAAGGCGAGAGCACAGCACGCGCAGCGATGGCAATGCCGCCGCTTAACAGAACGGTCGTCTTCGTCTTTACAATTGCCCCCGGGGAAAAGAGGAGCCAACCTGGCGACTTAGGGCGCGGGCAGGATGGCTGGGTCGTAGAACGGCTTGAGGCGCTGGACGTGAACAGTCTCGCGTCCACGGCAGCGGCGATCAGAAGACGGCACGAGACGTTCTACTGTGTAATTAACTGGAAATGCACGCTCCAGGACACGGTATGGGCCATGGTATTCGGCGAGAAATTTGGACGACAGGCCCGGAGTATTTGTCGGAATCCAGAGCCACACAAGGGAGCCATTGCGGAAGTGTGGCGTTGTTTGACTGAGGTCGTGGCGGGATTTCTCTTTGCACTGGTTGTCAGTTGTGAGAGCACGGGCGATGCGGCGAAAGTCTTGGGCGTGCTGGGCTGCTTCAGATAGAGGCGTATACTCGGAAGCTTCGGGTTGGTACGGCAGAATGGTGTCGATGGTAGCAGAAGGGTGACGGCCGTAAAGGAGAAAGAAAGGAGAGAAGCCAGCAGTGGACTGCGTTGCGGTATTGTACGCATAGGTTACATACGGAAGCACAAGATCCCAGTTAGACTGGTTTGAAGAGACGTACATAGATAACATGTCACCGAGGGTACGGTTAAATCGCTCGGTGAGGCCGTTGCTTTGCGGATGATATGCGGAGGTGGTGCGATGAATTATATTGCACTTGGTGAGCAGTGCCTTCGCAACATCGGATAAGAAGGCGCGGCCTCTGTCACTCAGCAATTCGCGAGGGGCGCCGTGACGAAGGATGAATCGGTTTAAAATAAACGAGGCAACTTCGGAGGCTGTGGCAGCCGGAAGGGCGGCGGTTTCGGCATACCTTGTCAAATGATCAACCGCGACGATGGCCCAACGGTTGCCGGCCGAAGTGTACGGAAGGAGGCCGTATAAATCAATGCCGACGCAGTCAAATGGGCGTGGCGGGCAAGGTAGCGGCTGCAATTCTCCAGCAGAACGATAAGGAGGTGGCTTGCGACGTTGACAGGTAAGGCACGACCGCTCGTATTTGAGGATGAACGTGTACATGCCCGCCAATAATATCGCAGTCGGATGCGATGATAGGTCTTGAACACTCCGACATGACCATACTCCGGGGCCAGCGTGAAAATGGGCACAGACTGCCGAGCGAAGGTGACAGGGAATAACTAGCAACCACTTGCGGCCCTCTGAGCTGTAGTTGCGGCGATAAAGGAGGTTGTCACGAATTGAGAAATGAGAAGCATGGCGGCTAAGAGCACGCGAAGGCGAAGCAGCCGTAGGGTTGGTGAGAAAGTCAATAAGGGAAGTGATCCACGGGTCGGCACGCTGCGCCGAAGGCATGGCGCTGATGTGAAGCATCGGCGAGGAGGCGTCGAAGGTGGAAAGGCTGGAAATATTGGCTGGAAGTGGGCAGCGGGTTAGAGCATCGGCGTCTTGATGTTTGCGGCCAATACGATACACAAAGCGGATGTCGTATTCCTGCAGGCGAAGGGCACACCTCGCGAGGCGACCGGATGGGTCTTTCAGAGAGGAAAGCCAGCACAGCGCGTGGTGGTCGGTCACCAATTCAAACGTGCGGCCGTAGAGGTAAGGGCGGAACTTGGTAAGGGCCCAAACTATCGCTAGACACTCTTTTTCAGCGACCGCGTAATTAGATTCAGCCTGTGTGATCGTGCGGCTGGCAAATGCAATGACGTATTCGGCGAAGCCAGATTTGCGTCGTGCGAGTACGGCGCCGAGGGCTACCCCACTGGCTTCAGTATGGACCTCGGTGGGTGCGGTCGGGTCGAAATGGCGCAGTATCGTTGGGGCAGTGAGGATACGGCGCAAGAAATCGAAGGCTTCGTCCCACACTTGGGACACTTGCGAAAGATCGGAACTGCCGGACAGAAGTTGTGTCAAAGGTGCAGCAATGGAGGCAAAGTTACGTATAAACCTACGGAAGTAGGGGCACAAACCTAGGAAGCTGCGCAGTTCTTCGATAGAAGTAGGTCGAGGGAACGCCGCCACAGCACGAAGTTTAGCCGGGTCCGGACAGACACCCTCCTTGGAAAGAACGTGGCCTAAAATGGTGAGTTGGCGAGCGGCAAAATGGCACTTCTTTAAGTTTCGCCGGAGGCCGGCGTCAGAGAGGCAGGTCAAAATGTGCTTCAGGCGGTAAAGGTGAGTGTCAAAGTCAGGCGAAACCACGACGATGTCGTCGAGGTAACCGAGGCAGGTCTTCCACTTGAGACCACGCAGAATGGTATCCATCATCCGCTCAAACGTGGCAGGAGCATTACAAAGGCCGAAAGGCATTACAGTAAATTCATATAGGCCGTCACGTGTTACAAAAGAGTTCTTGGGGCGATCGGCCTCTTCCATGGGTACCTGCCAGTACCTGGAACGTAAACCTAAAGAGGAAAATATTTCGTCACCTTGCAAGCAGTCTAGCGCGTCATCGATGCGCGGCAGGGGATAGACGTCCTTGCGCGTAATCTTGTTAAGGCGGCGGTAGTCTACACAGAAACGGATAGAGCCGTCTCTTTTTGACAAGCACAACTGGCGAAGCCCAAGGACTGCTTGAGGATTTAATCACGCCGCTCTTGAGCATTTGGTCGACTTGATCTTCAATAACTTGGCGCTCGGGTGCCGACACACGATAGGGGCGCTGCCGTATATCATCTAAATCAATTAAATTGAAAGAATTCTGAGGCAAGCAGCAAAATATATTATTTGGAAATACAGCACAACGGATGCAGTAGCGACCATATTACCTAAACTGAATTTACCGAAACTGTCCCAACGACGAATGGTGGCTGGGTTAAGGTTTCTTCCCTCGATGTACACAAAATAAAAATAAGAACACAGCATAAAAACATCACGTTCAGTCAGACAGAGTCACTCCAATGAAATCATGAGATATTTGAGAGCAGAGATATTTAAATGTTTTTTTTTTCGCAGAAAACTGAAGCATGTAAATCGTTACCACGCGAAACTGCAAACATTAATTTCAATCAGAAATTTCAAAAAGCTGCATTGAATTACCTTGCAGTGAATATCAGCTCTTAGCCCCAAGTGTTTATATTGTATTCCTGTTCCACTGTCGTGTGTTAAAACTATTGTTCATGCATTAATACATTTTTGTGCTTGCCATCTTTTCTTCATCAATGTCTGTGTTGTTATGTGCTTGTTTCTTTATGTAGTCGTATGTACTGTGTGCAGAACAGATATTTCGCCCATATTCTTCAGTGAATTTGTGCCTTTAGTGTGAAACGCTGCAACCGTGTAGAAAGAAATGCACTTTGTGGCGGCCCTATGGGCCAATAGCATCTGTAACAATAATAATAATAATCGTTTATTTCCGGCCAAATGTACAAGTGCCGTCAAAAGTAAATGGAAGGCAATATTCACGAAAAAATTTAATCATTGGCCCCCCATTGCATGCATCCTTGAATACATATGTGCAGCCTAATTATGATTTTGCAAATTTCACTGTGCGCCAACAAGTATGGACCGTTATGCTTTAGATGTAAAGAAATTAAATTTTTTTTGACAAAAGTCGCCTTCCATTTACTTTTGACTACGAGTGTACATGATAATAACCAACCCGCTTAAGCGCTGTTGCTCGTGAGCGTGGCTGGGCAGTACAGCATGACTGAATCAGAACGAAGCCATACAAACACAAAAAAACATAATATTGTCAGCACATTAATGTTCAAGCACAGATTGTTCAAGTATAACACAGATTGAGATGTGAAGCAGCGAGGCTCAAAACAAGGTATTAGGTCATAGCATAGTGTATTAACAAGATGGTATTTTCATCATTCCACATAAAAAGACAGGCAGGGAATTTTTGCAACTAAAATCTTTTCAACACTACATATAAAGCAAGAGCACTTTACCCAACGAATTGTCACACAATTGCAGCATACAAAGAGCATATGATACCATTAATTTGACTGCACAGATGACAGTATACATTAATTTGACTGCACAGATGACAGTATATATGCCTTAATTTTTCGAACAGGTGAATGTGTTACCGATTTCAAGTTTGTTCAAACATGAAGGCACATTAAATGCGCGGGTTCTCTTTCGATATTTAGTGTGCACACGTGGAATAATAAATTTCTCTATGGGGCGCAAGGGTCGTGATTTTATCAAAAGTTTTGTATGGGCTAGTCGGTGGTTCATCTTAAGGAAGGTAATAGCAACGCAAAAAACGGTGACACAAGAGAGACACAACCAACAGGACTGGCGCTGAACTAACGACTGAAATTTTATTGAAAACGGCAGAGCTTTAAATACAAACAGGCCATCACAATTCGAAGTAGATAATGACTCGCCAAAAGATTATATAATGCCAGCATCAAAACCACTCAAATGGATAACACACAACTTGATAATCACGAGAAGGCATGTGCAACTACTTAAAATCTGGATGAATCATGAATACAACAGAACAGGATGTAATCTCGTGTCAAAGACTGAGACACGGAAGTCAGTAGCGTGGCAAAAGCCGAGTCAAACCCGTAGAGTAAAACAACGAAATAAACCCCAGAGGCCCCCGGCAACAACAAAAGTGAAACCTAAAAAAAAACAAAAAAAATGTAGTGAAAACAGCGACAAGGAAGTGAGAGAAAGCAGTAAGAAAAAACAAGGGACCCCGCGAAGAGAAAACCTCAAAGCACAAAGGCCGCTAACCAATGCTACCGTCCAGAAACCTGATTTCTTTCTTCGATGAGGCAATGGATGGCTTGCTCACGCACCAGTCACCTCCTCTGGATATGAGCCAGGCCTCGATAACCTCCCTCTGGCGTTGGTCCCTCGCTCTGGCCCTAATTTCGGACTCCCCAAGCATAGGCTCACACTTGAAGTCGCAGACCGATCCGCAGTCATACTCGCAAAAACACTTTCTGCATTTCTTGCAGTGGTCTGCCAGATGTCCGCCCGCATTACCATATACACAACGTCGATGTTCCGCTAAACGTTCATTTACACATCTACCAGTCTGCCCTATGTATGATCCAGCACACAGAAGCGGAATCTCGTACACGACTCCCGTGGAACAGCTCATCGATTGCATCGCATGTTTGATTTCGCCGTCATCACGCTTTTTTGTTTTAGTCATCATGCTGCAGATGGTAGACAGCTTGCATGGCGCAGAGAATACTAGATTAATCTTGTACCTGCTGGCTATTTTCTTCAAATTGTGCGAGAGCTTGTGGTAGTACGGGATGACGTGCACAGGATTCCCATCTTGCTGCCTAACACGCTGTTTTTCGAGCTTGAGCTTTCGCAGAATGGCTTCTGATACACTGGAGATCACATTTGCTGGATACCCAGCAACCCTGAAACGTTTCACTTGACCTTCAAAGCTTTGCTTTACACAATGCTCACAGTTTTTTGTCAAAGCTGACTGCAGGCTATTACTAACAATCGCCCGTTTGACAAGCTTGGCGTGGGTGCTATCATAGGGAAGGGGGGCTTTTCTGGAGCGAGGGTTGTACATCAAGCAGATGCGGTGTTCAGAAAAATAGTTGCATAAATCTAGGAACTGGATGCGGTTGTTCTGCATTGGCTCCGAAGTAAGGCCACAGGATTTGTCTTCGAAAAGGCTTATAATCGCTGGAATACCCAGTGCGCCTTCACCAATGATGAGGAAATCATCCACATACCGGGACACCTTGGTCACGTTTGCGCCAGGAAGATGTTGAGCTATTCGTTTGTCCATCGCTTCGAGATAGATGTTGCACAGGACAGGTGCCAGAGATGACCCAATGCATATTCCATCTTTCTGGACATAGAACTTGCCGTCGAACTAAATAACAGTTGACTTCAGGTAGAACTCCAGAACTACGAGGAAGTTGTCGCTGCAAAGGCCGGTAGCATTTTGGAACCGAACCACTCCTTCCTCTTCTATCTTGTCTCTGACAGCCGTGAATAGCCGTGTCTCTGATAGCCGTGCGGATCGGACTGCGACTTCAAGTGCGAGCCTATGCTTGGGGAGTCCGAAATTAGGGCCAGAGCGAGGGACCAAACGCCAGAGGGAGGTGATCGAGGCCTGGCTCATATCCAGAGGAGGTGACTGGTGCGTGAGCAAGCCATCCATTGCATCATCGAAGAAAGAAATCAGGTTTTTGGACGGTAGCATTGGTTAGCGGCCTTTGTGCTTTGAGGTTTTCTCTTCGCAGGGTCCCTTGTTTTTCCTTACTGCTTTCTCTCACTTCCTTGTCGCTGTTTTCACTACATTTTTTTTTGTTTTTTTTAGGTTTCACTTTTGTTGTTGCCGGGGGCCTCTGGGGTTTATTTCGTTGTTTTACTCTACGGGTTTGACTCGGCTTTTGCCACGCTACTGACTTCCGTGTCTCAGTCTTTGACACGAGATTACATCCTGTTCTGTTGTATTCATGATTCATCCAGATTTTAAGTAGTTGCACATGCCTTCTCGGGCTGTGTGTTATCCATTTGAGTGGTTTTTATGCTAGCATTATATAATCTTTTGGCGAGTCATTATCTACTTGGAATTGTGATGGCCTGTTTGTATTTAAAGCTCTGCCGTTTTCAATAAAATTTCAGTCGTTAGTTCAGCGCCAGTCCTGTTGGTTGTGTCTCTCTTGTGTCCCCGCTTTTTGCGCTGCTATTACCTTCCTTAAGATGAACCACCGACTAGCCCATACAAAACTTTTGATCGATTGAATTTCTCCTACTTTGAGCTCTTTCCTGTCTCATGCGGCCGTGCAAGATTCGGGCATTATTTGTGTCACTTTTATCGCCATCACAACGTGCAAGTCGAGATCCTTGTCATTTTACCTCAGACGAAAACTCGTACCCGGAGAAATCAAGGCAATGTTTGGACTTGTTCAGCCTTCTTGGGGACACGCTAAGAGGATTATGAAGATTTTGAAGTCCGAACTCTGGCGGCAGGTGCGCTTGCTTCAAGACTGGCTGCAGCTCCACGTTGAAGCACATGGTTATCTATCTTTGGCGGGAAAACGCTACCAAGACTATAAGAAGCTGGCCGGACAAACCACTGAATTCCTTTGGCAGCATGTCCGGGTCAGCCTTCCAGGCCGAAGTGAGCATTACTGTCCACCCACGAACCAGGTTACGGTTCTTGAGGATGCCGTTATTCCAGACGATGTAGGAAGGGAGCTACGAAAAGGCCCGAAGTTTAGCCATGAACCCCAGGCAAGCAGACCTCAGCTACTCGCCATGATAAGGGCCATTGCAGACCGTGTGGATGAACAACACAGGGCCAGGATCATTGAGGAAGGAGTTGACTGCATTATACGAACCGCACCGGCAGTAGGCAGAAAGAGACCCCCACTTACGAAGATCGCGAAGCGACTTGAAGAAGCTTCCCTCGTGGCCTTACAGAGTGATAAGGAAGGAGGGTTCGTCGTTATGCCGAGAGACCTGTTCCACCAGAAAGCAAATTATGCCATCGCAAAGAACTTCAAATGCATCAAATTTATGCCAAAGAAACAGAAGGGCGCCGCACGGAAACTGCTGAGTAGCCTTGGGCTGGATGGCCTAGAGAAAAAGGTGAAGGGAGCGAAGCTTCACGTTTTCAAAATATTCTTCACGGGCAAATCACACAAGCCAGAGTGCCCGCTCAGAACAATTGTAACGGAAAAGGGCACGTGGCAGGTCCAAGTGGGAACCTTCCTTCAGCGTCACCTTAATAGCCTTCGGAGTGACGACCCATTCATGGTAAATAACTCAGCCGGCGTCATCAAAGAGTTGGAGACACTCAATCTACGGGCCTCAGCCTTCTCCATCGACGTAGTAGATCTGTTCTACTCAGTGCCACATGCGGGCCTCTTCACGGCTATCAGAGACAAGATAGAAGAGGAAGGAGTGGTTCGGTTCCAAAATGCTACCGGCCTTAGCAGCGACAACTTCCACGTAGTTCTGGAGTTCTACCTGAAGTCAACTGTTATTGAGTTCGACGGCAAGTTCTATGTTCAGAAAGATGGAATATGCATTGGGTCATCCCTGGCACCTGTCCTGTGCAACATCTATCTCGAAGCGATGGACAAACGAATAGCTCAACATCTTCCTGGCGCAAACGTGACCAAGGTGTTCCGGTATGTGGATGATTTCCTCATCATACGTGAAGGCGCAGCGGATATTCCAGCGATTCTAAGCCTTTTCGAAGACAAATCCTGTGGCCTTAGTTTTACTTCGGAGCCAGTGCAGAACAACCGCATCCAGTTCGTAGATTTATGCATCTATTTTTCTGAACACCGCATCTGCTTGATGTACAACCCTCGCTCCAGAAAAGCCCCCCTTCCCTTTGATAGCGCCAACTCCAAGCTTGTCAAACGGGCGATTGTTAGTAACAGCCTGCAGTCAGCCTTGACAAAAAGCTGTGAGCATTGTGTAAAGCAAAGCTTTGAAGGTCAAGTGAGAGAGAGAGAGAGACTCTGTAATGAAGAGCAGAGAATTTAGCCGGCGTTTAAAAATCGCTGGCATGCTACTCTGCGTAGGGAGGGGAATTTGGGAGATAAAGACAGAAGGAGAGCAGAGTGGAAGAGGTAAAAAAAACGAAGTTAAAATGCGGCCATGAAATGGGTACTAAGGATGCAATGGCGAGTATTGATGTAACCTATGGAGTGATGGAGTGCATAGTCTGTCAAATGGGCTGACGAAGTTCACTGCATGAAGAATGCATGAAGGTGACGTGCAAGTGAATTTAAAGCTTATCGAGATGTCCAATGTCTTTTAAATATGTGAATAGAAAGTTCATTGCAAGTCTCTGTTGCCTAAGGCAGGCTAAGGGGCCTAAAACTTTGTCCATTGTAAGGGGCACTGAGCAGAGCTTCTGCATGCAATGTTCATAGTACGCACGCTCGTTAGCATATGCAGGGCACTCAAGCAAGATATGCACCACAGTTTCTATCGCGGCACAGTTGTCACAGTGCGGACTGTCCATTTGTCTAAAACGGTATCGTAAGCCGTGTGTATATGCAGCATTAAGGCGAAGTCTATGATAAAGTGTTTCCAGATGTCGAGGAATTCTGGGTGAGAGTCTTGATCTAAGATGTGGGTCGATTGAGTGAAGAAATTGGTACTGATATGTCGGCAAACTCCAAAGCCGATACGTTTCTTCGGAAGCAAAACTTTTGGCCATCTGGGACGCATCAGATTTCGTAAAAAAAGTTCTAATGTATCTCCGAAGTTGATGGCCCTTACGGGCCGCTTCATCTGCTTTTTCATTAGCCTGAATGCCACAGTGAGCAGGTACCCACTGAAATGTTATGCAGTGGCCTGCAGCAATAGCTAAATGATGTAGATATCCGATGTCCAGGGAAACTGGCTGGTGATTCGTTTTCTTCAGCAGGTTGGCCAGGATCTGGAGAGATGCTTTCGAATCCGTGAAGATAACCCAACGGTCGGTGGTTCGGCGCAAGATGTAAGAAACAGCTTCCTTAATGCCGTGAAGCTCAGCTGTCGTAGAGGATGTCCTCCGCTGCAGCCGGTAAGAAAGGGCATGGCCCGTTGAGGGCACATAAAGGCCACATGAAGAGGTTTCTTTAGTAGTTGAAGCATCGGTGAAGATATGGGTGTGCTGCCTATATTCCTCCGTTAAGTAGGCGAGAGTAGTTTGCAGAAGCGCTGCCTGTGGCATGCGGCTCTTTGCATTCACACCTGGAACAAACTTCTTCACCTTTAGAGGAGAGAGTGTCCATGGAGGAAAGGCCAGAGGTAATAGTTTCTGTGGCTGATTAATAGTAGGGATGGGCAGGAGCTGCACTGCCTGGCCAAAGCTAGAGTTGCTGTGAGTTAGGTGGACACGGTGCAGGAAGTGCTTCTTCCCTTGAAGAACATGGCGGAGATGGGTACGCATAGTTTGCTGGGCGGCAATCACCTCTAGTGGGAGACATCCTGCCTCCGCTACTGTTCCTGATGCAGAGGAACCCTTTGGGAGGCCAAGGCATATTCGCAGGCAGTTGTTCCGTGCGGCAACGAGAGACTTATTGCTTGATGTAGATAATCTTTGAAACACTGGTAGACAGTAGCGCAAGGTTCCTTCAACGTAGGCTTTTTCAAGCAGACGCATTGATCGGCAGTTGTTACCCCACCTTGTTCCCGCCATGAACCTAAACACTTGCGATTCTGCAGTGATCCTCTCGCGGAGTTTTTTGATCTGAGGTGTCCATGACAGATTATAGTCGATTACAACACCCAGGAATCGCTGAGATCGTACATTGGTAGCGATCGTCCGCCTAGGAGCAGCGGATATCGGGTCATCGTTTTTCTTGTAAACGCCATTGCAACACTCTTTTCTGGCGAGAGACGAAGACCTCTGGAAGCCAGGTACATCGGAATGTGCAATAGCGCTCTCTGTAGACGTTGCTGGGTGATATAGCGCGAGCGTGATGCGGTCCAGATGCAGATATCATCAAGTGAAACGTTTCAGGGGTGCTGGGTATCCAGCAAATGTGATCTCCAGTGTATCAGAAGACATTCTGCGAAAGCTTAAGCCCCAAAAACAGCGTGCTAGGCAGCAAGATGGGAATCCTGTGCACGTCATCCCGTACTACCACAAGCTCTCGCACAATTTGAAGAAAATAGCCAGCTGGTACAAGATTGTGGGTTTTTTGCGCAAAAGACACGACACAAAGGAACGAGGTAGACAGGACAAGCGCTTGTCCTGTCTACCTCGTTCCTTTGTGTCGTGTCTTTTGCGCAAAAACCCACAATGCTTAGGCACCAACTAGCCTGCAAAAACATACTCGCATGGTACAAGATTAATCTAGTATTCTCTGCGCCATGCAAGCTGTCTACCATCTGCAGCATGATGACCAAGACAAAAAAGCGTGATGACGGCGAAATCAAACATGCGTTGCAATCGATGAGCTGTTCCACGGGAGTCGTGTACGAGATTCCGCTTCTGTGTGCTTGATCATACATAGGGCAGACTGGTAGGTGTAAATTAACGTTTAGCGGACCATCGACGGTGTGTGAATGGTTATGCGGGCGGACATCTGGCAGACCACTGTAAGAAATGCAGAAAGTGTTTTTGCGAGTATGACTGCGGATCGGACTGCGACTTCAAGTGTGAGCCTATGCTTGGGAAGTCCGAAATTAGGGCTAGAGCGAGGGACCAACGCCAGAGGGAGGTTATCGAGGCCTGGCTCATATCCAGAGGAGGTGACTGGTGCGTGAGCAAGATTGCCTTATCGAAGAAAGAAATCAGGTTTCTGGACGGTAGCATTGGTTAGCGGCCTTTGTGCTTTTAGGTTTTCTCTTCGCAGGGTGCCTTGTTTTTCCTTACTGCTTTCTCTCACTTCCTTGTCGCTGTTTTCACTACGTTTTTTTTTTAAGGTTTCACTTTTGTTGTTGCCGGGGGGGCCCCTGGGGTTTATTTCGTTGTTTTACTTTACGTGTTTGACTCGGCGTTTGCTACGCTACTGACTTCCGTGTCTCAGTCTTTGACACGAGATTACATCCTGTTCTGTTGTTTTCATGATTAATCCAGATTTTAAATAGTTGCACATGCCTTCTCGTGATTATCGGGTTGTGTGTTATCCATTTGAGTGGTTTTGATGATGGCATTGTATAATCTTTTGGCGAGTCATTATCTACTTGGAATTGTGATGGCCCGTTTGTATTTAAAGCTATTGCGTTTTCAATAAAATTTCAGTCGTTAGTTCAGCGCCAGTCCTGTTGGTTGTGTCTCTCTTGTGTCCCCGTTTTTTGCGCTGCTATTGCCTTCCTTAAAACCTTCCTTAACGTGATTTTATGTTTTCCACTTTGAAGGAACACGAGAAATAATGTTTGTATAAAATATCAGATGAAAACTTTTTCTATGAAGAGCATTTTAAAACGAATCATGCTAAATAATACATGTCCACTATGAAGCTGTGTACCATATGACAGGCTGCATGCAATTTTTCTTAGAACACTATTTATTACATTTAATTTCTATGTGGATGAGGAACCGTAAACCCTAATTCCATATCTTAGTAGTGATTCACCTAAGCTCTTATACACAATTTCCCGTATAGGTACATCACATAGCGACCTCAGGGATTATAGGTGTGCACATACTATTCTTAGTTTTTTTTAAACTTCCGCGACATGAATATTCCAAGATAATGTCCGGTCAAATGTCATTCCTAAGTATTTTGCTCTGTCTTCTACTTGTTCTGGGATACATGAACGACTCTCGAAACAAGGATTATGTAAGTAAATCACCTTCGTATCTGTTATAAATTTATGTGAATTGCGGAAACATATAACGTTTGTTTTGGATTTGTTAACGACTATTGCATTCCTTGAAAACCAAGAGAGCACGCGCTCTGTATCTGTTTGAAGTACACCTCCAAGTTCGTTATAAGTTGTTCCAGGTAGAACAAGAGGCGTGCCATCTGCATACAAATGCAGCTTGGATTGCGGCGATCAACTGGCAATTTCGTTAATTAAATATTGAATAAGAGGGGTCCTAGGAGCGACCCTTGAGGTACTCCTGATTTAATATCCAACAATGTACTGCAACAGTGGCCTATTTTTACACACTGTTGTCGCTCTTTGAAATAACTGTAAAAGAATGACTGGTAGGGCCCCCTGAAACCAAAATTATCTAAATGATGCAGAAGTTGATGATTAATTGTATCAAATGCTTTTTGAAGATCAAGAAAAAGTGCGAGAGCAATACGGTTCTGGTCAATTTCGGAGCAGATGAAATCATTAAAGTCTTCTAAAAGACAAGCCGTGTTGTAACCTGGTCGAAAGCCGTATTGAGCATGGCTTAGTAATTTATACTGTTGACAGAATGACACCATATTAACATGAACAATTTTTTCAAGGATGCAGGCAATAGATGAAAAGATAGCTATTGGTTTGAAGTTATCGTAAACACTTCGCGATCCTTTCTTAAAAAGGGGCTGGTTTTCAAATTATTATGAACAAGGCCTGTTTTTAAGGATTCGTTAATGACGTGAAGTGACTGCGCATTTAGTAGTGTTAATAATAATGAATTAATAAAATACGAATAAATCATAAAATAATCAAAAATGAATAAAATACTAATAAATTAGACTGTACCTGTCTCAGATAGGCGCCGCTTCATGGAGGGTCAGGGGGCATGTTAATACACGAGGAAGGCGTTTCATTCACAGTTAAGCCTTTCCAGCGACCTACAGCAGATGTACCTTGCCTGCTCACTATCGGCCTCTCAAGCTGATGCCGCCTCACCTGTTCGTGCACGAAAGGTGTTTCCTCGGGCAACTAAATGATGGACGGCGAGACGATTTAATATGTGCAAAGACAGTACCTTCTACGCCCACGCGCGTGCAGACATAGTCTCTGCACCAACCTGAATCAAGAGAGGAGACAGTCTGGTTGCCCACCGTCCTGAAGTCGTACAGAAACGCAGCCTGTGCCGCCCTGACAGCGTAGCATGCACAGTCGGGGACAAAAGTCTCCAGACCACGTGTTCCTCAAACGAAGCTTATAGCTCTACTATCAGACAGCGGCTGGAGACCGCACTTGTGGAGATGAAAGAACAAAAATTTAACTTTCACCTCCACACGTGTGATCTCTAGAAGCCGACTAATAGCAGAGCTATCGGTTTCGTTAGAGGAACACGTGGTCCGCAGACTATTGTCCCTGACCGTACAGGTGCAGTCTCATATGGACAGCGCATACGTGCGCACGCTTCACGACGTTGGCGCACCTCTAAACTATATTACCGCAGTATATCCAAGGAAGGATTGCTCAGGAAATTTCACCGAACTGGGAATTTGTCTGTGCACCCGGAGCACGTTAATTGAGTTTAATCAGTGTTCAGAGCTACCCAAAGTGAAGTTGCGATGAGCATGTTCTGCAGCAAGTATAACTGAAATTTTAAACTCAACCACATCGGTCGAAAAAGTTAGATAAATGCATAAGACCTTAATGGCTGGCCCCTCATTCACCGGCATCAGTACCTGTCTAAATGCGACAAGCAAAAAAAGGCTAATAATAAGCTTTGTCACTGAAGTCATGGAGATCAATGCCGATGATGCTTTATTTTTCGCTTATTTTTAACAGTATGAGGACGACATCATCACATAAAGGTAAATGTGGACAAAAATCGGGTTGTACATATATTCCGCAGCAACAAAACAAATCTTTATTTCAGATGAACACAACTCATCGTCACCCCGTTCCAGGAACGACACGTTGCGTAATGTATCACGTCTACACGCTTGACACTGCAATGCACCTCAAAATAACAAATATATATGTAGAGCAGTACATACGAGAAACCTTTAATCAGTTCAGCGTGATTTTACCATCGACGATAGATGGCATCCATTTGCACCAATGTTCATCTAATCTTTAGTTGCCCTGCATGCATTTAAACAAAATTTCAGACCTTAATTCCTTCTCGCTTTTTGTCCAACTCTCAGTGCCATGATCAGTAAATAAATAAAGGTATTTATATCTATACTTTGTAAAGCATCACCTTATTGCGTTATTAATACATGACTACCTAGCTACGTGGGCTCAAGTATTATTAGCGCATGCAATCAACGCAATGTAATTATCTGCTATGCTCGGATTTGACTTCGATTTCGTGAGGTTTATTTGACCGTTGATCGCATTTCAGTAAGAGTGAAGGAATGCAGGCAATCAGACATCGTCAAGGCTACGTGTCGCATGCAATCTACAGCTGCGCACACTGCCACTTGGAACACATGAGACGCACTAAGGGCTTGCTCAACAGACCACTGGGACCATGATTGCAAATATATTTTTTTCTCCGGGTGCCAGGGGAAAGGGTAAGCATTGCGTCAGTGTTTGTCACGACATATGCTTCACTACAGATGACGCATAGGCGTGATTAAGATATGCCTGACTACGAAGATGCGTGATGAAGTTATATAATACAAATCAATCAGTAGTGACGAAATCCTTCCGAGTTATAATATCTGAGACTCAAGGAACAGTTTGCGATGAGCGACGTGCTGAACTGCTGCCACGGAATATTCCGAAACAACTACCTGACGCCCATTGCACAACGCCACAGCCATGACGAAGTAACGTTAATTTCCAGGCAATTGTGCCGCTGACGAAAATGCGCCAAATACAGCGCCAGATTGGTTTGGTTTATGGGGTTTAACGTCCCAAAGAGACTAAGGCTATGAGAGACGCCGTAGTGAAGGGCTCCGGAAATTTCCACCACCTAGGGTTATTTAACATGCACTGACTTCGCTCAGTACGCGGGCCTCTAGAATTTCTCCTCCAAAGAAATTCAACCGCCGCGGCAGGGATCGAACCCGCGTCTTTCGGTTCAGCAGCCGAGCACCATAACCACTGAGCCACCGCGGCGGCAAATACAGTGCCAGATGACGCATACATGAAATGGTTCCAAAACTTGTATTTTTCGGCAGTTCTATTGTCATTTGCTCGGCGGCCACTTATGTGAACATCCAGGGCAATACTCACTCCTCTTGAATTGCGGAATTACCCTTCATCTTCTGACATAGGGCGCGATAAAAGAACTCATGTCACAGGAATGCCTCATACAAATAAAACAGGATAACTAAGGAATCAAAAGGAATAAAAAAGCGCTCAGTCCCGTGCACACCCAAAAAATAAAAAGCATCCCTTGCAACCTCTCCCATAGGCTGCAGCCACCGTTCCTGAGTCTAATCGCGCTCTGTACTGAAAAACTACTCCGAAACTTTGTTCGCAGCATTTAGCCAGGCAGATGTAGCTCAGAAAAGAATAATGCTTATGTTATAGCCACTTATTAAAGGCATTACTTCCAAATAATGGGCGCCAGAAATGGCACAAAGCCAGCTCAATGGAATATCTGATCAATTCATATACAGACAGATATTGGCAATTTGCTTCGGCAGTGCTTTGCGCCAACCGCAACCGCGAGCACTATCAAAAAACACGTATTTCTGAGCAACGTACAAAATAAAGAAAAACAGTTTTACGGCTCCATCTCTCTCTTAAACAGTAAAGCACGCGTTAGTTTGAGGAAAAACAGTGCTCGACGAAAGCTTTGAAGATACCAATACAAAAAATGTCGAGCCCCTCAGGGAAACCAGTCGTACTTGTAGCGCGACCAGAGCAGCGGACGACATATTTCTTCTTAACACTGCTTTCATATGCTTCTTCGAAAGCAGATGATTCCTACTCCGAACCAAACGTTGGTTGGTTTCTTTAACTACGAATTTTCTGAGAAAGCTGTATAGCTCTCCTTTGTAGACCTATGGCTGCGCTCGGGTGGATTTCAATGAGTAATTACTCCCTTATTACAAATCTACTCCACCTTGGGGGATTCCCCTAAACATTTGACCAACACTGTTCCCACTTCGAGTTATTGATCAATTCGCTCTCGCCCTACCATAAGCTTGCCGTCCCGGTTAGCTCAATTGTTAGAGCGACTGCTCCGGTGAAGCGGTGGTCCCGGGTTCGAACCCCGGACCAGGACGAATTTTTATTTCACTACGAAGTTTCTGAGAAAGCTGTACAGCTTTCCTTTGTAGCCGTATGGCTGCGCTCGGGTCGATGTCAATGAGTAATTACTCCCTTATTATGAGCCCTGTTAGTGCGCTTGTAAAGTCTCTTTTTTTACTTTTGCTTATTATTGTATTTATCCATCCATGCCTCCGGTGTTCTGTACGCAACAGCGACGTTTCTTGGTTAGTTTTCCGCGACGAGAAACGAATTGTCTTCGCCTTCATTGTCTATGACGTCTGTGACGATGATATGGAAGGAGAAATGGCTCAGAATAAATATTTGGGTATAAGCCGGAAAAATTTACGCGCTTTCTTTCTACATAGGTTGCCAGCACTCGCTCATTCACTGAGACGTCGGCATTCATAGATACGGAAGTCCTCTTCTTCTCATCCTGATTTTAGGGCTCCGAAAATATCTGCGACTCTTCCGCGCGCATGTTTTTGGCAAAGTGCATACTTGCTAGCCCTGTCTTAAATGCAAAAGCTGTCAAAACATCTAAAAATTTGAAAATTTTTTTTAGTTTTCCATAGAGTTGTTTCGCAGACTATAATAACATCAAATAGCTATGATTACAAAATTGAATCGCACAATATTTATTTTTCGGTACAGCGAAGTTAAAGGGCAACTGCACCACTTTTTTGGGAATTTCACGATATTCAAGCTATATAGATTGTACGTAAAGCATGAGAAGTGTTTTCGCACTAGCACTTAAAATAATGACGTAATCGACGATTGAATTTGCGCTTCTTCTCAGTGCACCAGAGGAATGCAGAGAAGTTCAGCAGGACGACACGGAAGGTATGATTTCAATTCACCGCTGTCGCCAGCCACAACCTGCCCTGACTCGTTGGACGCAGCCAAAAAAATCTCGGCAGGATTTGGCTTCGATGGCGTTTGTTTTTTCCATCACAGAAGAAGTTTGTGCGTTGTAAATGTACCGATACCTTCGATGACGTCATCATGCACCCCCACTTGGCGTTGTGCGCTGCGGAGAAGCTTGAAGGGTGTCGGGGTTCTAATCGGCGATTACTTCACTATTTCAAGTGCTAGCTCAACAAGACTTCGCATGCTTTACCTGCAAGTTTCACACATTCGACGCTCTTAGGCTCGTTTATTTCTAAAACATGTGCAGTTTCCCTATAAGCACTTTAACGTATTGAAACAGCCCATCAACTGCGCTATCTGCGCATCTAGATGACTAGCATTTACTCTCCGGCTGAGGTCTCCTAGGAACCATATTCCCAAAAAGTATTTCTCCTGAGGCCTAAAATGGCGCTGTCTGTTAAACTAAATATGTATTGCTTTCTTAAGTAGTTTATTTCTTTACCAGGAAATGATATACAAGGTTTTTCATGGTTCTTATTAGCAAGATGTTTTTACTGAGCCATTTGGAGAGTAAATGCATGCTGTTGTTCGCACATGAATCAGTTGTGCATAACTAACTGGTTGTACGGAATGGATTGTGTTCGTCCTCGTACATAACGAAAACATGAGAATTCACGCGAGTGAGAGTATCATTTACATAAACAAGGAAACGAAGTGATCGTAATGTTAAGCCCTGTGAAAATTGATTTATTTTGATGCTGAAATATGCATTCATATTACCCGATACCCGTTATGCAATAAACATGTATCAAATTACCCGTTAAAAGTTCAAGTGCGACGCCTCGAACACCACATTTTAATGACAACGAGAGTAGCAGAGCAATAAGTCGCGAAGTATATTTCAAAAGTTTTTCAGGTATTCAAAGGACAATACATTTGCATTTGTAGTTTCTCTTACCAATTGCCGTATATGTCGTGTAAAGAAATGCTTCTTTGTCTCCATGAGCTCCTGAATCCCGTGCTTATCTTTGTTAAAAGTTGGTAGTTTTTAAAATGTGGCAGCTCTCGGTCTCAGATAAAGCACTAAAAGAATATTGATATTAACTTTAGGAGTGATATTTTCAGGCAGATAGAAAGCCTGTCGATTCCAGTTTGATTGCTAGTGATTGTAACTCCGGGAATTTTTGGTGTGAGGGGAAATGTTTCTGAGGTAATTGAAAGCATTAAAAACGACGCATGAATTTTAATACTGTATTGATTGTTTGCTTCTCAGACGAAGAGCGCCGCGAACGTGTAATAGCTTCAGATGGTTGAAGTACACTCAAAAGCTGTATTGTCTATGTCAGCAAACATTCGCGCCATATGATGCATTGTGTTTCAACTTAGAGACAACAATCGGTTGCTACAGGCAACCAATGGCTAATTCCAAGAGGAAAACCGCCATAGCAAGAAGCAAAAACGCCATGAAGGCCTTGAAGAAGACGTGAAACTCAGCAGCTTGGTTCACTCGAAGATCGCCACTTGCATTTCCACCTGTTTCGTACCTGCACATTCGATAACCCACTTTCGGCCCATTCAGCAGTGAAGCTTCGTCTATTCTCCTCAGAAACTCGCGGTATCCGCGCAAGAAGGGATAATTCTTGCGGACGGGAGTTACAAACCAACTCGTGCTTAAATGTTCTCTCGACTGCACCATATCAGGTCCCCATCCCCGCACAAAGCACCTGGGCCACTTGAGTGTGAAGCAAACGTGGTTCTCCTGTCGAGCGCATGAGAAGCAGTGTGTTAGATGTGGAACCAACATACGCTGTTTTTCTTTTCTTTCTTGATACGCTAACCGCAGCTTTGAGTAAAAGCTGCGTGTGTCGGTCTTCGCCACCAGAATGAGGTGCGTGAACGTGCCCGCCACGACGCACGGAGTCATCCTTCCGCTCTCCAACGCCTCCTCAAGTTCTTGGATAGTGTCGATGACGTCAGGGAATGTCTGTAGACTAAGCCTTGAAACAAGCTCGCTCCGGAAATAGCTCGACAGGGGGAGTATCGCCATCAGCCACACGCCGAAGACTATGCCTCTTGCCGACACTGAACTTGGTGTCTGTGGAATTGGTAACGAGGTTGCGTAAAAGGAGGCAAGATGCAGCATCAAAGCATCAGCGACTGCGGTCGCTATCCCGTCATTTGTTTCCCTCAGCTGAGCGACTGCTGCAACTGCTGAAGCAGAAAGCAATGCCGCTAAAAGGAGAAATAACCCGAGCTTAGATTTCACAAGGATACCGAAGAAAGAGAGCGGCTCAGGACGGCCGCTTTTGACGTAGAATGTTTCCTGTGCGGTTACGACGCCAGGCGGAACAGCGAACCTCATCGCCAACCATTTGTTCGCCACGAGCATTTGTCCGCAAATGTCATAGTGACTATTGAAAACATGCTCGTAAAGAATCTCCCCGTCTCTGTAGAAAGTTCGCAACACTGTGACGTTGTATAGCCCAAGTGTGTTAAGCAGGAATTCAAATTGCCAAAATTTGGAACACAAGCCCGTTGCTTCCCATCGAATGCAGCCGATGCGAATGACACTGTTCCTGAGTTCACTGTGCTTTCCCTGACTGGCACCGCGGGCTTCCGAACGCCCGCCACAGCCCCGCGAATAGAGAGACACGTAAACAGTTCCGCCTGGTCCCAGAACTTCGTTCTCGTTTGCAGAATTTTTCAGTATATCGTCCCGGCGGCAGGAAAAATTTCTGGCCTTAGAGTGTAATACGAAGCGGTTAAGCGTGTTCCGTACTTCGCTGTTCTCGTCGATCACTAGCCAGTCAACTAAGTAGGTTGACTGCGGGAAACTCAGAGTTTGTCCAAGACATGCTGAATCATTTTGACCGAGGCTTTGTAACATGACGTTTGTCTTGATTCCTATGCGCCTGTTTCCTTTCACGTATCTAAGGAAGTGATCACTCGGGAGTTTCCATAATGCAACAGGCCATGGTACTTGACTAAGCAACCAATGGTCCTCGGCGTCCCAGTGTCCTTTGCAACTTATCAGCGCAGCATGGTCATGCTTTGAGATGTGTGACTCAAGCGCACGTAGAATGTCTGCTCTTTTTTCTTGGTTCCATGGAAATGCTTCGATTACAGTTTCCATTTGCAAAAAAACATCAACCAGCAAATAAACAAAAAATATTTGAGATTTGTTCGCCATTTTCACACCACTGCCGTATAAGACGAGTGCTTATGTGAAAAAAAAAAACGCAGCTTCCTCCTGAAATAACTTCTGCCTTAGATATAATAACTAATCGGCAGTTACCAGGAGCACAATGCTTACAGCAAAAAAGGTTCCTCTACATCTTGTTGAATGTATATGGACTTCAACCCTGCGACGGATATTTCGAGTTTTCTTTTAACTTCTATTTTTTACATAATCTAGCAGTATGTTTAACTCAACCGCGGAAAGTGGTCTGATAAAAAAGCCATGGTGGCTTTGGATTGTTGTAGCGAAGACATGGAACAGAAATGACGGTCTAAAGGAATGTAAACTGGCACTGGGTCGGAACTAAGAGTAGCAGCTTAACTTGAACCAGCGATAAGTTTCTCTGCGGCAAGGTTAATGCGTTTCTTGGTTACAAGTAATAGACACTACAGTTCCATGCAGTAGGAGCACATACTATTGTTCCACATTATTTTTTCTTATTCATTCTGCGGCGGCTATTGCAGGTAAGTTGGCTATTGTCTTGCCTTGGTGGTGGTCAAGGGGTCTTCTTCTGTGTAGTGCTCCGGTTCTAAGCGCAAGCATAGGCGGAAATGACTTCGTCCCTTCTTCGAGGAGATGTCAGTTGTACGTATCGGAATCAAGACACAGCATTCTTGAAAGGACATACTTTGTTCCACCGGGACATAACTTTTTGGCCACGCGCTCTTCTCTCAGCAATGGATTTATTGGCTTACGTCCACACTATCTTAAACTGCGATGCAAAAAGACATCAACGCGCTGCTGACGTCCTCCCTCTAAGAAGGTCGACTCGATTCTCATTACACGGGCCAATTGACCCAGTATTGAGCGTGCGTCGTCCACCCCTGGCTGTTCGGTACCAAGCGAAAGGTGGCGCAGTTGGAGTGAGATGCCGATGCTACGTACATTAACGCCAATTTGCATCTACTTGCTCCATATTCCATCAAGAAAATCTTGTTTTTGAGAAAAAAATCGATACCGGAGAGGTCATCACTTGCCCCCGCTACAATGCTGAAAAGTTTTCAAGATTGCCTTTAATACAGCGCTCAATATGTCTTGAAACACATCCAAGGTGAAGCAGCTGAGGTGCTCGCTTAGAATAAATCAATGAGCCTTCAGACAAGCCACCCACAGTGAAAAAGCATTCATTGTACTATGTTGTTTCCGTTGAAAGCAAACTTCGAAATTTATTAGAAAATGTAGCTCCCACTGCGCCTTGTGTGTTGCAGCTGGTATTGAGGCGTATGTTAAGAAGGCAATCAAAAGAAAGTTGCAGTGCTACTAACCTGTGAACAATATTCAGTTATAGAAAGTGAAATGGCATTGCTTGCTTCATCTGCATATTGCGCTCTTTCGCCGTGTGATCCCAGGATTTACGGGCATTGGTAGCAATTTAAAGAGACTATGCGACGAGAATCAGAGCCGCGGTAGTCTAATCAGAAGGCGATCTTTTCACCATAAATTGATTTTTACGTTGGCGTTGTACGCTCTTTTAGCAGAGCTGCGATCAGAAAATGACCTATCAAGATCAATTTATAAGGGGCCTTGCCGCAAAAATTATGTCTCATTGCTTTTTTCCGGCAGTAGATATAAACTGCGGTAAAATATGGCGTAGATATACAACCCGAGCGTCTATGAACACAGCAGCACTTTTCTCGGCAAGTATGTTGCACAAATAAATTTACTGCCATTCTCTTGTAGTGGACGTAAAGCAAGACGTCGCCGAAAATTGGATTAAAAATCGCACTTGTAAGGAGAAATAAAATTCATCAGTACGTCGCATTGGGCTAGTTGGTTAACAAATATATTTACAATTTAGCTCAACAAAAAAGGACTGGGAACTTCAGCAGCCGTGTCTTGTATTCTTACCTGTCCTTCGTTCCTGTAGCGCCAAATCACCAAGAATTGAATGAGAAACTGAGCATTGCAACGAAATAATTTTTTGCACTCAAACAAAATGACAATCGAAAGGGCTTTTGCTGCGGAAAGATTCGCATTCAATGTTTGTGTACACAAGTCGAGCTCTATTATTATACAATTGATTTTTGCTAGTTACTTTGTTCACGTTGTCACAAGAATCTATTTGCCGCTAAATCCGAGTAAAATGCATGAAAATAGAGATGCGTCCAACCTTCACCTTTAATATTTAAAAACTTTTAATAACATATTCATCAGCAGATGTTCTGGCGCAAGCCGGCCGCTGTGGCAAGCAGTAACTTCGAACACGGGCTTTGGTGTTCAAGCACTGGGAGAAACCTATTTCAAAACGGTGTATGCCTAAAGAGGTGGCTGTTTGCAATGAAACACTTGTGATTGTACATTAAAACTCCAAATCACATTGTAATGGTGCGTTGACCTTTTATAAACAAAAAATATTCACTGTTAATCTAACGGCCCAGATAAAGTCAGTTGTTTTTGCTTCTATTTGCCAAGCCGTGTTTCCAGTGCCGCAGGACTCATACATCGCACCCTTTGGATGACAATGACATTCCTTTCGAAACACGTTTATATGTGTGATGTTTTAAAAAGGCAAGTCAGAGACCAACGATCTCTTTTGTTGTTGTTTTTTGCCACTGTATTCCTAGCAGGGACAAAGCAGTTTCCCAAACCATAAGATTTTCCAGCTATTTGACTCACCCTGCGTAAGCGGGAATTCCAGCTAATTCGCGTACACTGCGTAAGGGAGCTTTACGAATGCCTTTCGCTGAAAATGCTCCTCAACAACGTGCTTGTTCAGTCTGCTTGGTCGCTCATAAAAATTGATTAGCACAGCTCACAAGAGAGAAAAAAATCGAGGACTGAGCGCCCTTTCGGTTATTTTTTTGTTTAATAAGATCATGTTCATAGACAGGAACGGGCTGCAGTTTGCTCTCCTACAGGAATAACCTCTACAGGCACAGATGTCTCATGCACACGCCCCTCTTCCCGAACTGGAGCTCCCTCAGGTTCATGATTTTCACGGAGGACATAGCGCACATTACCATATGGTGTGCACTTAGGAATCAATGAACGTAACAAGTCCATGAGCTACTTGCTGCCATAATTTCTCATTTAAGAATAAAATTACTTTTAGGCTGTCGCCAAGAACGAAGCAGATTTCTGCCGCAGCAGCGGTCTCAACCAGCAGTCACCAGCGATAACCACCGCGCGAAATAATTTGATGAATGCTCACACACGCATCACAAGTTTCGTGATGCTTATTGTGATGGTTCGTTTTCAGTGAGAAATGAACGAAAACCAAGTTCTCGTAAAATATCATGACGTTTCGACACCTATTTGGCTTCCTTTTAAAATCTGACTGTGGGCGAATTGCAGATTAGCGTTTTGAGCCCAGGTACAGTCGACTGCCACTTCACCGAACGCAAACCGTAGGTGTAGATGGAAGTGTTCCGTGGGAATGATAAACATTCTCCCGCATCTGTTGAATGTGACATCATGAAAGTAGCTGCCGAGTAATGGGGTCGGTAATGAATTTTACTGGCGCAAACGCGGCTTTGGCGGCACAGCGCCATGACAGAAGGTATTTTTCTATACTTAAGATAGGGTCAGTGACCCATTCCCAAAGCATACCCGGTAGCGCCCGAGGTCGAACCCTTCACCTGTTGAATGCGAGGTGGATGCTTAAGCCACTAGTCCACCGCTGTGGTTAATTAGCAGCCTGCTGAGCGGTTGTAGCCGGGTCTCCCGCACAATCGTTAAAATAAATGCTATGTTGACATGCCTCGCAATGGCGACCATCGCGCTTCGTTCTCTGTTTATTTGTCTGATATAAGCTTTCATCTGGTTCACCCTCTTCGTGATATTCATGGTTTCATAAACCTAAGACGTCGAGCACTCAGACAAGGGAATTTTGCATGCCACGATTTGGGGGGGCTTCTTTAAGGTGACGGTTTTTCGGCACGGGGGGCCACGTCCGATGGTGCCAGTCGACTTGTGTAGCATTTGCACTCCCTTTCCAAAAATATGGGTCAAGAATTCGCTCTTACCTTTTATGTATGGAAGACATGCACGTTTTTGCCGATGGTGTGTGGTTAGGATAGGAGTTGAATATACTTTTCGCGGGTATTTTTTTGTTTCGGATGACATATCGAATGGTGATGATGGGTTAGCGGTTAGTACCAAATTCACTAGAATGCGTATTATTGTGTTTGGCGACTTCTATATTGTTGCAAAGAAGAGGAAGCTGGCAGTGGCGCGGGACGGAGCGCTCGAGCTAGGCCAGCGGCCATTAAATCATCTCTTATCCATCGTTCATCACGCCTCATTCTTCGGCTGACCGCCACGTTACATTTGGTGTGAGATGCTGGGGTCCCTTCATCGCCATCCTGGTCCCGGAGCTTCGGCGTCCTGCGCGTGCCATGGACGTCGGCCATGAGTACCCGGTCCGCCCCGCACGGCCGTGCCCCAGCCCGCCCGACCTCAACCGACCTCGCCGCTTACCCCAAGCCCGTCCCCCGCCCGGACCACAAGACACGACGACCCAAGACCCGACAGACCCAAGACCCTGCCTACACATGAGGCCACCACCCCCCTGCCCCTCCCGTTCGGTGCGTACAAGGACCTCGGCCGTCAGCTCCTGGCACCCTACGGCCCGGATGCTTCGTGGACCGGGACTCATCCGCCTATCATGTCATCCACCGCGGCAGCCAGCACTTCATCACCTTGCTACTTCTCTTCTGCAATGAACGCCATCGCTGAATCATGCATCCCTTCGTCCACGTCTTCCTCAGTTTACGATCGGGACGATCGCTCGGTGGCCCCGGGTAATGTTAAGAAGAAGACGAAGCTGGCAGTGGCGCGGGACGGAGCGCTTGCGCTAGGTCAGCGGCCATTAAATCATCTCTTGTTCGTCGTTCATCACGCCTCATTCTTCGGCTGCCCGCCACGTTACAATATGGCTTTCTTACGTTTCAGTTCTTTTCATCCTGACAGCATGCGAGGTTTACAGGCAGAAAAATGCGGATTTTTGCGGAATCACTGTTACACTCTACTTCCCGGTGCACTGAACATACGAGCACAAGTTTCGCGACGTACTCGATTGCGATGGGCTGTTTTTTCGTTTGTAGTGTTGTAATGCGTCGTCGGGGCATTGTATTCCTGTCGTGTATTCCTGCTTTTAGAAGTGAAAATTTCTGCCTTCTAGTTTAAACTTGCTTCTGTAACTAACCGAAAAACTTTTGTTGTTAATCTCACTTTGTAGGCTTGCGAAATTTCTTTTGTTAGAATTTCTCCTTACCTCAAGACTTCCGTATTTTTGGGGACCGGAAATTAACAAATCTGCTCCTCAAACAAGAGAATGTGGCTCCTCCAACGCAACGAACGAATATTCTTCCAATATGAACACAGCTCGGGCGAAAGAATCAGAAGCTATGGCTGTTTCTTGTCGGGCTGTAAGAGTGTAAATTACCCGCTTACATATTTTGCGCCAACGAGGCGCGACCGCATTATACTCCCGCGAAGGCTAATCTCTCATAGATAAAAACTTCGCTTAGATAAAATGCAGCTTAAGCGTAAGCTGGGTATAACTTTATTGTGCAGGGTTTGTTTCATGGCCCGCCGATTCCAGTGTTATTTCGGTAACCAACGACAGCAGTGAATAAAGCCGGTATGAGCAAGTCCAAGGCTCCATATTTATTTCAGTTTGTTCTTGTAATTAACTTTTAGTATATTTAATAAGGAGAGTTTAACTATGAAGAATTTTCTTGTGGCTAAAGGATCAGTGGAGAAATCAATGCAGGCGCATGTTCAATGCCGACTTAAAATATACGCTACAATACTGCAACTATGTGACCATGCGCTACCAGGAGCAAAGAAGTCATCGTATCTCGTGAATGAGTGTCAGCCTGTCCAAACGTTTGCGGTAAAGTGAATTGCCAAAGCGGTACAAATATTATATCTGAAAATTTACATACATCTGAACGACAATGAAGTTTTCTTCTGGCAGACATCGCAGCAGCAGTGGATTTTGACGGGATACGGATTAGCGTAAGTTATATGACCGATCCTTAGTTGAGGTAAATAAAAGACTTCCAGGAAACGAGTATGTAGCAGCGTACAGCAGACTGTCCGGTCATGAAATGAGTATAGGAAATTTCAGGTGCAGTGCCACACGAGCTGACACAAGACATGACTTGTTGGAGGTGAACGAGAAAGGGCATTGTCCATTGTTGATGAGTCCAACTTAGTGATGACATCCTAGATGTTGGCTCAGGATATCAGCAATCATGCACGGCATACGTGGCAGATCGGTGGAGGATTTGAAAGCGGGGAACGGGGTGAGATCACCCCTGTTCTAGATGTAAGTCTTGTGACAAAAAGTTTGAGCAGTGTATGGTGGAAATGGCTGTCTTCTCATTAGGCTCCTTCAAGAGTTACCCAAAGGCGCGCCACCGTTGCAGTGGCACAAAAGACTGACAATATACACTTCGTCATACAAGTAATTCAGTTCAGCGCATATCACGTTTTGGTTTCACCTTTTTATTGACGCACTGGGCAAGCTGTTAAGATTGATCACATATAGGCACACTCTTACACAAAATGATTCATGCATATTTACAAGAAACAACGCACATCTTTGCAGGTGAATACAACTCGCAGCAACAGCACCACAAGAAGTGCACACTTAGATGAATATTGTGTCCACACGCTTAAATCTGCAACGCACTACCAAACAGCAAAGATTATAACACATTAGCACACACGAAGAAAACCTGTCATGAGTTCAATGAAATATTATTACAGTCAATGGATGCCCTGAATTTTATTTAATTACCAAGTGTCCGCATGAAGAACAATCTCGCTCGGAATTTATTTCGTTTTTCCCTTAAACATTTTTCCGCGCAAAAGACTGACGATGTGCGCACTGAGGCTGCAGTAGCCTGTGACTTCCAGCACGTGCAGTTTTTCTTGCTGTGCTTGCTCCTGGCCACATTTTTCCATTTTGTCTTTCCCTTTTACGTCTTCTTTTCCTGCGACTGCAGGGTGTCTAAAGGGAACAGACACCCTTCGGGTGAACTGCTCTACCTTTCCTTCCCATCTCTTTCTCGCTACAAGGAACTTCAAAAAAAACCTCGTGAAGTCACGTCCACCAACCTGGAAGCGGTGGCGCAAGGGTCACAAAAGCTTTTTAAAACAGTGAAACAACCTTCAGACTGCACCCGCTCTGCACTTAAGTGATTGGTGTGTACTACTCCAGCCAGGCCATGTCGTCACCGGCGACCTCTCCACCTTTTCCTCATTAAGTTCCGTTCTCTTGTTTTACTCCAGCTTAGGTTCACCTCGAGCTATATTCTGCGAAATTATTTCTGACTAGATAACAAGATACGTCTTTCAAATTTTATGTTAATTACAGTGCAGCGCATTATTTCAAGGCCTGAAAGTGATGTAGGTGGTTTTCTTTGTTGTTTCGCAGTCTATTTTCTCTGAGCAATTTATTGAGGAAACTATTCTTGTTGTTGACACTTGAATTAATATCTTCTTTTACTCAGCGGCTATCAATAAGGCATTGCAGTCGTCTGCACAGATAATGCGACCATGAGAATTTTGGTTATCTGCAAAGTAGCTTACTTAACCGAGGAAACAAACTATACGAATGTCGAATCCTGCACATGTGGCAATTATATTGACGTTATATTATTCATTCGCGCCTCTAGATACATGCAACGCAAACCAGTCACTAGAACCTGCAGCGCAATACCGCAATTATCCGATCCTGACGACTCCCGCACTGATAGGCCATAGTCAAAAAATGCTAGTATTTTCGTTCACTCTTTCGTTAGTGCATCTGCCGGTCTGTGTTATCTACTTTTTTCCACATTTCAACGGCTGGGAATAAACAACGATTTCCCCGCATTCCACACAGCGAGTCTGGTGATTTGTTGTACACCCGCGATATTTTTCAGGTTCTTCGGCGTTAACACGCCGGCAAAGACTTTTTAGTTAGTCTGTTGGAAGTATTTTCGAATGCCGATAAAAAATCTGTTGTGAGTTAAAAAGCGGCAGCAGTCATTCCAGATGACATATTCAACGGTTTTTCATATCATTGGCGGGATCGACATAGCTATTTAAAAAACAACTGATACAACTTCGTCTCCAGGTAGGAGTTACGGTCGCGAAAGACGCGGGTTCGATCCCGGCCACCGCGGTAGCATTACGATGGAGGTGAAATGCAAGAGGCCCGTGCGTTGTGCGATATTAGTGCATGTTAAAGAACCCCAGGTGGTCGAAATAATCCGGAGACCTCCACAACGGCGTCTGTCAGAACTTGAGTCAGGACATTGAGCCCTTTATAACAACACAGGAGCAACTGTAGAAACAGCATGTTTGAATTTTTGGCAAAATTACTCTGAGGGGAGTAAAACGTTTACAATAAAGCTAGTATTACGGTTAATAAACAAGGTAAATTTTTAGTTCTTTGCCGATTCATTTAGCTTATTCCGAAACAATCTTTTTCAGTTTCAGTTTCAAATGATGAGTACCAACAAATAAGCGCATTCTCAGCATCAGAGAACTTTAGGGCCTTTTGTTGTATTCAGACTGAAACTAGTGACAATGGCCGTCTGCTAGCACCAACCAGCTCCAACAGAAATACCGCTAAAGCGACAGCCAAAAGGGAGCAGAAGGCCATAAAGAAGACGTGCAACTGGGCTGCCTCAGCCAGAACATCGGCGTTTGTTTCGTAGTAATCCCCGGGACCGCACTTTTCAAGGCGTAGTTTTGAATCTCTTAGCAGTGAGGCCTCAACTATTCTTTGAAGAAACTCGTGGTAGCCGCGCAAAAGGGGATAATTCTTGCGAACAGGCGTCACAAACGAAATAGCGCTTAAATGTTCCCTCGAATGCACAAGCCCGTGTGCCCATTTGAGCAAGTAGCAAGTCGGCCACATGGGTCCGAAGCATACATGACCCTCCTCCCGAGCGCATGAGTAGCAGTGACGCATATCGTAAACCAACAAGACATCTTTTTCTTTGCTTTTTAGAGACGCTGAGCGAAGGTTTGTGTAAAACTTGTTCGTGGTGATTCGCTCCTCAACCATGCGGTGTGTGAACGTGCCCGCCATAATGCATGGAGTCAACCTTCCCTGACCCATCGCATCCTCAAGTTCTTGGATAGTGTCGATAACGTCAGGGGATGTTTGCAGACTAAGCCTTGAAACAAGCTCGCTCCGGAAATAACTCGACAGAGGTATCATCGTCATCAGCCATACGCCGAGAACAACCCCACTTGCCAAAACAGAGCGTGGTCTTAGGGGAATCGGGCACGAATTTGCGTAAAATGAGGCAAGATGCATCATCAAAGCATCAGCAACTGTGGTCGCTAGCCCGTCATTTGTTTCCTTCAGATGAGCGATTGTTGTAACTGCAGAGGCAGAAAGTAATGCTGCTAAAAGGAGAAAAAGCCCGAGATTACACTTCACCAGGATACCGAAGAAAGAGACCGGTTCAGGACGGCTGCTTTTGACGTAGAACGTCTCCTGTGCGGTTGCGAGTGCCGGTGGAACCGCAAATCTGAGCGCTAGCTTGTCGCTCGCAACGAGCATATATCCCGAAATGTCGTAATAGCTTTTCAACAGATCCTCGCGGTGAATTTTCAAGTCGCTGTAGAAACTTCGAAGCACTGTGACATTGTACAGGCCAAGAGCGTCCAACAGCAGTTCCGATTTCCAAAAGTTGGAACAGGGGCCTGTGTATTCCCGCTGAAGGCATGCGACACGGACGACACTGTCCCTTAACTCGCTTTGCTTGTCCAACCTGGCATCCTTGGCTTGCGAACGCCCGCTGCAGCCCCTCGAGTAGAGAGATACGTAAGCATTGGCCCTTGGTCGATGTGTTCCGTTCTCGTATGTAACTCCCTTCTGTATTCCGAGACGGCCGCAAGTAAAATTTCTTCCTTTCGATAGTAATACGAAACGGTTAAATGTCTTCCTTGTCTCGGTGTTCTCGGCAATCACAAGCCAGTCAATGAGGTAGGTTGATTGTGGGAAACTCAGAGTCTGTTGAAGACACGCTGAATTATTTTCTCCGAGACTTTGTAACAGGACGTTCGTCTTGATGCTCATTTGCCTGTTCCCCTTCAGATATCGAAGAAAGCGATCACTGGGCAGTTTCCATTGTGTAACAGGCCATGGTACATAGCTCAGCAACAAACGATCTTCGGCGTCCCAGTGTCCTTTGCAAGTTACCAGCGCGGCGTGGTCATGCCTCGAGATGTGGGACTCAAGCGCTCGTAGAATATGCACTCTTTTTTCTTCATGTCCAAGGAATCCTTCAACTAAAGCTTGCCTTTGCAATAAAACTTTAAACAACACATAAACAAAAAAGATTGTAACTTTTCTCGCCATTTTCACACAGTCACTGTTTATGTTCGAAAAGTGTTTCTCATCAAGCAAACAAGATTTCTTCTGAAATATGTTCAGCGTTATATTTAGTTGTTATTCGCCTTTTACTGCAATAAACATTGTGTTAAGCAAAAATGATGCTGCTGTGTTCGTTTCAATGTTTATGGTGGTCAACTTTGCGATGCGTATTTGCTGATTGTTATTAGCTGATGATTGTTATTGTTATACAGCAGCGTGCGTAGGCAATCGACAATAAACGCGTCGACACAAAAGCACACTGATGGACTTGAATTATTGAGGTTAGAAGGTGCAATCTGACGTTTTCAAGGCAGCTAAAGTAACATCACGTCAGTAATAATAGTAGTTGTTCACACTGAGCACCCGTATGTTTCTATGGGTAAAAGCTGTATTTTTTTTATCTCACGCAATGAGACAACACCGTTCAATGCATTAGCGCCATATTATAGTTCGTAATATTTTTTTTCTTACTCATGACTTAGCAGCCCTTACAGGCACAATAGATATCGTCTTGCCTTTCGTATTCCGGCAAAAGGTCTTCTGTGAAGAGTTCTAGCTTAGAGCGCAAGCGTATATTGGGGTGACGCAGTTCCGAGTTTCGGCACGGAGAAAAATGTTCATCTGTAAGCTGCTTGACCAATAGATGTACTCTTGCTTTAAATATGCTGCATTTCACCCGAAGGTAAATGTTTCCACGAGATAGACTGCTCTGAGCCGTGGGTTTGTCGACATACGTCTACGCAACTGGAGAAACGCGGTACGAAATGACACGAACAAAGGATTTTGCGTGCTGGCTCTCTTCACAGATCGCCCCCTGCCTCATTACACGACCCAATCGACCCAGTATTGAGCGTACCTTGTCTACCTGTGGCCTGTCGGTACCACGCTGAAAGAAAGAAAATTTCGCGTTGCTACGTATCACAGCATCTAATATTCAAAGTAATGATAGCAACAATTGCTTGCTGCATTTCAGGGAAACGAAAACTGGTACATAAATATAGAAACAGAAGACGACTTCAGTGCGTGAAGACAAGATGACAAAAGTCCTTGAGACAGGCAGCAACCTGTAGCAACCCAGGTTCCGTCTTCAAACTAGTCAATGCGCCTTCAGGCAGGCCACTGAAATTACGGAACATCGAGTGTACTTCTTCCTTTCGCCGCCCGCGAATATGGCGATACTTGATGAACAGATACAGTGCCAAGCCGGGAGTCTGGCAGATGATATTGAGGGTGATATCACAAAGAAGGAGGAAAGAAAATTTCAGCGCGCAGAACATAACTTGTGTGCAGCTTTCATTGATAGAAAGTGAAGTTATTCTGCTGTTTTCTTCTCCATATTGAGCTTCACGGCGTGACTGGAGTTAAGGACGTCAGCACTAATGTATAGTCTACTTTGCAAACCGCGTTCGCTGGACTGTAATGAGAAGGAAGCCATTTCTCTGTATATCGTTTACTACATCGCCATTGTACTGCCTGTTAGTACGGATGGCACCAAAAGAGAAATCGTCCCGTTCTTTCTGTAAACGAACTTGTGAAAAATTATCAGGATAATAAAGGTGCCGTAACTGTCTCCTTTCTTAGTGGACACCTCAAACGCGCCCTAAGGGAAGGGAGGGAGGTTGGATTGAAGGAGGAAATAGAGAAAGGTTCTGTAGTGGGTGGCTTCGGAATAATTTCGACCACCCAGAGATCTTTAGCGTGCTCTGATACTGCACCGCAAAATGACCCCTTTTGCGTTACGCTTCCATGGGAACGCGCCATCTGACACCGCCGCTGAGAGAGAGAAAGAGAAACAGAAGTACGGAAGGACAGGTTAACTAAGCGACGGCCAGTGTGCTACCGTACTAGCGAGAAAGAGAACAAAGGGAGAGAATGAAAGGAAATAGAGGACTGGGGAATTTGTTTTGCACGTGTCGGTATGTCATAACTATGGGGGGCACATAGGTACCGCTCTAAATATTCACAGCCTCGAACTCAACGGTTAATCCTTTCAGAGTTTCAATAGCCCCTTCACAGATCTCTCATGAGATGAAGGTTTAGACCATTGCCCCAGAATATGGGTGAAAGATAACAGGAACCTACTAATAAAGCATGCCTCCTTCACTGCATCTGACTGCATCAGGCGCCCTTCGTAGCCCTTCTTTCATCGGAAAGAAGGCAGCAAATAACTGCCAATAACTGCAGTAACTGCAGTAACTGCAGTAGCAGTAGCAAATTTCTTTCATCGGCAGCAAATAACTTCCTGACTCCCTGGTCGCGCAATCTAAAATTCTAAGCCACTCGTAAGTTATCGCTGGGGGCGTTTAGATGTAAAGCCCGCGGTGGCACTTTAACCTCCGTCTTCACTGCCACCGGCCGATATTAGAGAGCGTTTATTTTCAATAACTCGGCCAAAATTGCAACAATTCTTTTATACCTTGCTCATTTGTTTTCGCTTCCAATATACTATTGCTAGCATCGACTTGTGATATCATGGCAAATAGGTGAAAAAGCAATGATACCCGCCGCTTCTATTATTGAAGTGGTGCGCGTTGACAAAAGGCGACTAAGGGAACTAATTATTACGCAACGGCGCATACAGCTTGTACAGGTCGCTGTTGAGGTCGCCCAGGAGGCGACCGCGGCCACGTTTATTTGAGGGCTCCCTGAGAAGAGGTAGCGGCAGAGCAGCGGCGGCAGCGTCCGGCCGAGGCCGAAGTCCAGCTGCGCGAGCCAGCGTTCTCCTTCGCGTGCCCACCGCTTCGTCTTCTTCCGCGTGCCGATACGGTGGCGCTACAAGCTCAATCGGTCGAAAACATTTGCAGTGTCTTAGCTCATCTAGGCCAGGATATCCGTTGCCAAAGCAGTTTCGTCTACTGACATTTCGGTAGCGACACGCCGTCGTCGTTCAGCAACTTGGCGACGTCTCTTCGCGAGGCGTTCCTATCGTTCCTCGGGCGCCTCGGTCGCCCGCTAAGCCTTTTTTGCTGCAGTGAGGCGCATAGCGAAGTGATCTCGTCACGCGTAGCGAAACTCGGCGCAGCAGCTGTGGCGGAGCGACGGCGAGCGGCGCACACCTGTGGCTCCAGCGCAACTGGTTGCCATAGTAACGACGCATGCGCAGTAGTGGCCTTTGCCCGGCTCCACGAAATGCGTTTCTCCTAGCCTGGTGTAGCTTTCGCTACAAAAGCCATCGGCGTAGTAGTAGTCGGCACCGCGTGTCGTAAATAATCGGGGCGGCGTAAAAAAACCATATCATTGTAATCTGTAGTTCTAGAGATTGAAGATTGATTCGTGTGTGATAGGCGATGACGAATTAATTAAATCATTCAAATTAATTGAATATTTAAAGAAATGAAAAATGACAAAATTGAAAAAGGGGTTTCAAAGATGTCAATCATCTCATCCACCGTGGCGGCCAGCACTTCATCACCTTGCCACTTGTTTTCTGTAATGAACGCCATCGCTGAATCACGCATCCCTTCGTCCACGTCTTCCTCAGTTTACGATCGGGACGATCGCTCGGTGGCCCGGGTAATGTTACGAAGAAGACGAAGCTGGCAGTGGCGCGGGACTAAGCACTCGCGCTAGGCCAGCGGCCATTAAATCATCTCTTGTCCATCGTTCATCACGCCTCATTCTTCGCTGGCCGCCACGTTACAATATGGCGTTCTTACGTTTCAGTTCTTTTCATCCTGACAGCATGCGAGGTTTGCAGGCAGAAAAATGCGGATTTTTGCGGAATCACTGTTACACTCCACTTCCCGGTGCATTGAACATACGTGCACAAGTTTCGCTACGTACTCGATTGCGATGGGCTGTTTTTTCGTTTGTAGTGCAGTAATGCGTCGTCGGGGCATTGTATTCCTGTCGTGTATTCCTGCTTTTAGAAGTGAAAATTTCTGCCTTGTAGTTTAAACTTGCTTCTATCACTAACCGAAAAACTTTTGTTGTTATAATCTCGCTTTGTCGGCTTGCGAAATTTCTTTTCTTAGAATTTCTCCTTACCTCAAGACTTCCGTATTTTTGAGGACAGGCAATAAACAAATCTTCTCCTCAAACAACAGAATGTGGCTCCTCCAACGCAACGAACGAATATTCATCCAATATGAACACAGCTCGGGAGAAAGAATCAGAAGCTATGGCTGTTTCTTGTCGGGCTGTAAGAGTGTAAATTATCCGCTTACATATTTTGCGCTAACGAGGCGCGACTGCATTATACTCCCGCGAAGCCTAATCTCTCGTAGATAAAAACTTCGCTTAGATAAACCGCAGCTTAAAGGGGCCCAGAAACACTATCTTAGTTGACTGTTTTGCCTGTTGATCGCATACAGTGAGTTACAATGGTGCTATTAGCGTCGGTAATACCGCGTATATTGCGTTTTTTAATAATTTAATGTCCTCCCCCCAAAAAATGCATGACTCTGATGGTGTCCCCACACAGTGGCGGGTTTCAGCAGCGGATATGACATCACCTGGCGTGAGCTTGATGATTGGACAAACAGTAAATATAGCGCAAATTGTGGGAATAAAAAGAGAAACATTTTTTCACCTGTCTGCGTTTTATATTAGATCAACAAAAAGAACTTGTTCGTCTTAGATAAAAACCCTGCAAAGCAAGTAAAATAAATATACACCACTAGGTGCTCTGGTATGGAAACGACACTGCCAGTCTCAGCAGTTACAGAGAGCAGGCAACCACGGAGGGCAGACTTCCGCGACGTGCTCTGGCAGGTTGTTTTGATTGGTTGCGCCAGGTGCCGTCATAGGGAGAGCGAAATAGGAGTGGGAAGCCCCGCCTAAATCGAGCTGAGGGCAGCGTTTTGCTTGCTTGTATTTTGAAATTTCTTCATTGAATAGCTCCCGTTCCTGTGCATCGATTCCCGTAATTCTTTTTAAGTCAGCATCTGTGTGACATAAAGAATCCACATGAAGTATAGCGGGTATCCCCCCAAGCAGTGTTTCGCAGCCCCTTTAAGCCTAAGCTGGGTATAACTTTATTATGCAGGGTTTTTTTCATGGCCCGCCGATTCCAGTGTTATTTCGGTAACCAACGACAGCAGTGAATAAAGCCTGTATAAGCAAGCCCAAAACTCCATATTTATTTCAGTTTGTTCTTGTAATTAACTTTTAGTATATTTAATAAGGAGATTTTAACTATGAAGCATTTTCTTGTGGCTAAAGGATCAGTGGAGAAATCAATGCAGGCGCATGTTCAATGCCGACTTAAAATATACGCTACAATGCTGCAACTATGTGACCATGCGCTACCAGGAGCAAAGAAGTCATGGTATCTCGTGAATGAGTGCCAGCCTGTCCAAATGTTTGCGTTTAAGTTAATTGCCAAAGCGGTACAAATATTATGTTTGAAATTTTACAAACATTTCAACGGCAATGAAATTTTCCTCTGGCAGACATCGCACCAGCAGTGGACTTTGACGGGATACGGATTAGCGTAAGTTATATGACCGATCCATAGTTGAGGTAAATGAAAGACTTCCAGGAAACGAGGAAGTAGCAGCGTACAGCAGATTGTCCGGTCATAAAACGAGTATAGGAAAATTTAGGAGCAGTGCCAGGCGAGCTGGCACAAAACATGACTTGTTGGAGGTGAACGAGAAAGGGCATTGTACATTGTTGATGAGTCCAACTTAATGATGACATCCTAAATGTTGGCTCAGGATATCAGCAATCAGGCACGGCATACGTGGCAGATCAGGGGAAGATTTGAAAGCGGGGAACGGGGTGAGATCACCCCTGTTCTAGGTGTAATTCTTGTGACAAAAAGTTTGAGCAGTGTATGGTAGAAATGGCTGTCTTCTCATTAGCTTCCTTTAGGAGTTACCCAAAGGCGCGCCACCGTTGCAGCGGCACAAGACTGACAATATACACTTCGTCATACAAGTAATTCAGTTCAGCGCATATGATGTTTTGGTTTCACCTTTTTATTGACGCACTGGGCAAGCTGTTAAGATTGATCACATATAGGCACACTCTTACACAAAATGATTCATGCATATTTCCAAGAAACAACGCACATCTTTGCTTCAGGTGAACACAACTCGCAGTAACAGCACCGCAATAAGTGCACACTTAGGTGAATACTGTGTCCACACGCTTAAATCTGCAACGCACTACCAAACAGCAAAGATTATAACACATTAGTACACACGAGGAAAAGCTGTCATGAGTTTATTGAAATATTGTTACGGACAATGGATGCCCTGATTTTTATTTTTACCATGTGTGCGCATAAACAACATTCTCGCTCGGAATTTATTTCGCTGTTCCTTTAAACATCTTCCCACGCGAAAAATAATATGCATGAAGCTTGTACAACAAGAGCTAATCTCAGCAGAGAAACGAAGGGAAATGAGGGGCTACTTATGACATATATATGAAAGAAGGCAACACTCCATTAAACCAAGGAGCGTAAGGTAATGTTTAGTATCTTTTTTTAGTATAGATAAACAGGATAGTATTCGTGTAATTTATTTATGACCGCAAATTATCCGGTCACAAACTAGAAGAAAGAACAACCACATTCCGTCGTTAGAATCCAAACCCAAAACCACCAGGATCATGGGTTCAGATTCAGCAGGCGGCATGTAGTTGTTTAACCTGCTGCTAGTCACGCTGTACAGCATGGTTCGGGCCGAGTCCAAGACGAGCTAGTTGTTTCTTTGCTTCAGACTGTTATCAACACATGCACTGCTCTTGCTGGACGCGGTGAATGCGATCCTGCAGCTCTTCACTCGCGAGCACAATGGCTACTCCACCCACATCACTCTGAGAAGTCGGGATGTCTAACTTTTTCATTCACAGTATCAACGGAGGTGGGAAACAACCTTGGTAGACGGTGGAATGTCTGCGCTGTGTGCATGTCCCGTGTAAGGCAGCGAGCGACAGACAACGTGCGCACTGAGCATTGAGGCTAGGGTGGCCTGTGACTTCCAGCGCGCGTAGTTTTTCTTGCTCTGCTTGCTCCTGGCTACATTTCTCTCTTTTGTCTTTCCTTTTTACGTCTTCTCTTTCTGCGACTACAGGGTGGCTATAGGGAATAAACACTCTTCGGGTGAACTACACTACCTTTCCTTTCCATCTCTTTCTGGAACATGAAAAAAAAAACATCGTGAGGTCACCTCCACCAACCTGGACGCGGTGGCGCGAGTGAAGAAAAGCTTTTCAAAACAGGGAAACAACCTTCAGGCTGCACCCGCTCTGCACTTAAGTGATTGGTGTGTACTACTCCAGCCAGGCCATGTTGTCACCGGCCGACCTCTCCACCTTTTCCTCATTAAATTCCTTTCTCTTCTTTTAATCCAAATTAGGTGCACCTCGAGCTATATTCCGTGAATTTTTTCTGATTAGATCAGAAGATATGTTTTTCAAATTTTACGTTAATGACAGTGCAGTGCATTATTTCAAGGCATCACAGTGATGTAGGTGGTTTTCTTTGTTGTTCCGCACTCTTATTTTCTCTGAGAAATTTATTGAGAAACTAATTTGTTGTTCACACTTGAATGAATTAATATTTTTTTTTTACTCAGCGGCTGTCAATAAGGCATTTTAGTCGTCTGCACAAATAATGCGACCATAATAATTTTAGGTATCTGCAAAGTAGCTTACGGAACCGAGGAAACAAATGATACGAGTGTTGAATCCTGCACATATGACAATTATATTGATGTTACATTATCCATTCGCGCCTCTGGATACCTTCAACGCAAACCACTCAATAAAACCTACAGCGGAATACCGCGGTTATCCGATCCTGATGACTCCCGCACTGATAGGCCATAGGAAGCCATACATTCAGGCCCTTTGTAAAACGTTAGCTGCAGCATGCTTTGCACTCTACTAATGCCGAGATTATTTTGGTAATGACATACTCAGAACTATTTATTTCTCAATTTTTCAAAGCCAGTTATCATATTGCATTGAATCATGGGGCCACACCTACCAATCTTATTTGGAACCACTTAGGGTCTTGCAAAAAAGGGCAATCCGATTCATTTCACATTCAGGATACAACGCCCACACTGCTCCTCTTTTTAAACAGATCTGATATACTGCCACTACAATCATTACTTGAATACAGGACTGTCTTACAATACACACATGCCTTACAGACAATTACCCGTTACACTCATCGCTATTCTGTATCCCACCACTATGCACTCGCAACGCCACTCATAGTAATTTCCTTCTTCCGAAAACAAAAAATGTCTATGGAGAAAGAAGGATGGCCCATGTTGGTATTAAGCTGTGGAACAAGCTTCCAAGTGAACTCAAACATTGTAAAACTTTTCCTGTGTCACTGAAGAAATATTATAAACAATGAGTGAAGCCACCGCTTTTTTTTTCTTTTCATGTATTTTTGTGTGTTTGTATCTGTTTGTAAAAGAGGCTTGGTGCTCTGAATATTGTTGCTCTATGTACCCATTTATGTCTTTCTAATTTCATGAGCTTTTATATGAATGTAATTAATTTTTGTTATGCCTGCAATTTTCTTTGAAACTGAATTGCATGGATCCCAACTAGCTTCCAGCTAGGGATCCAAATGTTTTAACAAGCATGCCTTGTATGAATGTTGAGAAATAAAAATTGAATCAATCAATCAATAGTGAAAAAATGCAAGTATTTTCGTTCACTCTCTCGTTACTGCATCTGCCGGTCTGTCTTATCTACTTTTTTCCACATTTCAACGGCTGGGAATAAACAACGCCTTCCGCGCATTCGACAAAGCGAGTCTGGTGATTTGTGGTACACCCGCGATATTTTTCAGGTTCTTCGGCGTTGACACGCCCGCGACGACTTTTTAGTTAGTCTGTTGGAATTATTTTCGGATGCCGATAAAAAAGTTGTTGTGAGTTAAAGAGCGGCAGCAGTCGTTCCAGATGACATAATCAACGATTTTTCATATCATTGGTGGGATTGATATAGCTATTTTAAAGACAAGTGATACAATTTCGTCTCCAGGTAGGAGTTACTGTCGCGAAAGACGCGGGTTTGATCCCGGCCACCGCGGTAGCATTACGATGGAGGTGAAATGCAAGAGGCCCGTGCGTTGTGCGATATTAGTGCATGTTAAAGAACCCCAGGTGGTCGAAATAATCCGGAGACCTCCACAACGGCGTCTGTCAGAACTTGAGTCAGGACATTGAGCCCTTTATAACAACACAGGAGCAACTATAGAAACAGCATGTTTGAATTTTTGGCAAGATTATTCTGAGGGGAGTAAAACGTTTACAATAAAGCTAGTATTACGGTTAATAAACAAGGTAAATTTTTAGTTCTTTGCCGGTTCATTTAGCTTATTCTGAGACAATTTTTTTCAGTTTTGAGTTTCAAATGATGAGTACCAACAAATAAGCGTATTCTCAGCATCAGATAACTTTAGAGCCTTTTGTTGTATTCAGACTGAAACTAGTGACGATGGCCGTCTGCTAGCACCAACCAGCTCAAACAGAAACACCGCCAAAGAGACAGCCAAAAGGGAGCAGAAGGCCATAAAGAAGACGTGCAACTGGGCTGCCTCAGCCAGAACATCGGCGTTTGTTTCGTAGTAATCCCCGGGACCGCACTTTTCAAGGCGTAGTTTTGAATCTCTTAGCAGTGAGGCCTCAACTATTCTTTGAAGAAACTCGTGGTAGCCGCGCAAAAGGGGATAATTCTTGCGAACAGGCGTCACAAACGAAATAGCGCTTAAATGTTCCCTCGAATGCACAAGCCCGTGTGCCCATTTGAGCAAGTAGCAAGTCGGCCACATGGGTCCGAAGCATACATGACCCTCCTCCCGAGCGCATGAGTAGCAGTGACGCATATCGTAAACCAACAAGACATCTTTTTCTTTGCTTTTTAGAGACGCTGAGCGAAGGCTTGTGTACAACTTGTTCATGGTGATTCGCTCCTCAACCATGCGGTGTGTGAACGTGCCCGCCATAATGCATGGAGTCACCCTTCCCTGATCCATCGCATCCTCAAGTTCTTGGATAGTGTCGATAACGTCAGGGGATGTTTGCAGACTAAGCCTTGAAACAAGCTCGCTCTGGAAATAACTCGACAGAGGTACCATCGCCATTAGCCATACGCCGAGAACAATCCCACTTGCCAAAACCGAGCGTGGTCTTAGGGGAATCGGGCACGAATTTGAGTAAAATGAGGCAAGATGCATCATCAAAGCATCAGCGACTGTGGTCGCTAGCCCACGATTTGTTCCCTTCAGGTGAGCGATTGTTGTAACTGCAGAGGCTGAAAGTAATGCTGCTAAAAGGAGATATAGCCCGAGCCTAGATTTCACAAGGATACCGAAGAAAGAGACCGGTACAGGACGGCTGCTTTTGACGTAGAACGTTTCCTGCGCGGTTACGACTGCCGGTGGAACCGCAAATCTGAGCGCTAGCTTGTCGCTCGCAACGAGCGTATATCCCGAAACGTCGTAATAGCTTTTCAACAGATCCTCGCGGTGAATTTTCATGTCGCTGTAGAAACTTCGATGCACTGTGACATTGTACAGGCCTAGAGCATTCAACAGCAGTTCCGATTTCCAAAAGTTGGAACAGGGGCCTGTGGATTCCCGCTGAAGGCATCCGACACGGACGACACTGTCCCTTAACTCGCTTTGCTTGTCCAATCTGGCATCCTTGGCTTGCGAACGCCCGCTGCAGCCCCTCGAGTAGAGAGATACGTAAGCATTGGCCCTTGGTCGATGTGTTCCGTTCTCATATATAACTCCCTTTTTTATTCCGAGACGGCCGCAAGTAAAATTTCTTCCTTTCGATAGTAATACGAAACGATTAAATGTCTTCCTTGTCTCGGTGCTCTCGGCAATCACAAGCCAGTCAACGAGGTAGGTTGATTGTGGGAAACTCAGAGTCTGTTCAAGACACGCTGAATTATTTTGCCCGAGACTTTGTAACAGGACGTTCGTCTTGATGCTCATTCGCCTGTTCCCCTTCAGATATTGAAGAAAGCGATCACTGGGCAGTTTCCATTGTGTAACAGGCCATGCTACATAGCTCAGCAACAAACGGTCTTCGGCATCCCAGTGTCCTTTGCAAGTTACCAGCGCGGCGTGGTCATTCCTCGAGATGTGGGACTCAAGCGCACGAAGAACATGCGCTCTTTTTTCGTCATGTCCAAGGAATCCTTCAACTAAAGCTTGCCTTTGCATGAGAACTTTGAACAACACATAAACAAATAAGATATGAACTTTTCTCTCCATTTGCACACTGTGACTGTTTAAGTTCGAAAAGTGTTTCTCACCAAGCAAACAAGATTTCTTCTGAAATATATGTTCAGCGTTATATTTAATTGTTAGTCGCCTTTTACTGTAGGAAACATTGTGTTAAGCAAAAAAGATCCTGCTGTGTTCGTTTCAATGTTTATGGTGGTCAACTTTGCGATGCGTATTTGGTGATTGTTATTGTTATACAGCAGCGTGCGTAGACAATCGACAATAAACGCGTCCACACAAAAGCGCACTGATGGCCTTGAAATATTGAGGTTAAAATGTGCAATTTGACGTCAGTAATAATCGTTGTTGTTGACACTGAGCACCCGTATGTTTCTATGGGTCAAAGTTGTATTATTTTTAACTCACGTAATGAGACAACACTGTTCAATGCATTAGCGCTAGATTATAGTTCATAATATCTTTGTCTTATTCAAGACCTAGCAGCCCTTACAGGCACAATAAATATCGTCTTGCCTTTCGTCTTCTGGCAAAAGGTCTTCTATGAAGAGTTCCAGCTTAAGGCGCAAGCGTAAACTGGGGTGACGCAGTTCCGTGTTTCTTTACGCAGGGAAATTTCCATCTGTAAGCTTAACTTATAGATGTACGCTTGCTTGAAACACGCTGGATTTCACCAGAGGGAATATGTTTAGACGAGAGGGACTGCTCTGAGTCGTGGGTCAGTCGACATACGTCTACGCAACTGGAGAAACGCGGTACGAAATGACACGAACAATAGATTTTGCGTGCTGGCTGTTCACAGACCACCCCATATCCAACTACACGACCCAATCGACCCAGTATTGAGCGTACCTTGTCTACCTGAGTCCTGTCAGTACCACGCTGAAAGAAAGAAAATTTCGCGTTGCTGCGTATAACAGCATCTAATATTCAAAGTAACGAAAGCAACATTTGCTTTCTGCGTTTCAGGCTAACGAAAACTTGTTCATAAATGGAGGAATAGAAGAGATATTCAGTGAGCGAACATGAGATGACAAAAGGCCTTGGGGCAGGAAGTATCCTGTAGCAACCCAGGCTCTGGCTTGAAACTAGTCAATGCGCCTTCATGACAGACCACTGAAATTGCGGAACATCCAGTGTACTTGTTCCTTTTGCCGACCGCGAATATGGAGGTTCGTAGTGAACAGATATAGTATCAAGCAGTGAGTGTTGCAGCTGATATTGATGATGATATCACAAAGAAAAAGGAAACAAAACTTCAGTGCGCTGAACATAACCTGCATGGAGTTTTCATTTATAGAAAGTGAAATTATTCTCCGTACGTCTTCTCCACATTGAGCTCCACCGCATGGTTGAAGGAGTTAAGGAGTGTAATGAGAAGAAAGCCATTTTTGTAGATATCGTTTACTACATTGTCTTTGTACTGCCTATTAGTACGGATAGAACCAAAAGAGAAATTGCCCCGTTCTTTCTGTAAACGAACTTCTCATGAAAAATTATCAGGATAATAAAGATGCAGTAACTGTCTCCTTTCTTCATGGACACCTCAAACGCGCTCTAAAGGAAGGGAGGGAGGTGGGATTGAAGGAGGAGAGAGAGAAAGGTGCTGTAGTGGGGGGCTCCGGAATAATTTCGACCACCCAGAGATCTTTAGCGTGCTCTGACACTGCGCCGCAAAAGGACGCCTAGACAACTTTCGTTCTCAAAAACGGTAGCACCAACAAATATTAATATACCTTGCCCACATTCGTTTCTCTTAGAGCAGGTCGGATAACGTAACCTTAGTTACTGTTCATTTTAATGATCTATTTGTAGACAATGTAGCATGATTTGGACCTATAGCAGGGGGGGGGGGGGTGTAAAATGTAAGAATAAATAATACAGAGGTGAGCAAGTTCGTCAGAGCGGTATATCAGATACAATAACTGTCCTGCAGTAGAGCCACAGAGACTCATAGGTCTGTGTGGCAGTATACCCAGAGCGAAGCGCTCGTAACACAAGGAGAGTTTTGACACCGTTGTACGGTAAATTACGGTAACTAGGAGTGCACGGAAAAATATGGCCGGGCAAGAACTGCAACAGTAAAAGCATCAACGCGTTACGGTATTGGCCACGTGGCTGACAAACTTCGCCAGAACTCTCTATTAGCTCTAAAGTGCCAATTTTTTTTTGTTTTCCCTAAGACTTCCTTAGCAAAAAACATGAATCCGAATACGCAGAATAAAGCAATGTTTGCGTGTTTAATGAGCTATCACTGAAATGAATTAGCTGTAGCAAACCCTCCATTGTTCTTGTGTAACACAATATCACTCTCACTCCTATTTTTGCATACAAGGTTCTTTTAATTTCCTTCAAGTGCGAAGCAATCACACTCGAGTATTCCAGTAATTCGCTCTTTTTGAGCCAGAATGATATTGTTCGCTGGTAATTTTTTTACAAAGAATTCATAATCAAGAAGTGCATATCAGTGCCTTCGAGTCAACTGCTCTCAACTTTGCTTTTCTTCTCCCTTGCTCTAAAATGCGAAAGCAAGTGAGGTTTTCACTCAATTTAAATGGAATTGCTATAACAAACCCAAAGCTTGCTGTACAAACCACGCGCGTTGTCAGACAGTGCCGCATGACGTAACGCTATTGAAGCGGCATTCGGTTTCAGAGGTTGCGCAGTGAGCCACAGCGAACCGGCACATCAATCACATGCCATTGTTGTACTAAATGCGCGAAGCATAAATCACCGTTACCACCGTCTTTGCCTAAAGGGAGTGCCCAGCGACTGGCCGACATCACCAGCTGCACTGAACGATCCTTCACATTCAGCACTGCGTTCTCGAACGGCTTCTGCCTAGTGAGCACGCGAACCCATTAACATCAGCGCGGTTGCCGCAGTCCAGAGGTGCGTTTGCAAAACAAGAGTATGCCTTCGTGCTAACAGCTCCATAACAGCGACTAACGCCGATCCCAGCACAAGAAAAAAATTCAGGGGGGCACTTTGTTGACCTAAAGTGCGGTGAGGCGAAAGCATTAAGCGCGGTGTTGCTGCTTGTGTCACTGAAGCGTTTGCCTTGGCAAACTTTACGAACGGGTGGTAACTTTAAAACTGCAAAATTACATGGAAAATAACGACTGTGTACCACATACCATGTTCGGCTTCAGAGCAAAGCTCTCGACGGCAGGACGTCCTCCTCAAAATACAAGAAGATATGCTGCGAAACGTACCTCGGACGGGAGAAAATGTCATAATGGCCCTGGACATCAAGGGGGCATTCGATAACGTCAGCCACGAAGCGATCCTTACGGGCCTAGACAACCTGGATTGCGGACGCAGAATCCACGGCTTCGTCAAAGCCTTCCTGTCCGATAGAACTGCCACCATCGGCATAGCAGACCTTCGATCGGACAAAATTCGCACTCCAAACAAGGGAACACCCCAAGGGTCAGTTATCTCACCCCTACTCTTCAACATAGCTATGATAGGCCTAGCTCGAAAACTAGAGAACATCGAAGGCATCAGGTATTCAATGTATGCTGACAATATAACAGTCTGGACAAACACGGGCTGCCTCGGAGAGAAGGAAGAAAGGCTACAGCAAGCGGCCTCTTGTGTAGAGCAATACCTCGCAGAAAGAGGACTCGCATGCTCGACCGAGAAATCGGAACTGCTGAGAGTCTGGAGAGGCAAGCAAAACCGGACCGTCCCAACCAACGAGGACCTAAAACTCAACGTCTACCTAGAAGGGACGCCCATACCCGAAAAGAAAACAATAAAAATTTTGGGCATGTGGGTTCAATCCAACCAACGCAGTACTCACACTTTTACCCTACTGAAAGCAACAACGCTACAATTCGCACGCATGATCACCCGCATCACCAACAGGCGACATGGCATGCGTGAAGAGGACACACTAAAACTAGTCAGAAGCCTAATAGTTATTAGAATCACGTACAGCCTACCCTACCAGTGCCTCAACAAAAACGAAATACAACAAGCGGATGCCCTGCTACGCAAAGCGTATAAGACAGCGCTCCGACTACCACGCAACACGTCTACTGAAAAACTCATGGCTCTGGGATTACATAACACCTTTGAGGAGCTACGAGAGGCGCAGCTTGAGTCGCAAAAATTCAGGCTGTTGCAAACAACTGCTGGAAGATCGCTCCTTGCAGAGGCTCGGATACCGCGAGCAGATGCGAGAAATGTTGAGGACGGCAATGATCCCCGACGAGCTTCGCAAGACCCTCAAGGTAGCGCCAGTACCAAAAAACATGGATCCCAACCTCCATCGAGGCAGAAGAGAAGCGAGGGCCGAATTCATCGATAAAACATACGCTCCTCAAGCCACGACCGTGTATGCAGACGCGTCTTGGAGAGGAGGAGATACAAAAATCGCTGTAGCGGCGGTGGTCGATTCGTCTTTACGCGAAATGACCAGCGCGTCTCTCCGAGGCTGTACAGCTGCAGAGTCCGAGGAAGTAGCCGTTGCTCTAGCGGTGGCGGAGGGCTATAGAACCGGGCGGTCACTAACAATACTCACGGACTCTTAAACAGCCTGCCGAAATTACATGAATGGCAGGATAGGTCATCACGCCCTCCGTGTACTCCTCGCAGCGACCGACAGAATTAAAAACCATGAAGAACATAACGACAAGATCCCACACAAAATTGTGTGGGTACCGGGGCACACGGAGGTGGCAGGGAACCAAGAGGCCGACAGGATAGCTCGAGGATACATTGCTTTCCGAGCATCCGACGAGCCCGCGGAACTCGCGCCAGCACCCAGGGAATACTCGGCCATACTATAAAACTATAGAGGCAGAAGAACGCGATATCCCCCACCGCACAAATCTCTCAGCAAAGAGGAAGCTGTCACTTGGTGACAATTAGAAACAGGCTCTTTCCCAAACCTACATATACTAAACAAAATGCACCCTACGATATACGCGGACAAATGTCCCTGGTGCGACGAAAAACCTACTCTATACCACATCACATGGGCCTGCCAAAACATCGACGTGGTCCCCAAAATACAAAACCCGAGTGCGGAGCAGTGGGAGGCTCTGCTGTCCAGCGACCTCTGTGAAGACCAACAAGGTCTGGTACAGTGAGCTCAACGGGCGGCAGTGGCCAGCGGAGCCCTGGACTGAGGGCAACCGACCACTGATTAGAGGCGGACGAATTCGACAGAGAAGGCTCCTGGGGGTAGAACCAAGACATCTCTTAAGATGCCCCCAAACCGCAGGAAAAACCATTAGTGTAAATAAAGTTTTCCCTTCCTTCATCAGTCGCAACAACAACAACAAAATATTTCGGCTTCATGAGCAGTCACCTTCTTGACCGTCGGCGAGAAACGGCAACAAAGCTGCATGGCGCCATCGACAGTGCGTACGTTTTCAGGAACGAAGGAAAAAAATTGCCGACGATTACGTTACTTCCAATTGCGAAATTTGAGCTCAGCTCATGAGCTGTTTCAGCTTTTCTATAGACTGTGGCAAAGAATTCGAGCAAGACATATGTGTGCAGTTACAAGAAACTTGTTACTTTTCACACATATTCCTTCTTCAAGAAACACTCCCCTAAAAGTTCTTGGTAGTCATCATGGAAGTTCTGTGGTCGGAGAAATAAATAGATATGTGCTCGACTTGCTGAACCAATGCCTGGTTCTCAAAGATGAGGTCTATGCAAGTATTTCGCGAGGTTATCACAGCCGCTAGAGGCGTTACGAATGAGAGGAACGGGATGTTCTCCCCGCATAAGTGGTAAGAAATTCACCCTTGTCTCTATATCTACATTGAAGTCCCCACCCACCTCGATGAAGGCGAAATTCTAGAGGCTTGTGTGTGTACTGTGCGATGTCAGTGCACGTTAAAGAACCCCAGGTGGTCGAAATTTCCGGAGTCCTTCACTACGGCGTCTCCCATAGTCTGAGTTGCTTTGGGACGTTAAACCTCAATAAACCAAACCAAACCAAACCACCCTGGCAGGTGGTAGTTAATGGTTGATCGCGAGAGTTCGCTCACCGTTGTCAGTGCTAACGCATGCAGCCCACATCTCTCTCTCCTCACCCCACGTAAGTACATATAAGCGCGATTCAGGCGTCCACTGGCCCTGGGGGCCAGCTATGCGCACTTCTTTTCCTTAAAATGATCGGACTGTAAAACGTTGTCAACGCCAACGGCAATGCCAACAGTGAACGCCGACGGCCTATGGCTTCAGCGCCGCGTTTCTGGCACAGCGTTGTCATTGCGTTATCATCCCTCGTACCTATAAGCGCGATTGGGGCGACCACTCACCCAGGAAGCCAGTTGGGCGCGCTATGGATTCAGCGCCTATGGCTTCAGTGCCGCGTTCCCAACGGTGGCACCGGTGGTTCCCATCGGTGGTTCCTAGGTCGTGGGTTCGGTTCCCACCGGTGGCATGTGGTTCTTTTCTGCTGCTTTTCTAATCAATTATCCTTAAGTGATAACTTATTCTGTAATATTCTTCATTAATCAACACCACAAAATAAATAAAAAAATCACCTGAATTTCTTGGTTTTATTTATTTATTTATTCATTCAATACTGCAGGCCTTTACGTCCCAAGCAGGAGGGGTATACAAATGACATCAGAGTACAGAACGAAGATAGCAAATAATAATTTCAAAACACTTGTTCTTTGGGAAATAGAATATCAGCAAAACAAGGACTAAACGAAATGCAAACCGAGCTCTTGAATTGGGAAAGTCAAACATAAACAAACAGAAGTAAGCCAATTAATGAAATATCCAAAAATGAAATGTCAAACATGGAGCAAGGCAAAAACACGATCAGTTTGGGCAACCAAAAAGCAGACAAGAAAAACATTCAAGAGCAATTCAATGTTTCAATTGAATCAATGCTGGTTAGAAAAGGCAGAGGTAAGTTGTTCCAATCTGTTATCGTGCGAGGAAAAAACGAATATTTAAAAGCATTAGTTCTGGTGCTGTATCGTAGAGTCATCGTGTCGATGGCTGTAGAGTCATCGTGCCGATGTTGTGTTCGGCGTGCCGTAAGTAGTGTTATGTACGGATCAGGAGTTAGAGCAAGAAGGTTATTTTTAAGAAGAAACATAAATTTTAAGCGCTGAATTTTTCTTCTCAGTTCCAGTGTCGGTATTCCATGTTGTTTCATTAGTGCTGTCGGGGAATCAGTTGTACGGTATACTTAGAAAAAATAAACCTGACTGCCTTACGCTCAATTCTTTCGAGAGCGTCAATGTTAGTTTTGGTATAAGGGTTCCATATTGTGACTGTTGGCAATATTACCACTATTGGCGGACACCAGAATACCAGTGAGTCGTTTTAAGTAGTGAGCCGGTTAACTATTTTTTTCGTGATTAACTTTTAACTCTTATAGCTAGAAATAACCATATCGGTTTTTAGAATTTAGCAAATGTGATTACCTTTGGCGTTGTGGCTCGACAAAATTTCGCTTTTTTGACTAGTCACGTGCACTGGGATGGTTGCTTTGCCTGCATGCTTTTCGAAGACGCATGTATTTCAGACACGATGTATTTTGGCACGATGCTGTGCCACTGCACCTACCGGCCATGGCTGCTCGATGTGTCTCCATATTAAGATTCTCATGTGGTCAAAATTATCCTGTAGACCTCTAATACGGTACTTTATACTTTCACTCAATTGTTATCCCTTCCTTCACGGTGCGGATGAGGTGTCCGCCGATGTCTGGCAGAGTTATGTGTCCTAAAACACCAATTTTCACTAGTTTATTTATTTATTTACAATACCTCTAAGGGCCCTCGTGCGAGGGTATTACATAGGAGGGGGGGGGGGCGATACCAGCATGAAAATATGGCACAGGCACTTGAAACAAAATACACGTAATAACGAAGTATGAAATAAAGCTACTAATGTACACGAACAACACAACAGACAACGCAGAATAAAGTACTCAGTAAATGCACATAATACAACAAAAATACCAAATCTGTTAGTCCATGATTTGCTTTAACGAATGCTGAAACGATTGTAGGTTAACCTCAGTAGCTATGTGTGATGGCAAGTTATTCCAATCTATTACAGTGCGAGGAATGAATGATTTCACGTAAAGCGATGAACGGCATGTGATGCGTTTTATTTTGTTATCGTGGTCGCGGCGAGGAAAGACTGCATGCAGGGTGTGGCGAAAAGAAGTCGTCGTGGAGGGTGGTATGTATGGTGATACAGTTTGTGAAGTAAGGTTAGGCGAGCGAAATGGCGTCGACATGATAGTTTTTCCGACCAGCACCACTTTTCAGTTTTCATCGCTGGGATTGTTATCTTGCAGTGTTGGTTGGCCCTAGGGTGACCACTGGATATGCGCGCTCCTTTCTGTTTCACGCACGCATCAGGGCATTTGCTTTAGGTCACCGGACCTCTCGAACTCAGCTCCTCTGAAAGCTCTCCGGCAGTGGTTCCGCGGCCGAACACTCAGTGAAAGTATCCGGCCACACGTTGCTGCGGGGGCAGAATGGTTGGTGCGTTCGGGACTGGCCGCAGTTGACGCTTTAGCTCCGAGGTGGGAATGGAGGCTATGCACGCTGAGTGCACCATCTGCTCAGAGGTGTCGACAGGCCTGGCACCTCCGAAGTCCCAACTTTTCAGTGACTAACCAGCTCTTGCCGTTACCGCTACGTTCCAGTGGCCGCTGTTGCCTCTGTCGTTGCCCTTTCGCGCTCCCCGTGCTGTGTTGCTCCTTCAACCTGGGTGGCCTGATCTCTTTGGATTATAACACCTGACAACTCAGGTTACATCATCACCAGACTCCTGCTTCTCGAGTTTTAGTGAGTGTTCGTATGACCTTCAAATGCCCTTCGGACTTCACAATTTCATAACAACAGCCTTAAGTCAGATGCCGAAGCATACTTTGACTACGGGCAATGCGATGGGGTCTCCAAATTAGACCCGGGTTTGATCTTTCACCTTTGGTTTGACCTTTGAGAGGCCTTGACACTTAAATAGAATCCAAAACATTTTGTGCGTGCTAGACTAGCAACAACAGCTATCGCTCGACCATTCAGCGTAATATAGGCAAACCGCTAGGTGTTTTTTTTTTCTGTTCTAGCCCACTGAAGTGCCAGCGCCCTTTTTGTTGTAGCCACAGCGTTGCATTCACGAAAACCATGACCGCGTGCTCTGCTCCGCCGCTACGTTCAATGCTGCGCCTACTTGATATCCTTGGTTTGATCGCGGTGTATTTTAATGCGGACTGTGGGAGTGTCACTCAGCGGCTGGGACCATGGCTCGCCGTCCCCGTTCTTTGGAAGGCGATGCCTTCAAGTCAAACTAGAAAACACGAATAAACAATCTGCAAACAATCTGTGGATCTCAGTCGAAAGAAAAATCTGCTTTATATATGATGATTAAAGTCGACTCCTTGAGGTGCGAAACTAACAGCTTACCTAACTTTAGCATGTTCTTTGTGAGAATACGCCACTGTTGTGTGGAATCCATATACAAACAACTAAATCAATTATATGGAAAGAATCCTGAGGCAAGCAGCAAGATTTATCATTTCGAAATACAGCACGATGGATTCAGTAGCGACCATATTAACTAAACTGAATTTAACGAAGCTATTCCAAAGGCGAATGGTTGCCAGGATAAAGTTTCTTACCTCGATGTACACAAACTAAAAATAACAACACAACATAAAAACATCACGTTCAGTCAGACACAGTCACTCCAATCAAATCATGTGTCCAACTTCGAGAACTGAGATATTTAAATGATTTTTTTGCGCACAAAACTGATGCATGTAACTCGATACCACACGAAATTGCAAAAATTAATTCCAAGCACAAATTTAAAAAAAGCTTAATTGAATTACCTTGCAGTGAATGGCAGCTCTTAGCCCCAAATGGTTATATTGTATTCACGTTCCACTGTCTCTTGTTAAAACTATTGCTCATGCATTAATACATTTTTGTGCTTGCCATCTTTTCTTCATCAAAGTATGCATTGTTATGTGCTTCTTTATGTAGTGGTATATATTGTGTGCACCACAGGTATTTCGCCCATATTCTTCAGTGCATTTGTGCCTGTAGTGTGTAACGCTGTAATCATGTAGAGCGAGATACAATTTGTGACGGCCCTATGGGCCAATAGCATCTATAACAATAATAATAATAATAATAGTTTATTTCCGGGCAAATGTACATGATAATAACCAGCCCGCTTAAGCACTGATGCTTGTGAGCGCGGCTGGGCAGTACAGATGACTGCATCAGGACGAAGCCATACACACACAAAAAAACAGAATATTTTAAGCACATAAATGTTCAAACACGTATTGTTCAAACATAACACAGATTGAGATGTGAAGCAGCGAGGCTCAAAACAAGGTATTAGGGCATAGCATAGTGTATTAACAAGATGGTATTTTCATCATTTCACATAAAAAAACAGGCAGGACATTTTTGCAACTAGATTATCTTGTCAGCACTACATATAAAGAAGAGCACTTTACCCAATGAATTGTCACACAAGGGCAGCATACAGAAAGCTTATGATACTAGTACTGTCTACTACTACTACTAGTTGCGCTATCTACTGGGATACATTAACAACTCTCGGAACAAGAAAGATGTAAGTAAATTGCCTTGGTATCTGTTAGGACTATGTACATTGCGGACATATTGTTGCGGGAAAGAATATATTTACAGATATTTACAAATAGACAAGAACAGCTGCGAGCGGCACCACCGAGAACACAGTCCGAACTTCGTTGTCGTCTTCTACTCTGCGCACTCGTGCCATCGCTCTCGTCGTCGTCTACCCGCATCAGGACCCCCGGCTGCTGAAACGCCGTCTCGGCGTTAGGGCGGCGACGTATGAGCGTCGTGGTAAGGTTTAAGGCGACAGACGTGGACGATGTCGGTGGTGGCGCCAGATGACGAGGGCGAGGTTTCAAGGGGAGCAATTTCATAGTTCACGTCGGTAACACGGCGCACGACACGGTAAGGGCCACGGTAGTGCGAAAGGAGCTTCTCGGATAGACCGACGCTGCGAGAGGGCGTCCAGAGAAGGACGAGTGATCCTGGGGTATATTCGACGGCCTGGTGACGGCGGTCGTAGGCTGACTTCTGGGAAACTTGAGAGGCTTGGAGCCTACTACGTGCTATTTGGCGCGCCAGCGTGGCCTGGGAGATGGCGTCCCGAGCGTAAGCAGTGGTGGGGGCTGAAGAAGGCGGCATGAGTGTGTCCAAAGGCAAGGTGGGATGCCTACCAAACAAAAGGTAGAAAGGAGAATAGCCTGTTCTGTCATGAAGGGAAGAGTTATATGCAAATGTCACATAAGGCAAGGCTGCGTCCCAATCTCGGTGGTCTGGCGATACGTACATGGCTAACATGTCGGTGAGCGTGCGGTTGAACCTTTCCGTAAGCCCATTGGTTTGTGGGTGGTAAGCTGTCGCGAGCTGGTGCTGTGTGTCACACGAACGAAGAATGTCGTGAACTACTCTGGATAGAAAATAACGACCGCGGTCGGTGAGCAGTTGACGAGGGGCGCCGTGGTGAAGGATGACGTCTTGCAGAAGAAAATCGGCAACATCGGTAGCGCAGCTGGACGGCAAAGCACGCGTGATGGCGTACCGAGTCGTATAATCAGTTGCGACAGCGATCCACTTGTTGCCGGAGAGGGACGTCGGAAAAGGGCCAAGAAGGTCGAGGCCAACACGGTGAAAAGGTTCAGGAGGTATGTCGATGGGTTGCAGAAGACCGGCAGGCAGAGTGGAGGGCCTTTTCCGACGTTGACACAGGTCGCAAGCGGCCACGTAACGCTTGACGGAACGATAGAGACCAGGCCAAAAGAAGCGATGCCGCACCCGAGCGTACGTGCGGGACACGCCAAGGTGACCGGCTGTCGGCAGATCGTGCAGTTCTGCAAGGACAGAAGAGCGTAGACGTTGGGGTATCACGAGCAGGAGCGGAGGGCCATCGGGGCGTAGGTTTCGGCGATACAAAATGCTGTTCTGGAGCACATAAAGGTTCAGAGACGGAGATCGGTTTGCAGAACGGATGCCATCAAAGATAGGTCGTAAAGATGAGTCGTGACGCTGTTCGTTGGCAATATCAGCAAGATCGGAGATAGCTAAGAGGCAGGGGAGGGTCTCAGCGTCCTCTAGGTCAGGTGGTTCCACAGGGTACCGGGATAAGCAGTCAGCGTCCTGGTGATGGCGCCCTGACTTGTACACGACGGAGTATGAGTATTCTTGGAGGCGCAATGCCCAGCGACCAAGGCGACCAGTGGGATCTTTTAGTGAAGACAACCAACAGAGAGCGTGGTGATCAGTGACAACAGCGAATGAACGGCCGAACAGGTAGGGTCTGAATTTAGCTACTGCCCAGACAAGGGCAAGACACTCGCGCTCAGTAATGGTGTAATTTTGCTCTGCGGCTGAAAGTAGGCGGCTGGCATAAGCGATGACTCGATCTTGACCCTGTTGACGTTGGGCTAGGACGGCGCCGATGCCATATCCGGAGGCGTCGGTGCGAACCTCTGTGGGAGACGACGGGTCAAAATGTGCCAAGATGGGCGGAGTGGTCAGCAAATGGACGAGAGATGAAAATGAGTTCTCTTGAGCAGGGCCCCAGGTAAAGGGGGTGTCGTTCTTCAGAAGATCGGTGAGGGGACGAGCGATGCCGGCGAAATCTTTGATAAAACGGCGAAAATATGAGCACAAGCCGACAAAGCTGCGTACATCTTTCGACGACCTTGGAAGAGGAAAGTCCTTCACAGCTTGAATTTTGATGGGATCTGGGCGTACACCAGAAGCGTCAACGAGGTGTCCGAGAATAGTGAGTTGGCGACGACCGAACTTGCATTTCGATGAGTTCAGTTGAAGTCCGGCGTTACGAAACACTGTCAGAATATTAGAGAGGCGCTCGAGGTGCGTGGCAAAAGTAGGCGAGAAAACCACAACATCGTCTAGGTAACAGAGGCAGGTGGACCATTTAAAGCCACGAAGAAGGGAGTCCATCATTCGTTCGAAGGTAGCCGGGGCGTTACAGAGGCCGAACGGCATGACTTTAAACTGGTATAAGCCATCAGGCGTCACGAAGGCGGTCTTCTCGCGGTCCTTTTCATCAACGGCAATTTGCCAGTACCCCGATCGAAGATCAATTGAAGAGAAATATTTGGCGCCGTGGAGGCAATCTAAGGCATCATCGATCCTTGGGAGTGGATATACGTCTTTTTTTGTGATGCGGTTGAGGTGCCGATAATCAACGCAGAAGCGCCAGCTGCCATCCTTCTTTTTCACCAGGACGACTGGTGAAGCCCAAGGACTTGACGAGGGCTCGATGATGTCTTTTGCGAGCATCTTGTCCACCTCTTGATTTACGACGGTGCGTTCGGCGCTGGACACTCGGTACGGACGTCTGCGGAGAGGAGCGGAATCACCGGTGTTTATGTGATGCGTCACCACAGAGGTCCGAGCCAAAACACGGCTATCAAAGTCGAATATGTCGCGGAAAGATGATAAGAGGCACCTAAGATCGCGAGCTTGCATCGGCGGTAGGTCAGAAGCGATCATGTCGGCGTAGTCGTCCGTTGGGTTCGCTGTTGATGGGGCCGCAGGCTACCGGCATTGCTGAGTGGAAGGCAAGCAGCTGTCCACCACTGATATCACACATTCGGCAGCAGGGCACAGCGTGGCGAGTGAGATACCTTGCGGGAGCGGTTGGATGGATGAACCGAAGTTCAGGACCGGAAGGCACGCTCGGTTGGCCGACATTGTAAATACAATGTGTGGAAGCGCAATGCTGCGCGTCAGGGCGACGTCAAGTTCCGGAGTGACTACGTAGTGACCATCAGGTACAGGGGGAACAGATGAGAAAGAAATGTAAGTTGCGGCTTGAGGCGGTAGACGGACAAAGTCGACAGCACAAAGACGGTGTATAACTGGGCACGGCGACTCAGCAGAAAGAGGAAGGTCAAGCTGAACGACATTAGTGGCGCAGTCAATGAGGGCTGAATGCTCAGACAGGAAGTCGAGGCCAAGAATGACTTCATGAGGGCACTGGTCCATAACAGAGAACAGAACGGACGTATGGCGGCCGGATATGGTCACACGGGCTGTGCATAGTCCAACAACATGAGCAGTTCCGCCGTCGGCAACGCGGAGAACGGCTTTGGGTGCAGGGGTCAGTACTTTTCGGAGGCGGCGTCGTAGGGCTGAACTCATGACGGATACGTGCGCGCCTGTATCGATCAGGGCTAACACAGGCACTCCATCGACATGAATGGCGAGCAAATTATGGTGTGCGCGAAGGGCTAATCGAGGATTTTGGGACTGGGGCTGTACTGCAGCATCACCTCCAGACACTGCAGCGTCTAGTTTTCCGCTTGCGAGCGTCCGTAGGGGCCAGGAGAGGAGCGTCGGCGTTGGGGCGAACGAGACTGGCGACGCAGGGGGGACGGGGAGCGGCTGGAGCGGGGAATCTGGCCGTCGACTGTAGCACTGTGCTGGGCTGGAGGGGGCGTGTAGTGGCTGGGCTGTTCGTCGTCGCGGTGGGAGCTGAGAGGACGGTATGTGCTGCGACGGGACCAATAATTTCGACAGTGGCGGGAGATGTGGCCAATGCGGTGGCAATGGAAACAAATGGGCCTGTCGTCGGTTGTCCGCCAGTCGTTAGGGTTTCGGCGACGTGGAGTGAAGTACGAAGGTCGTCCAGGAGCAATCGCAGTGATTTCGGGTGGTGGTGAAGACCGTACAGGGCTGACGGGCTGGAAACCAAGGTTGGCAAGCTCTTGGCGGACGACAGCTTGTACCAGAGAGATGGTAGGTAAGCGGGTGTCGCCATCATGTAGATGCTGGGGGGCAGGGGACATAGCTTCGAGCTCGCGTCGGATGATGCGGGTCACATTTTCTGAGGGCGCTGGAGTTTCCCGGTGTCGCAGGTCTTCACATGAAGAAGTCGCAGCCGTGTTAGGGAGGCGTGTGTACGGCTGGCTAATACGCCTGCTTTTGGCTTCCTCGAAGCGTCGACATTCCTTAATAATTCCGTCGACTGTAGTGCAGTTCTTGTATACGAGCAAGTTGAAGGCATCGTCGGCGATTCCCTTCAACACGTGGCCGACTTTGTCAGACTCGGGCATGTTGGCGTCGACTTTGTGACAGAGGGCCAGCACATCTTGAATGTACGACACATAGGACTCCGTAGATGTTTGAGCTCGGGAGGCGAGGTCCTTCTTAGCGGCAAGCGTTCGGCCGAGCGGCCGTCCAAAAAATTCGCGGAGTTTCTCTTTGCACACGTCCCAGCTGGTCAGATGGTCTTCGTGCGTCTCATACCAGACCCGGGCGGTGTCTTTTAGATAGAATATTACATTTGCGAGCATAAGGGTCGGATCCCAGCGGTTGTAGGTACTCACTCGCTCGTACATGTTGATCCAGTCGTCGACGTCAGTGTTGTCGGTACCAGAAAATGTCCCAGGGTCACGAGGGGGAGAAAGAACGAGTGATGTCATGGCCGGGGCTGACGTTTGCTGGGCGGCGTCTTGGGTCATGATGAGTGAAGGCAACTGGCGGCCGCTGCGGAGCTCCGTCGTCGGTAGACGTAGGGGAAATCCGCACCTCCACCAAATATGTTGCGGGAAAGAATATATTTACAGATATTTACAAATAGACAAGAACAGCTGCGAGCGGCACCACCGAGAACACAGTCCGAACTTCGTTGTCGTCTTCTACTCTGCGCACTCGTGCCATCGCTCTTTGTCGTCGTCGTCTACCCGCATCAATATATAAAGTTTATTTTGTCTTTGTTAACGATAATTGCATTCCTTTCCTGCGATGCCTCTGTGGAGGTAGAACAAGGGCCATGTCATCTGCGTACAAATACAGCTTGGACTGCAGCCATAAAGTGGCAATTTCATTAATGTACATATTGAATAAGAGGGGTCCAAGGACCGACCCTTGAGGTACTCCTGATTTAATATTCAACAATGTACTGTAACAGTCGCCTATTTTTACGCATTGTTGTCACCCTTTGAAATAACTGTAAAAGAATTACTGGTAGGGCCCGCTGAAACCAAAATTATCTAATTTATGTAGCAGGAGTTGATGATTAACTGCATAAAATGCTTTTTGAACGTAAAAAAAGAGTTTCTAGAACAATGCGATTCTGGTCAATTTCGGAGCAGATGAAATCATTAAATTCTTCTAAAAGGCAAGTCGTGTTGTAACCTAGATGAAAGCCGTATTGAGCCTGGCTGAGTAATTTATACTTTTGACAGAATGACACCATATTAAGATGAACAACTTTTTCAAGGATGCAGGCAATAGATGAAAAGATAGCTGTTGGTCTGAACTTACCGTAAACACCTTGTGATCCTTTCTTAAAAAGGGGCCTTACTACGCTGGTTTGCGAATTATTATGAACAAGGCCTGTTTTTAAGGATTCGTTAATGACATGAAGCAACTCCGCATTTAGTAGTGTTAGTAATAAGAAATTAATAAAATACAAATAACTAATAAAATAAACAACATATTAGTAAAACAATAATAAATGAGTCTGTACCTGTTCCAGATAGCGCCGCTTCATGACGGTTCAGTCGGCATGTTAATACGCGAGGAAGGCGTTTCATTCCCAGTTAAGCCTTTCCAGCGACCTAAAGCAGATGCACCTTGCCTGCTCGCCATCGTCCTCTCAGGCTGATGCCGCCTCACTTGTTCGTACACGAAAGGTGTTTCCTCGGGCAACTAAATGATGGACGGCGAGACGATCTAATATGTGCAGAGATAGTACCTTCTACGCCCACGCGCGTGTAGACATAGTCTCTGCACCAACCTGAATCATGAGAGGAGACTCAGTCTGATTGCCCACCGTCCTGAAGTCGTACACAAACGCAGCCTGTGCCGCCCTGACAGCGTAGCATGTACAGTCGGGGACAGAAGTCTCCGGACCTCGTGTTCCTCAAGCGAAGCTTATAGGTCTACTATCGGACAGCAAAGGAGACCGCACTTGTGGAGATGAAAGAACAACAATTTAACTTTCACCTCGACACGTGTGATCTCTAGCCGCCGACTAATAGCAGAGCTGTCGGCAGTCTCATATGGAGAGCGCATACGTGCGCACGCTCCACGATGTTGGCGCACCTTTGAACTATATTACCGCAGTATATCCAAGGAAGGATTGCTCAGGAATTTTCACCGCACTGGGAATTTGTCTGTGTACCCGGAGCGCGTTAATTGAGTTTAATCAGTGTTCAGAGCTACCCAAAGCGAAGTTGCGATGAGCATGTTCTGCAGCAAGTATAACTGAAATTTTAAACTCAACCACATCAGTCGAAAAAGTTAGGTGAATGCATAAGGCCTTAATGGCTGGCCCCTCATTCGCCTGCACCAGTACCTGTCTAAAGGCGACAAGCAAAAAAAGGATAATAATAAGCTTTGTCACTGAAGTCATGGAGATCAATGCCGATGATGCTTTATTTTTCGCTTATTCTTAACAGTATGAGGACAACATTAAGAGTCATCACACAAAGGTAAATGTGAACAAAAATAGGGTTGTTCATATATTCCGCAGCAACAAAACAAATCTTTATTTCAGGTGAACACAACTCATCGTCACCCCGTTCCGGGAATGACACGCTTGACACTGCAATGCACCTCAAAATAACAAATATATATCTAGGTCAGTACATACGAGAAACCTTTAATCAGTTCAGCGTGATTTTACCACCGACGATAGATATAATCCATTTGCACCAATGTTCATTTATCATCATTTTTTTATTCCAACATCAACATTACAGATGTCTGGTTGCCCTGTATGCATTTAAACAAAATTTCAAACTTTAATTCCTACTCGCTTTTTGTCCAACTCCCAGTGTCATGATCAGTAAATAAATAAAGGCATTTATATCTACACTTTGTAAAGCATCCCCTTATTGCGTTATTAATACATGAATACCTAACTACGTGGGCTCAAGTATTATTAGCGCATGCAATAAACGCGATGTAATTATCTGCTGTGGTCGCATTTGACTTTGATTTCGTGGGGTTTCTTTACCGTTGATCGCATTTCAGTAAGAGTGAAGGAATGCAATCAATCAAACATCATCAAAGCTACGTGTCTCATGCAGTCTACAGCTGCGCACACTGCCACTTGGAACACATGAGACGCACTAAGGGCTTGCTCAACAGACCACTGGGACCATGATGGCAGATATATTTTTTCATCCGGGTGCCAGGTAAAAGGGTAAGCATTGCGTCAGTGTTTGTCACATCATATGCTTCATTACAGATGACGCATATGCGTGATTAAGATATGCCTGACAACGAAGATGCGTGATGAAGTTATATAACACAAATCAATCAGCAGTAACGAAATCCTACCGAGTTGTACTCTCTGGGACTCAAGAAACAGTTTACGATGAGCGACGCGCTGAAATGCTGACACGGAATATTCCAAAACAACCACCTGACGCCCATTTCACAAGGCCACAGCCATGACGATCATTTCCAGGCAATTGTGCCGCTGACGAAAATGCGCCAAATGCAGTGCCAGATTGGTTTGGTTTATGGGGTTTAACGTCCCAAAGCGACTGAGGCTATGAGAGACGCCGCAGGGGAGGGCTCCGGAAATTTCGACCGCCTGGGGTTCTTTAACGTGCACAGACATCACACAGTACACGGGCCTCTAGAATTTCTAATACAAAGAAATTCAACCGCCGGGGCCGGGATCGAACCCCCGTCTTTCGGTTCAGCAGCCGAGCACCCTAACCACTGAGCCACCGCGGCGGCAAATACAGTGCCAGATGACGCATACATTAAATGGTTCCAAAACTTGAATTTTTCGGCGGTTCTATTGTCATTTGCTCGGCGGCCACTTGCGTTAACATCCAGGGCAATACTCACTCCTCTTGAATTGCGGTATTACCCTTCATCTTCTGACAAAGGGCGCGATAAAAGAAATCAAGTCACAGGAATGCCTCATGCAAATAAAAAAGGATAACTAAAGAATCAAAAGAAATAAAAAGCGCTCCGTCCCGTGCACACCTAAAAAATAAAAAGCATCCCTTGCAACCTCTCCCATAGGCTGCAGTCACCGTTCCTGAGCCTAATTGCGTTCTGTACTGAAAAACTACTCCGAAACTTTGTTCGAAGCACTTAGCGAGGTAGATGTAGCGCAAAAACGAATAATGCTTATGTTGTAGCCACTTGTTAAAGGCATTACTTCCAAATAATGGGCGCGAGAATTGGCACAAAGCAAGCTCAATGGAATATCTGTTCAATTCATATGCAGACAGATATTGCCAATTTGCTTCGGCAGTGATTTGCGCCATCCGCAACTGAGCGCACTATCAAAAAATGCGTATTGCTGAGCAATGTACAAAATAGAGAAAGACAGTTTTACGGCTACATCTCTCTCTTAAACCGTAAAGCACGCGTTAGTTTGAGGAAAACAGTGCTCGATGAAAGCTTTGAAGGCCGCCGCGGTGGCTCAGTGGCTATGGTGCTCGGCTGCTGACCCAAAGGACGCGGGTTCGATCCCGGCCGCGGCGGCTGGAATTTCTTTGGAGGAGAAATTCTAGAGGCCCGTGTACTGTGCGATGTCAGTGCACGTTAAAGAACCCCAGGTGGTCGAAATTTCCGGAGCCCTCCACTACGGCGTCTCTCATGGCCTTAGTCGCTTTGGGACGTTAAACCCCATAAACCAAACCAAACCAAAGCTTTGAAGATACCAACACAAAAAATGCCGAGCCCCTCAGGTAAACCAGTCCTACTTGTAGGGACCAGAGCAGCGGACGAAATACTTCTTTTTAGCGCTGCTTTCATTTGCTTCTTCGAAAGCAGATGATTCCTACTCCCAACCAAACGTTGGTTTACGAGCCCTGTTAGTGTGCGCATGTGAAGTCTTTTTTTCTTCCTTTCGTTTATTCCTGTATTTATCCATCCATGCCTCCGGTGTTCTGTACGCAACAGCGACGTTTCTTGGTTAGCTCTCCGCGACGAGAAACGAATTTTCTTCACCTTCATTGTCTATGACGTCTTTGACGATGATATGGGAGGCGAAATGGCTCGGAATAAATATTTGGGTATAAGCCGGAACAATTTACGCGCTTTCTTTTTACATAGGTTGCCAGCACTCGCTCATTCGCTGAGACATCGGCATTCATAGCTTCGGAAGTCCTGTTCTACTCATGCCGATTTTAGGGCTCCGAAAATATCTGCGACTCTTCCGCGCGCATGTTTTTGGTAAAGTGACTGCGCTTCCTGCATCGTTGCTTGCCCTGTTTTAATTGCGAAAGCTGTCAAAACATCTAAAATATTGAAAGTTTTCTTTAGTTTCCCCATATAGTTTCGCAGACGATAATAACATCAAATAGCAATGATTACAAAATTGGATCGCACAATATTTATTTTTCGGTACAGCGAAGTTAAAGGGCAACTGCACCACTTTTTTGAGAATTTCACGATACTCAAGTATATAGATTGTACGTAAAGCATGAGAAGTGTTTTCGCACTAGCACTTAAAATAGTGACGTAACCAACGATTGAATTTGCGCTTCTCCTCAGTGCACCGGAGAAAATCAGAGAAGTTCAGCAGGACGACACGAAAGGTATGATTTCAATTCACCGCTGTCGTCAGCCACAACCTGCCCTCAAAAGAAAACATTCGACAGAAGTCTGTCTGGTTGGGAAATTTAATGTTAGGAGAAGGTAAGTGACGCCAACCAAGTAAAATACAGGAAAAACACGACGTTTCGGGACCGGCTCGGCCCCTTCTTCACGGTGTGACTACGGGCGAGCGCAGCTTGGCTTTTTAAGCCCCTGTGTGGAGGACCTGCGGGTCAACAATGGCCGCAGCCCATGGACGTAGGATGAGGGGAGAGTCCCCAGGGAACGATTAACATTCTCTCGTGTTTGCTGTATGTGCCACGACTCGAGTAGAAGCCTCCTGCGTGGGTTAGCTTCCGTTTCCAATACAATGGTGCTGTCGAAGTCAATTGGGTGGTCACACCCTTCACAGTGTTCGGCCACGGCGCTGCGTTGACGATTCATGTGACGGACGTCCGCTTTGTGTTGGTTCATCCTTTCCGCGAAGTTCTTCGTTTCCCCTATGTACGACGCCGGGCAGACGGAACACGGAATTTTGTACACGACGCCCTGGGCCTTTTCTCTGGGCTGCCGGTTTTTTGGGCGGGGGAGAAGGCGACCGATAGTGCTGGTCGGTTTGTGCGTTGTCAGCACCCCTTCTTTTCCGAGAATGCGACCGAGCGTCTCGCTCACGCCTCTCACGTAGGGGATGCAAACACGTTTCCGCTATAAGCATGAACAGCAGGGCATCCTGCCTTTTCTGGATGTCCTACTTACAAGGCACGACAAAGGCCTGCAGTCCTCGGTGCACAGGAAGCCAACCCACACAGGACGGTACCTACATTTCGATTCGAACCATCCCATCCCGCACAAAGCATCTGTCGTGACGTCATTACTGAAGAGAGCCGACTCCATATGTTCCTCAAGTGAAGATAAAAGGAAGGAGAAGAACCGAGTCATTTCTGACCTCCAAAAGAACGGCTACCCAAGCTCATTCATCCGGCGCATTATCAGGAAGCAAGAAAGGCAAAACAAAATCCGGTCTATTATTTCCTCAGACGCATGCCAGAAGCGGAAACGTGTTTGCATCCCCTACGTGAGAGGCGTGAGCGAGACGCTCGGTCGCATTCTCGGAAAAGAAGGGGTGCTGACAACGCACAAACCGACCAGCACTATCGGTCGCCTTCTCCCCCGCCCAAAAAACCGGCAGCCCAGAGAAAAGGCCCAGGGCGTCGTGTACAAAATTCCGTGTTCCGTCTGCCCGGCGTCGTACATAGGGGAAACGAAGAACTTCGCGGAAAGGATGAACCAACACAAAGCGGACGTCCGTCACATGAATCGTCAACGCAGCGCCGTGGCCGAACACTGTGAAGGGTGTGACCACCCAATTGACTTCGACAGCACCATTGTATTGGAAACGGAAGCTAACCCACGCAGGAGGCTTCTACTCGAGTCGTGGCACATACAGCAAACACGAGAGAATGTTAATCGTTCCCTGGGGACTCTCCCCTCATCCTACGTCCATGGGCTGCGGCCATTGACCCGCAGGTCCTCCACACAGGGGCTTAAAAAGCCAAGATGCGCTCGCCCGTAGTCACACCGTGAAGAAGGGGCCGAGCCGGTCCCGAAACGTCGTGTTTTTCCTGTATTTTACTTGGTTGGCGTCACTTACCTTCTCCTAACAACCTGCCCTGACTCGTTGGACGCAGCCAAAAAAATCTCGGCAGGATTTGGCTTCGGTGGCGTTTGTTTTTCCATCTCAGAAGGAGTTTGTGCGTTTTAAATGTACCGATACCTTCGATGACGTCATCATGCACCCCCACTTGGCGTTGTGCGCTGCGGAGAAGCTTGAAGGGTGTCGGGGTTATAATCGGCGATTACTTCACTATTTCAAGTGCTAGCTCAACAAGACTTCGCATGCTTTACCTGCAAGTTTCACACATTCGACCCTCTTAGGATCGTTTATTTCTAAAACATGCGCAGTTTCCCTATAAGCACTTTAACGTATTGAAACAGCCCATCAACTGCGCTATCTGTGCAATTAGATCACTAGCATTTACTCTCCGGCTGAGGTCTCCTGGGTACCATATTCCCGAAAAGTATTTCTCCTGAAGCCTAAAATGGCGTTGTCTGTTAAACTAAATATGTATTGCTTTCATAAGTAGTTTATTTCTTTACCAGGAAATGATATAGAAGGTTTTTCATGGTTCTTATTAGCAAGATGTTTTTACTGAGCCATTTGGAGAGTAAATGCATGCTGTTGTTCGCACATGAATCAGTTGTGCTTAACTAACTGGTTGTACGGAATGGATTGTGTTCGTCCTCGTATATAACGAAAACATGAGAATTCACGCGAGTGAGAGTGTCATTTGCATAAACAAGGAAACGAAGTGATCGCAATGTTAAGCCCTGTGAAAATTGATTTATTTTGATGCTGAAATATGCATTCATATTACCCGATACCCGTTATGCAATAAACATGTATCAAATTACCCGTTAAAAGTTCAAGTGCGACGCCTCGAACACCACATTTTAATGACAACGAGAGTAGCAGAGCAATAAGTCGCGAAGTATATTTCAAAAGTTTTTCAGGTATTCAAAGGACAATACATTTGCATTTGTAATTTCTCTTACCAATTGCCGTATATGTCGTGTAAAGAAATGCTTCTTTGTCTGCATGAGCTCCTGAATCCCGTGCTTATCTTTGTTAAAAGTTGGTAGTTTTTAAAATGTGGCAGCTCTCGGTCTGAGATAAAGCACAAAAAGAATATTGATATTAACTTTAGGAGTGATATTTTCAGGCAGATAGAAAGCCTGTCGATTCCAGTTTGATTGCTAGTGATTGTAACTCCGGGAATTTTTGATGCGAGGGGAAATGTTTCTGAGGTAATTGAAAGCATTAAAAACGACGCATGAATTTTAATACTGTATTGATTGTTTGCTTCTCAGACGAAGAGCGCCGCGAACGTGTAATAGCTTCAGATGGTTGAAGTACACTCAAAAGCTGTATTGTCTATGTCAGCAAACATTCGCGCCATATGATGCATTGTGTTTCAACTTAGAGACAACAATCGGTTGCTACAGGCAACCAATGGCTAATTCCAAGAGGAAAACCGCCATAGCAAGAAGCAAAAACGCCATGAAGGCCTTGAAGAAGACGTGAAACTCAGCAGCTTGGTTCACTCGAAGATCGCCACTTGCATTTCCACCTGTTTCGTACCTGCACATTCGATAACCCACTTTCGGCCCATTCAGCAGTGAAGCTTCGTCTATTCTCCTCAGAAACTCGCGGTATCCGCGCAAAAAGGGATAATTCTTGCGGACGGGAGTCACAAACCAACTCGTGCTTAAATGTTCTCTCGACTGCACCATATCAGGTCCCCATCCCCGCACAAAGCACCTGGGCCACTTGAGTGTGAAGCAAACGTGGTTCTCCTGTCGAGCGCATGAGAAGCAGTGTGTTAGATGTGGAACCAACATACGCTGTTTTTCTTTTCTTTCTTGATACGCTAACCGCAGCTTTGAGTAAAAGCTGCGTGTGTCGGTCTTCGCCACCAGAATGAGGTGCGTGAACGTGCCCGCCACGACGCACGGAGTCATCCTTCCTCTCTCCAACGCCTCCTCAAGTTCTTGGATAGTGTCGATGACGTCAGGGAATGTCTGTAGACTAAGCCTTGAAACAAGCTCGCTCCGGAAATAGCTCGACAGGGGGAGTATCGCCATCAGCCACACGCCGAAGACTATGCCTCTTGCCGACACTGAACTTGGTGTCTGTGGAATTGGTAACGAGGTTGCGTAAAAGGAGGCAAGATGCAGCATCAAAGCATCAGCGACTGCGGTCGCTATCCCGTCATTTGTTTCCCTCAGCTGAGCGACTGCTGCAACTGCTGAAGCAGAAAGCAATGCCGCTAAAAGGAGAAATAACCCGAGCTTAGATTTCACAAGGATACCGAAGAAAGAGAGCGGCTCAGGACGGCCGCTTTTGACGTAGAATGTTTCCTGTGCGGTTACGACGCCAGGCGGAACAGCGAACCTCATCGCCAACCATTTGTTCGCCACGAGCATTTGTCCGCAAATGTCATAGTGACTATTGAAAACATGCTCGTAAAGAATCTCCCCGTCTCTGTAGAAAGTTCGCAACACTGTGACGTTGTATAGCCCAAGTGTGTTAAGCAGGAATTCAAATTGCCAAAATTTGGAACACAAGCCCGTTGCTTCCCATCGAATGCAGCCGATGCGAATGACACTGTTCCTGAGTTCACTGTGCTTTCCCTGACTGGCACCGCGGGCTTCCGAACGCCCGCCACAGCCCCGCGAATAGAGAGACACGTAAACAGTTCCGCCTGGTCCCAGAACTTCGTTCTCGTTTGCAGAATTTTTCAGTATATCGTCCCGGCGGCAGGAAAAATTTCTGGCCTTAGAGTGTAATACGAAGCGGTTAAGCGTGTTCCGTACTTCGCTGTTCTCGTCGATCACTAGCCAGTCAACTAAGTAGGTTGACTGCGGGAAACTCAGAGTTTGTCCAAGACATGCTGAATCATTTTGACCGAGGCTTTGTAACATGACGTTTGTCTTGATTCCTATGCGCCTGTTTCCTTTCACGTATCTAAGGAAGTGATCACTCGGGAGTTTCCATAATGCAACAGGCCATGGTACTTGACTAAGCAACCAATGGTCCTCGGCGTCCCAGTGTCCTTTGCAACTTATCAGCGCAGCATGGTCATGCTTTGAGATGTGTGACTCAAGCGCACGTAGAATGTCTGCTCTTTTTTCTTGGTTCCATGGAAATGCTTCGATTACAGTTTCCATTTGCAAAAAAACATCAACCAGCAAATAAACAAAAAATATTTGAGATTTGTTCGCCATTTTCACACCACTGCCGTATAAGACGAGTGCTTATGTGAAAAAAAAAAACGCAGCTTCCTCCTGAAATAACTTCTGCCTTAGATATAATAACTAATCGGCAGTTACCAGGAGCACAATGCTTACAGCAAAAAAGGTTCCTCTACATCTTGTTGAATGTATATGGACTTCAACCCTGCGACGGATATTTCGAGTTTTCTTTTAACTTCTATTTTTTACATAATCTAGCAGTATGTTTAACTCAACCGCGGAAAGTGGTCTGATAAAAAAGCCATGGTGGCTTTGGATTGTTGTAGCGAAGACATGGAACAGAAATGACGGTCTAAAGGAATGTAAACTGGCACTGGGTCGGAACTAAGAGTAGCAGCTTAACTTGAACCAGCGATAAGTTTCTCTGCGGCAAGGTTAATGCGTTTCTTGGTTACAAGTAATAGACACTACAGTTCCATGCAGTAGGAGCACATACTATTGTTCCACATTATTTTTTCTTATTCATTCTGCGGCGGCTATTGCAGGTAAGTTGGCTATTGTCTTGCCTTGGTGGTGGTCAAGGGGTCTTCTTCTGTGTAGTGCTCCGGTTCTAAGCGCAAGCATAGGCGGAAATGACTTCGTCCCTTCTTCGAGGAGATGTCAGTTGTACGTATCGGAATCAAGACACAGCATTCTTGAAAGGACATACTTTGTTCCACCGGGACATAACTTTTTGGCCACGCGCTCTTCTCTCAGCAATGGATTTATTGGCTTACGTCCACACTATCTTAAACTGCGATGCAAAAAGACATCAACGCGCTGCTGACGTCCTCCCTCTAAGAAGGTCGACTCGATTCGCATTACACGGGCCAATTGACCGAGTATTGAGCGTGCGTCGTCCACCCCTGGCTGTTCGGTACCAAGCGAAAGGTGGCGCAGTTGGAGTGAGATGCCGATGCTACGTACATTAACGCCAATTTGCATCTACTTGCTCCATATTCCATCAAGAAAATCTTGTTTTTGAGAAAAAAATCGATACCGGAGAGGTCATCACTTGCCCCCGCTACAATGCTGAAAAGTTTTCAAGATTGCCTTTAATACAGCGCTCAATATGTCTTGAAACACATCCAAGGTGAAGCAGCTGAGGTGCTCGCTTAGAATAAATCAATGAGCCTTCAGCCAAGCCACCCACAGTGAAAAAGCATTCATTGTACTATGTTGTTTCCGTTGAAAGCAAACTTCGAAATTTATTAGAAAATGTAGCTCCCACTGCGCCTTGTGTGTTGCAGCTGGTATTGAGGCGTATGTTAAGAAGGCAATCAAAAGAAAGTTGCAGTGCTACTAACCTGTGAACAATATTCAGTTATAGAAAGTGAAATGGCATTGCTTGCTTCATCTGCATATTGCGCTCTTTCGCCGTGTGATCCCAGGATTTACGGGCATTGGTAGCAATTTAAAGAGACTATGCGACGAGAATCAGAGCCGCGGTAGTCTAATCAGAAGGCGATCTTTTCACCATAAATTGATTTTTACGTTGGCGTTGTACGCTCTTTTAGCAGAGCTGCGATCAGAAAATGACCTATCAAGTTCAATTTATAAGGGGCCTTGCCGCAAAAATTATGTCTCATTGCTTTTTTCCGGCAGTAGATATAAACTGCGGTAAAATATGGCGTAGATATACAACCCGAGCGTCTATGAACACAGCAGCACTTTTCTCGGCAAGTATGTTGCACAAATAAATTTACTGCCATTCTCTTGTAGTGGACGTAAAGCAAGACGTCGCCGAAAATTGGATTAAAAATCGCACTTGTAAGGAGAAATAAAATTCATCAGTACGTCGCATTGGGCTAGTTGGTTAACAAATATATTTACAATTTAGCTCAACAAAAAAGGACTGGGAACTTCAGCAGCCGTGTCTTGTATTCTTACCTGTCCTTCGTTCCTGTAGCGCCAAATCACCAAGAATTGAATGAGAAACTGAGCATTGCAACGAAATAATTTTTTGCACTCAAACAAAATGACAATCGAAAGGGCTTTTGCTGCGGAAAGATTCGCATTCAATGTTTGTGTACACAAGTCGAGCTCTATTATTATACAATTGATTTTTGCTAGTTACTTTGTTCACGTTGTCACAAGAATCTATTTGCCGCTAAATCCGAGTAAAATGCATGAAAATAGAGATGCGTCCAACCTTCACCTTTAATATTTAAAAACTTTTAATAACATATTCATCAGCAGATGTTCTGGCGCAAGCCGGCCGCTGTGGCAAGCAGTAACTTCGAACACGGGCTTTGGTGTTCAAGCACTGGGAGAAACCTATTTCAAAACGGTGTATGCCTAAAGAGGTGGCTGTTTGCAATGAAACACTTGTGATTGTACATTAAAACTCCAAATCACATTGTAATGGTGCGTTGACCTTTTATAAACAAAAAAATATTCACTGTTAATCTAACGGCCCAGATAAAGTCAGTTGTTTTTGCTTCGATTTGCCAAGCCGTGTTTCCAGTGCCGCAGGACTCATACATCGCACCCTTTGGATGACAATGACATTCCTTTCGAAACACGTTTATATGTGTGATGTTTTAAAAAGGCAAGTCAGAGACCAACGATCTCTTTTGTTGTTGTTTTTTGCCACTGTATTCCTAGCAGGGACAAAGCAGTTTCCCAAACCATAAGATTTTCCAGCTATTTGACTCACCCTGCGTAAGCGGGAATTCCAGCTAATTCGCGTACACTGCGTAAGGGAGCTTTACGAATGCCTTTCGCTGAAAATGCTCCTCAACAACGTGCTTGTTCAGTCTGCTTGGTCGCTCATAAAAATTGATTAGCACAGCTCACAAGAGAGAAAAAAATCGAGGACTGAGCGCCCTTTCGGTTATTTTTTTGTTTAATAAGATCATGTTCATAGACAGGAACGGGCTGCAGTTTGCTCTCCTACAGGAATAACCTCTACAGGCACAGATGTCTCATGCACACGCCCCTCTTCCCGAACTGGAGCTCCCTCAGGTTCATGATTTTCACGGAGGACATAGCGCACATTACCATATGGTGTGCACTTAGGAATCAATGAACGTAACAAGTCCATGAGCTACTTGCTGCCATAATTTCTCATTTAAGAATAAAATTACTTTTAGGCTGTCGCCAAGAACGAAGCAGATTTCTGCCGCAGCAGCGGTCTCAACCAGCAGTCACCAGCGATAACCACCGCGCGAAATAATTTGATGAATGCTCACACACGCATCACAAGTTTCGTGATGCTTATTGTGATGGTTCGTTTTCAGTGAGAAATGAACGAAAACCAAGTTCTCGTAAAATATCATGACGTTTCGACACCTATTTGGCTTCCTTTTAAAATCTGACTGTGGGCGAATTGCAGATTAGCGTTTTGAGCCCAGGTACAGTCGACTGCCACTTCACCGAACGCAAACCGTAGGTGTAGATGGAAGTGTTCCGTGGGAATGATAAACATTCTCCCGCATCTGTTGAATGTGACATCATGAAAGTAGCTGCCGAGTAATGGGGTCGGTAATGAATTTTACTGGCGCAAACGCGGCTTTGGCGGCACAGCGCCATGACAGAAGGTATTTTTCTATACTTAAGATAGGGTCAGTGACCCATTCCCAAAGCATACCCGGTAGCGCCCGAGGTCGAACCCTTCACCTGTTGAATGCGAGGTGGATGCTTAAGCCACTAGTCCACCGCTGTGGTTAATTAGCAGCCTGCTGAGCGGTTGTAGCCGGGTCTCCCGCACAATCGTTAAAATAAATGCTATGTTGACATGCCTCGCAATGGCGACCATCGCGCTTCGTTCTCTGTTTATTTGTCTGATATAAGCTTTCATCTGGTTCACCCTCTTCGTGATATTCATGGTTTCATAAACCTAAGACGTCGAGCACTCAGACAAGGGAATTTTGCATGCCACGATTTGGGGGGGCTTCTTTAAGGTGACGGTTTTTCGGCACGGGGGGCCACGTCCGATGGTGCCAGTCGACTTGTGTAGCATTTGCACTCCCGTTCCAAAAATATGGGTCAAGAATTCGCTCTTACCTTTTATGTATGGAAGACATGCACGTTTTTGCCGATGGTGTGTGGTTAGGATAGGAGTTGAATATACTTTTCGCGGGTATTTTTTTGTTTCGGGTGACATATCGAATGGTGATGATGGGTTAGCGGTTAGTACCAAATTCACTAGAATGCGTATTATTGTGTTTGGCGACTTCTATATTGTTGCAAAGAAGAGGAAGCTGGCAGTGGCGCGGGACGGAGCGCTCGAGATAGGCCAGCGGCCATTAAATCATCTCTTATCCATCGTTCATCACGCCTCATTCTTCGGCTGACCGCCACGTTACATTTGGTGTGAGATGCTGGGGTCCCTTCATCGCCATCCTGGTCCCGGAGCTTCGGCGTCCTGCGCGTGCCATGGACGTCGGCCATGAGTACCCGGTCCGCCCCGCACGGCCGTGCCCCAGCTCGCCCGACCTCAACCGACCTCGCCGCTTACCCCAAGCCCGTCCCCCGCCCGGACCACAAGACACGACGACCCAAGACCCGACAGACCCAAGACCCTGCCTACACATGAGGCCACCACCCCCCTGCCCCTCCCGTTCGGTGCGTACAAGGACCTCGGCCGTCAGCTCCTGGCACCCTACGGCCCGGATGCTTCGTGGACCGGGACTCATCCGCCTATCATGTCATCCACCGCGGCAGCCAGCACTTCATCACCTTGCTACTTCTCTTCTGCAATGAACGCCATCGCTGAATCATGCATCCCTTCGTCCACGTCTTCCTCAGTTTACGATCGGGACGATCGCTCGGTGGCCCCGGGTAATGTTAAGAAGAAGACGAAGCTGGCAGTGGCGCGGGACGGAGCGCTTGCGCTAGGTCAGCGGCCATTAAATCATCTCTTGTTCGTCGTTCATCACGCCTCATTCTTCGGCTGCCCGCCACGTTACAATATGGCTTTCTTACGTTTCAGTTCTTTTCATCCTGACAGCATGCGAGGTTTACAGGCAGAAAAATGCGGATTTTTGCGGAATCACTGTTACACTCTACTTCCCGGTGCACTGAACATACGAGCACAAGTTTCGCGACGTACTCGATTGCGATGGGCTGTTTTTTCGTTTGTAGTGTTGTAATGCGTCGTCGGGGCATTGTATTCCTGTCGTGTATTCCTGCTTTTAGAAGTGAAAATTTCTGCCTTCTAGTTTAAACTTGCTTCTGTAACTAACCGAAAAACTTTTGTTGTTAATCTCACTTTGTAGGCTTGCGAAATTTCTTTTGTTAGAATTTCTCCTTACCTCAAGACTTCCGTATTTTTGGGGACCGGAAATTAACAAATCTGCTCCTCAAACAACAGAATGTGGCTCCTCCAACGCAACGAACGAATATTCTTCCAATATGAACACAGCTCGGGCGAAAGAATCAGAAGCTATGGCTGTTTCTTGTCGGGCTGTAAGAGTGTAAATTACCCGCTTACATATTTTGCGCCAACGAGGCGCGACCGCATTATACTCCCGCGAAGGCTAATCTCTCATAGATAAAAACTTCGCTTAGATAAAATGCAGCTTAAGCGTAAGCTGGGTATAACTTTATTGTGCAGGGTTTGTTTCATGGCCCGCCGATTCCAGTGTTATTTCGGTAACCAACGACAGCAGTGAATAAAGCCGGTATAAGCAAGTCCAAGGCTCCATATTTATTTCAGTTTGTTCTTGTAATTAACTTTTAGTATATTTAATAAGGAGAGTTTAACTATGAAGAATTTTCTTGTGGCTAAAGGATCAGTGGAGAAATCAATGCAGGCGCATGTTCAATGCCGACTTAAAATATACGCTACAATACTGCAAATATGTGACCATGCGCTACCAGGAGCAAAGAAGTCATCGTATCTCGTGAATGAGTGCCAGCCTGTCCAAATGTTTGCGGTAAAGTGAATTGCCAAAGCGGTACAAATATTATATCTGAAAATTTACATACATCTGAACGACAATGAAGTTTTCTTCTGGCAGACATCGCAGCAGCAGTGGATTTTGACGGGATACGGATTAGCGTAAGTTATATGACCGATCCTTAGTTGAGGTAAATAAAAGACTTCCAGGAAACGAGTATGTAGCAGCGTACAGCAGACTGTCCGGTCATGAAATGATTATAGGAAATTTCAGGTGCAGTGCCACACGAGCTGACACAAGACATGACTTGTTGGAGGTGAACGAGAAAGGGCATTGTCCATTGTTGATGAGTCCAACTTAGTGATGACATCCTAGATGTTGGCTCAGGATATCAGCAATCATGCACGGCATACGTGGCAGATCGGTGGAGGATTTGAAAGCGGGGAACGGGGTGAGATCACCCCTGTTCTAGATGTAAGTCTTGTGACAAAAAGTTTGAGCAGTGTATGGTGGAAATGGCTGTCTTCTCATTAGGCTCCTTCAAGAGTTACCCAAAGGCGCGCCACCGTTGCAGTGGCACAAAAGACTGACAATATACACTTCGTCATACAAGTAATTCAGTTCAGCGCATATCACGTTTTGGTTTCACCTTTTTATTGACGCACTGGGCAAGCTGTTAAGATTGATCACATATAGGCACACTCTTACACAAAATGATTCATGCATATTTACAAGAAACAACGCACATCTTTGCAGGTGAATACAACTCGCAGCAACAGCACCACAAGAAGTGCACACTTAGATGAATATTGTGTCCACACGCTTAAATCTGCAACGCACTACCAAACAGCAAAGATTATAACACATTAGCACACACGAAGAAAACCTGTCATGAGTTCAATGAAATATTATTACAGTCAATGGATGCCCTGAATTTTATTTAATTACCAAGTGTCCGCATGAACAACAATCTCGCTCGGAATTTATTTCGTTTTTCCGTTAAACATTTTTCCGCGCAAAAGACTGACGATGTGCGCACTGAGGCTGCAGTAGCCTGTGACTTCCAGCACGTGCAGTTTTTCTTGCTGTGCTTGCTCCTGGCCACATTTTTCCATTTTGTCTTTCCCTTTTACGTCTTCTCTTCCTGCGACTGCAGGGTGTCTAAAGGGAACAGACACCCTTCGGGTGAACTGCTCTACCTTTCCTTCCCATCTCTTTCTCGCCACTAGGAACTTCAAAAAAAACCTCGTGAAGTCACGTCCACCAACCTGGAAGCGGTGGCGCAAGGGTCACAAAAGCTTTTTAAAACAGTGAAACAACCTTCAGACTGCACCCGCTCTGCACTTAAGTGATTGGTGTGTACTACTCCAGCCAGGCCATGTCGTCACCGGCGACCTCTCCACCTTTTCCTCATTAAGTTCCGTTCTCTTGTTTTACTCCAGCTTAGGTTCACCTCGAGCTATATTCTGCGAAATTATTTCTGACTAGATAACAAGATACGTCTTTCAAATTTTATGTTAATTACAGTGCAGCGCATTATTTCAAGGCCTGAAAGTGATGTAGGTGGTTTTCTTTGTTGTTTCGCAGTCTATTTTCTCTGAGCAATTTATTGAGGAAACTCTTCTTGTTGTTGACACTTGAATTAATATCTTCTTTTACTCAGCGGCTATCAATAAGGCATTGCAGTCGTCTGCACAGATAATGCGACCATGAGAATTTTGGTTATCTGCAAAGTAGCTTACTTAACCGAGGAAACAAACTATACGAATGTCGAATCCTGCACATGTGGCAATTATATTGACGTTATATTATTCATTCGCGCCTCTAGATACATGCAACGCAAACCAGTCACTAGAACCTGCAGCGCAATACCGCAATTATCCGATCCTGATGACTCCCGCACTGATAGGCCATAGTCAAAAAATGCTAGTATTTTCGTTCACTCTTTCGTTAGTGCATCTGCCGGTCTGTGTTATCTACTTTTTTCCACATTTCAACGGCTGGGAATAAACAACGCCTTCCCCGCATTCCACACAGCGAGTCTGGTGATTTGTTGTACACCCGCGATATTTTTCAGGTTCTTCGGCGTTAACACGCCGGCAAAGACTTTTTAGTTAGTCTGTTGGAAGTATTTTCGAATGCCGATAAAAAATCTGTTGTGAGTTAAAAAGCGGCAGCAGTCATTCCAGATGACATATTCAACGGTTTTTCATATCATTGGCGGGATCGACATAGCTATTTAAAAAACAACTGATACAACTTCGTCTCCAGGTAGGAGTTACGGTCGCGAAAGACGCGGGTTCGATCCCGGCCACCGCGGTAGCATTACGATGGAGGTGAAATGCAAGAGGCCCGTGCGTTGTGCGATATTAGTGCATGTTAAAGAACCCCAGGTGGTCGAAATAATCCGGAGACCTCCACAACGGCGTCTGTCAGAACTTGAGTCAGGACATTGAGCCCTTTATAACAACACAGGAGCAACTGTAGAAACAGCATGTTTGAATTTTTGGCAAAATTTCTCTGAGGGGAGTAAAACGTTCACAATAAAGCTAGTATTACGGTTAATAAACAAGGTAAATTTTTAGTTCTTTGCCGATTCATTTAGCTTATTCTGAGACAATTTTTTTCAGTTTCAGTTTCAAATGATGAGTACCAACAAATAAGCATATTCTCAGCATCAGAGAACTTTAGGGCCTTTTGTTCTATTCAGACTGAAACTAGTGACAATGGCCGTCTGCTAGCACCAACCAGCTCCAACAGAAATACCGCTAAAGCGACAGCCAAAAGGGAGCAGAAGGCCATAAAGAAGACGTGCAACTGGGCTGCCTCAGCCAGAACATCGGCGTTTGTTTCGTAGTAATCCCCGGGACCGCACTTTTCAAGGCGTAGTTTTGAATCTCTTAGCAGTGAGGCCTCAACTATTCTTTGAAGAAACTCGTGGTACCCGCGCAAAAGGGGATAATTCTTGCGAACAGGCGTCACAAACGAAGCCGCGCTTAAATGTTCCCTCGAATGCACAAGCCCGTGTGCCCATTTGAGCAAGTAGCAAGTCGGCAACTTTTGTCCGAAGCATACATGACCCTCCTCCCGAGCGCATGAGTAGCAGTGACGCATATCGTAAACCAACAAGACATCTTTTTCTTTGCTTTTTAGAGACGCTGAGCGAAGGTTTGTGTAAAACTTGTTCGCGGTGATTCGCTCCTCAAGCATGAGGTGTGTGAACGTGCCCGCCATAATGCATGGAGTCACCCTTCCCTGATCCATCGCATCCTCAAGTTCTTGGATAGTGTCGATAACGTCAGGGGATGTTTGCAGACTAAGCCTTGAAACAAGCTCGCTCTGGAAATAACTCGACAGAGGTACCATCGCCGTTAGCCATACGCCGAGAACAATCCCACTTGCCAAAACCGAGCGTGGTCTTAGGGGAATCGGGCACGAATTTGAGTAAAATGAGGCAAGATGCATCATCAAAGCATCAGCGACTGTGGTCGCTAGCCCGTCATTTGTTTCCTTCAGATGAGCGATTGTTGTAACTGCAGAGGCAGAAAGTAATGCTGCTAAAAGGAGAAAAAGCCCGAGATTAGACTTCACCAGGATACCGAAGAAAGAGACCGGTTCAGGATGGCTTCTTTTGACGTAGAACGTCTCCTGTGCGGTTGCGAGTGCCGGTGGAACCGCAGACCTGAGCGCTAGCTTGTCGCTCGCAACGAGCATATATCCCGAAATGTCGTAATAGCTTTTCAACAGATCCTCGCGGTGAATTTTCAAGTCGCTGTAGAAACTTCGAAGCACTGTGACATTGTACAGGCCAAGAGCGTCCAACAGCAGTTCCGATTTCCAAAAGTTGGAACAGGGGCCTGTGGATTGCCGCTGAAGGCATGCGACACGGACGACACTGTCCCGTAACTCGCTTTGCTTGTCCAACCTGGCATCCTTGGCTTGCGAACGCCCGCTGCAGCCCCTCGAGTAGAGAGATACGTAAGCATTGGCCCTTGGTCGATGTGTTCCGTTCTCGTATGTAACTCCCTTCTGTATTCCGAGACGGCCGCAAGTAAAATTTCTTCCTTTCGATAGTATTACGAAACGGTTAAATGTCTTCCTTGTCTCGGTGTTCTCGGCAATCACAAGCCAGTCAACGAGGTAGGTTGATTGTGGGAAACTCAGAGTCTGTTGAAGACAGGCTGAATTATTTTCTCCGAGACTTTGTAACAGGACGTTCGTCTTGATGCTCATTTGCCTGTTCCCCTTCAGATATCGAAGAAAGCGATCACTGGGCAGTTTCCATTGTGTAACAGGCCATGGTACATAGCTCAGCAACAAACGATCTTCGGCGTCCCAGTGTCCTTTGCAAGTTACCAGCGCGGCGTGGTCATGCCTCGAGATGTGGGACTCAAGCGCTCGTAGAACATGCACTCTTTTTTCTTCATGTCCAAGGAATCCTTCAACTAAAGCTTGCCTTTGCAATAAAACTTTAAACAACACATAAACAAAAAAGATTGTAACTTTTCTCGCCATTTTCACACAGTCACTGTTTATGTTCGAAAAGTGTTTCTCACCAAGCAAACAAGATTTCTTCTGAAATATGTTCAGCGTTATATTTAGTTGTTATTCGCCTTTTACTGCAAGAAACATTGTGTTAAGCAAAAATGATGCTGCTGTGTTCGTTTCAATGTTTATGGTGGTCAACTTTGCGATGCGTATTTGCTGATTGTTATTAGCTGATGATTGTTATTGTTATACAGCAGCGTGCGTAGGCAATCGACAATAAACGCGTCGACACAAAAGCACACTGATGGACTTGAATTATTGAGGTTAGAAGGTGCAATCTGACGTTTTCAAGGCAGCTAAAGTGACATCACGTCAGTAATAAGAGTAGTTGTTCACACTGAGCACCCGTATGTTTCTATGGGTAAAAGCTGTATTTTTTTTATCTCACGCAATGAGACAACACCGTTCAATGCATTAGCGCCATATTATAGTTCATAATATTTTTTTTCTTACTCATGACTTAGCAGCCCTTACAGGCACAATAGATATCGTCTTGCCTTTCGTATTCCGGCAAAAGGTCTTCTGTGAAGAGTTCTAGCTTAGAGCGCAAGCGTATATTGGGGTGACGCAGTTCCGAGTTTCGGCACGGAGAAAAATGTTCATCTGTAAGCTGCTTGACCAATAGATGTACTCTTGCTTTAAATATGCTGCATTTCACCCGAAGGTAAATGTTTCCACGAGATAGACTGCTCTGAGCCGTGGGTTTGTCGACATACGTCTACGCACCTGGAGAAACGCCGTACGAAATGACACGAACAATAGATTTTGCGTGCTGGCTGTTCACAGATCGCCCCCTATCTCATTACACGACCCAATCGACCCAGTATTGAGCGTACCTTGTCTACCTGCGGCCTGTCGGTACCACGCTGAAAGAAAGGAAATTTCGCGTTGCTACGTATCACAGCATCTAATATTCAAAGTAATGATAGCAACAATTGCTTGCTGCATTTCAGGGAAACGAAAACTGGTACATAAATATAGAAACAGAAGACGACTTCAGTGCGTGAAGACAAGATGACAAAAGTCCTTGAGACAGGCAGCAACCTGTAGGAACCCAGGTTCCGGCTTCAAACTAGTCAATGCGCCTTCAGGCAGGCCACTGAAATTACAGAACATCGAGTGTACTTCTTCCTTTCGCCGCCCGCGAATATGGCGATACTTGATGAACAGATACAGTGCCAAGCCGGGAGTCTGGCAGATGATATTGAGGGTGATATCACAAAGAAGGAGGAAAGAAAATTTCAGCGCGCAGAACATAACTTGTGTGCAGCTTTCATTGATAGAAAGTGAAGTTATTCTGCTGCTTTCTTCTCCATATTGAGCTTCACGGCGTGACTGGAGTTAAGGACGTCAGCACTAATGTATAGTCTACTTTGCAAACCACGTTCGCTGGACTGTAATGAGAAGGAAGCCATTTCTCTGTATATCGTTTACTACATCGCCATTGTACTGCCTGTTAGTACGGATGGCAACAAAAGAGAAATCGTCCCGTTCTTTCTGTAAACGAACTTGTGAAAAATTATCAGGGTAATAAAGGTGCCGTAACTGTCTCCTTTCTTAGTGGACACCTCAAACGCGCCCTAAGGGAAGGGAGGGAGGTTGGATTGAAGGAGGAAATAGAGAAAGGTTCTGTAGTGGGTGGCTTAGGAATAATTTCGACCACCCAGAGATCTTTAGCGTGCTCTGATACTGCACCGCAAAATGACCCCTTTTGCGTTACGCTTCCATGGGAACGCGCCATCTGACACCGCCGCTGAGAGAGAGAAAGAGAAACAGAAGTACGGAAGGACAGGTTAACTAAGCGACTGCCAGTGTGCTACCGTACTAGCGAGAAAGAGAACAAAGGGAGAGAATGAAAGGAAATAGAGGACTGGGGAATTTGTTTTGCACGTGTCGGTATGTCATAACTATGGGGGGCACATAGGTACCGCTCTAAATATTCACAGCCTCGAACTCAACGGTTAATCTTTTCAGAGTTTCAATAGCCCCTTCACAGATCTCCCATGAGATGAAGGTTTTGACCATTGCCCCAGAATATGGGTGAAAGATAACAGGAACCTACTAATAAAGCATGCCTCCTTCACTGCATCTGACTGCATCAGGCGCCCTTCGTAGCCCTTCTTTCATCGGAAAGAAGGCAGCAAATAACTGCCAATAACTGCAGTAACTGCAGTAACTGCAGTAGCTGTAGCAAATTTCTTTCATCGGCAGCAAATAACTTCCTGACTCCCTGGTCGCGCAATCAAAAATTCTAAGCCACTCGTAAGTTATCGCTGGGGGCGTTTAGATGTAAAGCCCGCGGTGGCACTTTAACCTCCGTTTTCACTGCCACCGGCCGATATTAGAGAGCGTTTATTTTCAATAACTCGGCCAAAATTGCAACAATTATTTTATACCTTGTTCATTTGTTTTCGCTTCCAATATACTATTGCTAGCATCGACTTTTGATATCATGGCAAATAGGTGAAAAAGCAATGATACCCGCCGCTTCTATTATTGAAGTGGTGCGCGTTGACAAAAGGCGACTAAGGAAACTAATTATTACGCAACGGCGCATACAGCTTGTACAGGTCGCTGTTGAGGTCGCCCAGGAGGCGAACGCGGCCACGTTTATTTGAGGGCTCCCTGAGAAGAGGTAGCGGCAGAGCAGCGGCGGCAGCGTCCGGCCGAGGCCGAAGTCCAGAGCGTTCTCTGCGCGAGCCAGCGTTCTCCTTCGCGTGCCCACCGCTTCGTCTTCTTCCGCGTGCCGATACGGTGGCGCTACAAGCTCAATCGGTCGAAAAAATTTGCAGTGTCTTAGCTCATCTAGGCCAGGATATCCGTTGCCAAAGCAGTTTCGTCTACTGACATTTCGGTAGCGACACGCCGTCGTCGTTCAGCAACTTGGCGACGTCTCTTCGCGAGGCGTTCCTATCGTTCCTCGGGCGCCTCGGCCACCCGCTAAGCCTTTTTTGCTGCAGTGAGGCGCATAGCGAAGTGATCTCGTCACGCGTAGCGAAACTCGGCGCAGCGGCTGTGGCGGAGCGACGGCGAGCGGCGCACACCTGTGGCTCCAGCGCAACTGGTTGCCATAGTAACGACGCATGCGCAGTAGTGGCCTTTGCCCGGCTCCACGAAATGCGTTTCTCCTAGCCTGGTGTAGCTTTCGCTACAAAAGCCATCGGCGTAGTAGTAGTCGGCACCGCGTGTCGTAAATAATCGGGGCGGCGTAAAAAAACCATATCATTGTAATCTGTAGTTCTAGAGATTGAAGATTGATTCGTGTGTGATAGGCGATGACGAATTAATTAAATCATTCAAATTAATTGAATATTTAAAGAAATGAAAAATGACAAAATTGAAAAAGGGGTCTCAAAGATGTCAATCATCTCATCCACCGTGGCGGCCAGCACTTCATCACCTTGCCACTTGTTTTCTGTAATGAACGCCATCGCTGAATCACGCATCCCTTCGTCCACGTCTTCCTCAGTTTACGATCGGGACGATCGCTCGGTGGCCCGGGTAATGTTACGAAGAAGACGAAGCTGGCAGTGGCGCGGGACTAAGCACTCGCGCTAGGCCAGCGGCCATTAAATCATCTCTTGTCCATCGTTCATCACGCCTCATTCTTCGCTGGCCGCCACGTTACAATATGGCGTTCTTACGTTTCAGTTCTTTTCATCCTGACAGCATGCGATGTTTGCAGGCAGAAAAATGCGGATTTTTGCGGAATCACTGTTATACTCCACTTCCCGGTGCATTGAACATACGTGCACAAGTTTCGCTACGTACTCGATTGCGATGGGCTGTTTTTTCGTTTGTAGTGCAGTAATGCGTCGTCGGGGCATTTTATTCCTGTCGTGTATTCCTGCTTTTAGAAGTGAAAATTTCTGCCTTGTAGTTTAAACTTGATTCTATCACTAACCGACGAACTTTTGTTGTTATAATCTCGCTTTGTCGGCTTGCGAAATTTCTTTTGTTAGAATTTTTCCTTACCTCAAGACTTCCGTATTTTTGAGGACCGGCAATAAACAAATCTTCTCCTCAAACAACAAAATGTGGCTCCTCCAACGCAACGAACGAATATTCTTCCAATATGAACACAGCTCGGGAGAAAGAATCAGAAGCTATGGCTGTTTCTTGTCGGGCTGTAAGAGTGTAAATTATCCGCTTACATATTTTGCGCTAACGAGGCGCGACTGCATTATACTCCCGCGAAGCCTAATCTCTCGTAGATAAAAACTTCGCTTAGATAAACCGCAGCTTAAAGGGGCCCAGAAACACTATCTTAGTTGACTGTTTTGCCTGTTGATCGCATACAGTGAGTTACAATGGTGCTATTAGCGTCGGTAATACCGCGTATATTGCGTTTTTTAATAATTTAATGTCCTCCCCCCAAAAAATGCATGACTCTGATGGTGTCCCCACACAGTGGCGGGTTTCAGCAGCGGATATGACATCACCTGGCGTGAGCTTGATGATTGGACAAACAGTAAATATAGCGCAAATTGTGGGAATAAAAAGAGAAACATTTTTTCACCTGTCTGCGTTTTATATTAGATCAACAAAAAGAACTTGTTCGTCTTAGATAAAAACCCTGCAAAGCAAGTAAAATAAAAATACACCACTAGGTGCTCTGGTATGGAAACGACACTGCCAGTCTCAGCAGTTACAGAGAGCAGGCAACCACGGAGGGCAGACTTGCGCGACGTGCTCTGGCAGGTTGTTTTGATTGGTTGCGCCAGGTGCCGTCATAGGGAGAGCGAAATAGGAGTGGGAAGCCCCGCCTAAATCGAGCTGAGGGCAGCGTTTTGTTTGCTTGTATTTTGAAATTTCTTCATTGAATAGCTCCCGTTCCTGTGCATCGATTCCCGTAATTCTTTTTAAGTCAGCATCTGTGTGACATAAAGAATCCACATGAAGTATAGCGGGTATCCCCTCAAGCAGTGTTTCGCAGCCCCTTTAAGCCTAAGCTGGGTATAACTTTATTATGCAGGGTTTTTTTCATGGCCCGCCGATTCCAGTGTTATTTCGGTAACCAACGACAGCAGTGAATAAAGCCTGTATAAGCAAGTCAAAAACTCCATATTTATTTCAGTTTGTTCTTGTAATTAACTTTTAGTATATTTAATAAGGAGATTTTAACTATGAAGCATTTTCTTGTGGCTAAAGGATCAGTGGAGAAATCAAAGCAGGCGCATGTTCAATGCCGACTTAAAATATACGCTACAATGCTGCAACTATGTGACCATGCGCTACCAGGAGCAAAGAAGTCATGGTATCTCGTGAATGAGTGCCAGCCTGTCCAAATGTTTGCGTTTAAGTTAATTGCCAAAGCGGTACAAATATTATGTTTGAAATTTTACAAACATTTCAACGGCAATGAAATTTTCCTCTGGCAGACATCGCACCAGCAGTGGACTTTGACGGGATACGGAATAGCGTAAGTTATATGACCGATCCATAGTTGAGGTAAATGAAAGACTTCCAGGAAACGAGGAAGTAGCAGCGTACAGCAGATTGTCCGGTCATAAAACGAGTATAGGAAAATTTAGGAGCAGTGCCAGACGAGCTGGCACAAAACATGACTTGTTGGAGGTGAACGAGAAAGGGCATTGTACATTGTTGATGAGTCCAACTTAATGATGACATCCTAAATGTTGGCTCAGGATATCAGCAATCAGGCACGGCATACGTGGCAGATCAGGGGAAGATTTGAAAGCGGGGAACGGGGTGAGATCACCCCTGTTCTAGGTGTAATTCTTGTGACAAAAAGTTTGAGCAGTGTATGGTGGAAATGGCTGTCTTCTCATTACCTTCCTTTAGGAGTTACCCAAAGGCGCGCCACCGTTGCAGCGGCACAAGACTGACAATATACACTTCGTCATACAAGTAATTCAGTTCAGCGCATATGATGTTTTGGTTTCACCTTTTTATTGACGCACTGGGCAAGCTGTTAAGATTGATCACATATAGGCACACTCTTACACAAAATGATTCATGCATATTTCCAAGAAACAACGCACATCTTTGCTTCAGGTGAACACAACTCGCAGTAACAGCACCGCAATAAGTGCACACTTAGGTGAATACTGTGTCCACACGCTTAAATCTGCAACGCACTACCAAACAGCAAAGATTATAACACATTAGTACACACGAGGAAAAGCTGTCATGAGTTTATTGAAATATTGTTACGGACAATGGATGCCCTGATTTTTATTTTTACCATGTGTGCGCATAAACAACAATCTCGCTCGGAATTTATTTCGCTGTTCCTTTAAACATCTTCCCACGCGAAAAATAATATGCATGAAGCTTGTACAACAAGAGCTAATCTCAGCAGAGAAACGAAGGGAAATGAGGGGCTACTTATGACATATATATGAAAGAAGGCAACACTCCATTAAACCAAGGAGCGTAAGGTAATGTTTAGTATCTTTTTTTAGTATAGATAAACAGGATAGTATTCGTGTAATTTATTTATGACCGCAAATTATCCGGTCACAAACTAGAAGAAAGAACAACCACATTCCGTCGTTAGAATCCAAACCCAAAACCACCAGGATCATGGGTTCAGATTCAGCAGGCGGCATGTAGTTGTTTAACCTGCTGCTAGTCACGCTGTACACCATGGTTCGGGCCGAGTCCAAGACGAGCTAGTTGTGGCATTGCTTCAGACTGTTATCAACACATGCACTGCTCTTGCTGGACGCGGTGAATGCGATCCTGCAGCTCTTCACTCGCGAGCACAATGGCTACTCCACCCACATCACTCTGAGAAGTCGGGATGTCTAACTTTTTCATTCACAGTATCAACGGAGGTGGGAAACAACCTTGGTAGACGGTGGAATGTCTGCGCTGTGTGCATGTCCCGTGTAAGGCAGCGAGCGACAGACAACGTGCGCACTGAGGATTGAGGCTAGAGTGGCCTGTGACTTCCTGCGCGCGTAGTTTTTCTTGCTCTGCTTGCTCCTGGCTACATTTCTCTCTTTTGTCTTTCCTTTTTACGTCTTCTCTTTCTGCGACTACAGGGTGGCTATAGGGAATAAACACTCTTCGGGTGAACTACACTACCTTTCCTTTCCATCTCTTTCTGGAACATGAAAAAAAAACATCGTGAGGTCACCTCCACCAACCTGGACGCGGTGGCGCGAGTGAAGAAAAGCTTTTCAAAACAGGGAAACAACCTTCAGGCTGCACCCGCTCTGCACTTAAGTGATTGGTGTGTACTACTCCAGCCAGGCCATGTTGTCACCGGCCGACCTCTCCACCTTTTCCTCATTAAATTCCTTTCTCTTCTTTTAATCCAAATTAGGTGCACCTCGAGCTATATTCCGTGAATTTTTTCTGATTAGATCAGAAGATATGTTTTTCAAATTTTACGTTAATGACAGTGCAGTGCATTATTTCAAGGCATCACAGTGATGTAGGTGGTTTTCTTTGTTGTTCCGCACTCTTATTTTCTCTGAGCAATTTATTGAGAAACTAATTTGTTGTTCACACTTGAATGAATTAATATTTTTTTTTACTTAGCGGCTGTCAATAAGGCATTTTAGTCGTCTGCACAAATAATGCGACCATAATAATTTTAGGTATCTGCAAAGTAGCTTACGGAACCGAGGAAACAAATGATACGAGTGTTGAATCCTGCTCATATGACAATTATATTGATGTTACATTATCCATTCGCGCCTCTGGATACCTGCAACGCAAACCACTCAATAAAACCTACAGCGGAATACCGCGATTATCCGATCCTGATGACTCCCGCACTGATAGGCCATAGGAAGCCATACATTCAGGCGCTTTGTAAAAAGTTAGCTGCAGCATGCTTTGCACTCTACAAATGCCGAGATTATTTTGGTAATGACATACTCATAACTATTTATTTCTCAATTTTTCAAAGCCAGTTATCATATTGCATTGAATCATGGGGCCACACCTACCAATCTTATTTGGAACCACTTAGGGTCTTGCAAAAAAGGGCAATTCGATTCATTTCACATTCAGGATACAACGCCCACACTGCTCCTCTTTTTAAACAGATGGATATACTGCCACTACAATCATTACTTGAATACAGGACTGTCTTGACAATACACACATGCCTTACAGACAATTACCCGTTACACTCATCGCTATTCTGTATCCCACCACTATGCACTCGCAACGCCACTCATAGAAATTTCCTTCTTCCGAAAACAAAAAATGTCTATGGAGAAAGAAGGATGGCCCATGTTGGTATTAAGCTGTGGAACAAGCTTCCAAGTGAACTCAAACATTGTAAAACTTTTCGTGTGTCACTGAAGAAATATTATAAACAATGAGTGAAGCCACCGCTTTTTTTTTCTTTTCATGTATTTTTGTGTGTTTGTATCTGTTTGTAAAAGAGGCTTGGTGCTCTGAATATTGTTGCTCTATGTACCCATTTATGTCTTTCTAATTTCATGAGCTTTTATATGAATGTAATTAATTTTTGTTATGCCTGCAATTTTCTTTGAAACTGAATTGCATGGATCCCAACTACCGTATTTTCCGGTGTACAAGACGCACCCTTGTATAAGACGCACCCGCCATATATTCAGGCTGTCATTGAAAAAATTGGTATATAAGACGCACCCGTGTATAAGACGCATCCTAATTTACCCAGTTAGGCTAGTGAGGCTTAATTAAACATGCTTATGCGACCATCGCAAAAAGCACCGTACGTGAGAGAAGTTCTTAAGCAACGCTATGTGATCGAAAAAGGCAACACTCATGCCATACCCGCCCACGTTTCAGCACAAAAGAAAAAAAAGCGAAAGAACTCTCTTTATGTCCATAGCAATTTATTTTCACATAAAACCTTCAAAGTCTTCATCTTCGGATGCGCTATCGAAACGGCAACGCGGCTGAAGCATTCTCTTCGCACTACGCACTTGCAAAGGGTGACTAAAAAAAAAAAACATCGGCTTCTCTTGGCTTGTCTTGACAATGGCGAGAAGCGCGACTGTCGCCATCTTTTGGCATTTCACATTACCTTTGCTTGGGGCCTCCGAAACGGTTCGTATTTAAGATCCCGGAAGTGGTCAACCCCGCCGTTTCATGATAAACTTCACCTAAAATGTTGCGCACGGCGGTCCCCGTATTTAAGTATTAACCATGTTGCAACCGCGTTATTGGTAGTAATATTTTTTCGGTGAAAAAAGCTTGAACATGAACCTAAATAATTTCTCAACTCGCAAAAAAAAAAAAACGGAAAATTCGCATATAAGACGCACCCTTGTATAGGACGCACCAGCAAGGTTTTTGAAAAAAAACCGCGTCTTATACACCGGAAAATACGGTAGCTTCCAGCTAGGGATCCAGATGTTTTAACAAGCATGCCTTGTATGAATGTTGAGAAATAAAAATTGAATCAATCAATCAATAGTGAAAAAATGCAAGTATTTTCGTTCACTCTCTCGTTACTGCATCTGCCGGTCTGTCTTATCTACTTTTTTCCACATTTCAACGGCTGGGAATAAACAACGCCTTCCGCGCATTCGACAAAGCGAGTCTGGTGATTTGTGGTACACCCGCGATATTTTTCAGGTTCTTCGGCGTTGACACGCCCGCGACGACTTTTTAGTTAGTCTGTTGGAATTATTTTCGGATGCCGATAAAAAAGTTGTTGTGAGTTAAAGAGCGGCAGCAGTCGTTCCAGATGACATAATCAACGATTTTTCATATCATTGGTGGGATTGATATAGCTATTTTAAAGACAAGTGATACAACTTCGTCTCCAGGTAGGAGTTACTGTCGCGAAAGACGCGGGTTTGATCCCGGCCACCGCGGTAGCATTACGATGGAGGTGAAATGCAAGAGGCCCGTGCGTTGTGCGATATTAGTGCATGTTAAAGAACCCCAGGTGGTCGAAATAATCCGGAGACCTCCACAACGGCGTCTGTCAGAACTTGAGTCAGGACATTGAGCCCTTTATAACAACACAGGAGCAACTATAGAAACAGCATGTTTGAATTTTTGGCAAGATTATTCTGAGGGGAGTAAAACGTTTACAATAAAGCTAGTATTACGGTTAATAAACAAGGTAAATTTTTAGTTCTTTGCCGGTTCATTTAGCTTATTCTGAGACAATTTTTTTCAGTTTCAGTTTCAAATGATGGGTACCAACAAATAAGCGTATTCTCAGCATCAGATAACTTTAGAGCCTTTTGTTGTATTCAGACTGAAACTAGTGACAATGGCCGTCTGCTAGCACCAACCAGCTCAAACAGAAACACCGCCAAAGAGACAGCCAAAAGGGAGCAGAAGGCCATAAAGAAGACGTGCAACTGGGCTGCCTCAGCCAGAACATCGGCGTTTGTTTCGTAGTAATCCCCGGGACCGCACTTTTCAAGGCGTAGTTTTGAATCTCTTAGCAGTGAGGCCTCAACTATTCTTTGAAGAAACTCGTGGTACCCGCGCAAAAGGGGATAATTCTTGCGAACAGGCGTCACAAACGAAGCCGCGCTTAAATGTTCCCTCGAATGCACAAGCCCGTGTGCCCATTTGAGCAAGTAGCAAGTCGGCAACTTTTGTCCGAAGCATACATGACCCTCCTCCCGAGCGCATGAGTAGCAGTGACGCATATCGTAAACCAACAAGACATCTTTTTCTTTGCTTTTTAGAGACGCTGAGCGAAGGCTTGTGTACAACTTGTTCGTGGTGATTCGCTCCTCAACCATGCGGTGTGTGAACGTGCCCGCCATAATGCATGGAGTCAACCTTCCCTGATCCATCGCATCCTCAAGTTCTTGGATAGTGTCGATAACGTCTGGAGATGTTTGCAGACTCAGCCTTGAAACAAGCTCGCTCTGGAAATAACTCGACAGAGGTACCATCGCCATTAGCCATACGCCGAGAACAATCCCACTTGCCAAAACCGAGCGTGGTCTTAGGGGAATTGGGCACGAATTTGAGTAAAATGAGGCAAGATGCATCATCAAAGCATCAGCGACTGTGGTCGCTAGCCCGTCATTTGTTTCCTTCAGATGAGCGATTGTTGTAACTGCAGAGGCAGAAAGTAATGCTGCTAAAAGGAGAAAAAGCCCGAGATTAGACTTCACCAGGATACCGAAGAAAGAGACCGGTTCAGGATGGCTTCTTTTGACGTAGAACGTCTCCTGTGCGGTTGCGAGTGCCGGTGGAACCGCAGACCTGAGCGCTAGCTTGTCGCTCGCAACGAGCATATATCCCGAAATGTCGTAATAGCTTTTCAACAGATCCTCGCGGTGAATTTTCAAGTCGCTGTAGAAACTTCGAAGCACTGTGACATTGTACAGGCCAAGAGCGTCCAACAGCAGTTCCGATTTCCAAAAGTTGGAACAGGGGCCTGTGGATTGCCGCTGAAGGCATGCGACACGGACGACACTGTCCCGTAACTCGCTTTGCTTGTCCAACCTGGCATCCTTGGCTTGCGAACGCCCGCTGCAGCCCCTCGAGTAGAGAGATACGTAAGCATTGGCCCTTGGTCGATGTGTTCCGTTCTCGTATGTAACTCCCTTCTGTATTCCGAGACGGCCGCAAGTAAAATTTCTTCCTTTCGATAGTATTACGAAACGGTTAAATGTCTTCCTTGTCTCGGTGTTCTCGGCAACCACAAGCCAGTCAACGAGGTAGGTTGATTGTGGGAAACTCAGAGTCTGTTGAAGACAGGCTGAATTATTTTCTCCGAGACTTTGTAACAGGACGTTCGTCTTGATGCTCATTTGCCTGTTCCCCTTCAGATATCGAAGAAAGCGATCACTGGGCAGTTTCCATTGTGTAACAGGCCATGGTACATAGCTCAGCAACAAACGATCTTCGGCGTCCCAGTGTCCTTTGCAAGTTACCAGCGCGGCGTGGTCATGCCTCGAGATGTGGGACTCAAGCGCTCGTAGAACATGCACTCTTTTTTCTTCATGTCCAAGGAATCCTTCAACTAAAGCTTGCCTTTGCAATAAAACTTTAAACAACACATAAACAAAAAAGATTGTAACTTTTCTCGCCATTTTCACACAGTCACTGTTTATGTTCGAAAAGTGTTTCTCACCAAGCAAACAAGATTTCTTCTGAAATATGTTCAGCGTTATATTTAGTTGTTATTCGCCTTTTACTGCAAGAAACATTGTGTTAAGCAAAAATGATGCTGCTGTGTTCGTTTCAATGTTTATGGTGGTCAACTTTGCGATGCGTATTTGCTGATTGTTATTAGCTGATGATTGTTATTGTTATACAGCAGCGTGCGTAGGCAATCGACAATAAACGCGTCGACACAAAAGCACACTGATGGACTTGAATTATTGAGGTTAGAAGGTGCAATCTGACGTTTTCAAGGCAGTTAAAGTGACATCACGTCAGTAATAAGAGTAGTTGTTCACACTGAGCACCCGTATGTTTCTATGGGTAAAAGCTGTATTTTTTTTATCTCACGCAATGAGACAACACCGTTCAATGCATTAGCGCCATATTATAGTTCATAATATTTTTTTTCTTACTCATGACTTAGCAGCCCTTACAGGCACAATAGATATCGTCTTGCCTTTCGTATTCCGGCAAAAGGTCTTCTGTGAAGAGTTCTAGCTTAGAGCGCAAGCGTATATTGGGGTGACGCAGTTCCGAGTTTCGGCACGGAGAAAAATGTTCATCTGTAAGCTGCTTGACCAATAGATGTACTCTTGCTTTAAATATGCTGCATTTCACCCGAAGGTAAATGTTTCCACGAGATAGACTGCTCTGAGCCGTGGGTTTGTCGACATACGTCTACGCACCTGGAGAAACGCGGTACGAAATGACACGAACAATAGATTTTGCGTGCTGGCTGTTCACAGATCGCCCCCTATCTCATTACACGACCCAATCGACCCAGTATTGAGCGTACCTTGTCTACCTGCGGCCTGTCGGTACCACGCTGAAAGAAAGGAAATTTCGCGTTGCTACGTATCACAGCATCTAATATTCAAAGTAATGATAGCAACAATTGCTTGCTGCATTTCAGGGAAACGAAAACTGGTACATAAATATAGAAACAGAAGACGACTTCAGTGCGTGAAGACAAGATGACAAAAGTCCTTGAGACAGGCAGCAACCTGTAGGAACCCAGGTTCCGGCTTCAAACTAGTCAATGCGCCTTCAGGCAGGCCACTGAAATTACAGAACATCGAGTGTACTTCTTCCTTTCGCCGCCCGCGAATATGGCGATACTTGATGAACAGATACAGTGCCAAGCCGGGAGTCTGGCAGATGATATTGAGGGTGATATCACAAAGAAGGAGGAAAGAAAATTTCAGCGCGCAGAACATAACTTGTGTGCAGCTTTCATTGATAGAAAGTGAAGTTATTCTGCTGCTTTCTTCTCCATATTGAGCTTCACGGCGTGACTGGAGTTAAGGACGTCAGCACTAATGTATAGTCTACTTTGCAAACCACGTTCGCTGGACTGTAATGAGAAGGAAGCCATTTCTCTGTATATCGTTTACTACATCGCCATTGTACTGCCTGTTAGTACGGATGGCAACAAAAGAGAAATCGTCCCGTTCTTTCTGTAAACGAACTTGTGAAAAATTATCAGGGTAATAAAGGTGCCGTAACTGTCTCCTTTCTTAGTGGACACCTCAAACGCGCCCTAAGGGAAGGGAGGGAGGTTGGATTGAAGGAGGAAATAGAGAAAGGTTCTGTAGTGGGTGGCTTCGGAATAATTTCGACCACCCAGAGATCTTTAGCGTGCTCTGATACTGCACCGCAAAATGACCCCTTTTGCGTTACGCTTCCATGGGAACGCGCCATCTGACACCGCCGCTGAGAGAGAGAAAGAGAAACAGAAGTACGGAAGGACAGGTTAACTAAGCGACTGCCAGTGTGCTACCGTACTAGCGAGAAAGAGAACAAAGGGAGAGAACGAAAGGAAATAGAGGACTGGGGAATTTGTTTTGCACGTGTCGGTATGTCATAACTATGGGGGGCACATAGGTACCGCTCTAAATATTCACAGCCTCGAACTCAACGGTTAATCTTTTCAGAGTTTCAATAGCCCCTTCACAGATCTCCCATGAGATGAAGGTTTTGACCATTGCCCCAGAATATGGGTGAAAGATAACAGGAACCTACTAATAAAGCATGCCTCCTTCACTGCATCTGACTGCATCAGGCGCCCTTCGTAGCCCTTCTTTCATCGGAAAGAAGGCAGCAAATAACTGCCAATAACTGCAGTAACTGCAGTAACTGCAGTAGCAGTAGCAAATTTCTTTCATCGGCAGCAAATAACTTCCTGACTCCCTGGTCGCGCAATCAAAAATTCTAAGCCACTCGTAAGTTATCGCTGGGGGCGTTTAGATGTAAAGCCCGCGGTGGCACTTTAACCTCCGTTTTCACTGCCACCGGCCGATATTAGAGAGCGTTTATTTTCAATAACTCGGCCAAAATTGCAACAATTATTTTATACCTTGTTCATTTGTTTTCGCTTCCAATATACTATTGCTAGCATCGACTTTTGATATCATGGCAAATAGGTGAAAAAGCAATGATACCCGCCGCTTCTATTATTGAAGTGGTGCGCGTTGACAAAAGGCGACTAAGGAAACTAATTATTACGCAACGGCGCATACAGCTTGTACAGGTCGCTGTTGAGGTCGCCCAGGAGGCGAACGCGGCCACGTTTATTTGAGGGCTCCCTGAGAAGAGGTAGCGGCAGAGCAGCGGCGGCAGCGTCCGGCCGAGGCCGAAGTCCAGAGCGTTCTCTGCGCGAGCCAGCGTTCTCCTTCGCGTGCCCACCGCTTCGTCTTCTTCCGCGTGCCGATACGGTGGCGCTACAAGCTCAATCGGTCGAAAAAATTTGCAGTGTCTTAGCTCATCTAGGCCAGGATATCCGTTGCCAAAGCAGTTTCGTCTACTGACATTTCGGTAGCGACACGCCGTCGTCGTTCAGCAACTTGGCGACGTCTCTTCGCGAGGCGTTCCTATCGTTCCTCGGGCGCCTCGGCCACCCGCTAAGCCTTTTTTGCTGCAGTGAGGCGCATAGCGAAGTGATCTCGTCACGCGTAGCGAAACTCGGCGCAGCGGCTGTGGCGGAGCGACGGCGAGCGGCGCACACCTGTGGCTCCAGCGCAACTGGTTGCCATAGTAACGACGCATGCGCAGTAGTGGCCTTTGCCCGGCTCCACGAAATGCGTTTCTCCTAGCCTGGTGTAGCTTTCGCTACAAAAGCCATCGGCGTAGTAGTAGTCGGCACCGCGTGTCGTAAATAATCGGGGCGGCGTAAAAAAACCATATCATTGTAATCTGTAGCTCTAGAGATTGAAGATTGATTCGTGTGTGATAGGCGATGACGAATTAATTAAATCATTCAAATTAATTGAATATTTAAAGAAATGAAAAATGACAAAATTGAAAAAGGGGTCTCAAAGATGTCAATCATCTCATCCACCGTGGCGGCCAGCACTTCATCACCTTGCCACTTGTTTTCTGTAATGAACGCCATCGCTGAATCACGCATCCCTTCGTCCACGTCTTCCTCAGTTTACGATCGGGACGATCGCTCGGTGGCCCGGGTAATGTTACGAAGAAGACGAAGCTGGCAGTGGCGCGGGACTAAGCACTCGCGCTAGGCCAGCGGCCATTAAATCATCTCTTGTCCATCGTTCATCACGCCTCATTCTTCGCTGGCCGCCACGTTACAATATGGCGTTCTTACGTTTCAGTTCTTTTCATCCTGACAGCATGCGATGTTTGCAGGCAGAAAAATGCGGATTTTTGCGGAATCACTGTTACACTCCACTTCCCGGTGCATTGAACATACGTGCACAAGTTTCGCTACGTACTCGATTGCGATGGGCTGTTTTTTCGTTTGTAGTGCAGTAATGCGTCGTCGGGGCATTTTATTCCTGTCGTGTATTCCTGCTTTTAGAAGTGAAAATTTCTGCCTTGTAGTTTAAACTTGATTCTATCACTAACCGAAGAACTTTTGTTGTTATAATCTCGCTTTGTCGGCTTGCGAAATTTCTTTTGTTAGAATTTTTCCTTACCTCAAGACTTCCGTATTTTTGAGGACCGGCAATAAACAAATCTTCTCCTCAAACAACAAAATGTGGCTCCTCCAACGCAACGAACGAATATTCTTCCAATATGAACACAGCTCGGGAGAAAGAATCAGAAGCTATGGCTGTTTCTTGTCGGGCTGTAAGAGTGTAAATTATCCGCTTACATATTTTGCGCTAACGAGGCGCGACTGCATTATACTCCCGCGAAGCCTAATCTCTCGTAGATAAAAACTTCGCTTAGATAAACCGCAGCTTAAAGGGGCCCAGAAACACTATCTTAGTTGACTGTTTTGCCTGTTGATCGCATACAGTGAGTTACAATGGTGCTATTAGCGTCGGTAATACCGCGTATATTGCGTTTTTTAATGATTTAATGTCCTCCCCCCAAAAAATGCATGACTCTGATGGTGTCCCCACACAGTGGCGGGTTTCAGCAGCGGATATGACATCACCTGGCGTGAGCTTGATGATTGGACAAACAGTAAATATAGCGCAAATTGTGGGAATAAAAAGAGAAACATTTTTTCACCTGTCTGCGTTTTATATTAGATCAACAAAAAGAACTTGTTCGTCTTAGATAAAAACCCTGCAAAGCAAGTAAAATAAAAATACACCACTAGGTGCTCTGGTATGGAAACCACACTGCCAGTCTCAGCAGTTACAGAGAGCAGGCAACCACGGAGGGCAGACTTGCGCGACGTGCTCTGGCAGGTTGTTTTGATTGGTTGCGCCAGGTGCCGTCATAGGGAGAGCGAAATAGGAGTGGGAAGCCCCGCCTAAATCGAGCTGAGGGCAGCGTTTTGTTTGCTTGTATTTTGAAATTTCTTCATTGAATAGCTCCCGTTCCTGTGCATCGATTCCCGTAATTCTTTTTAAGTCAGCATCTGTGTGACATAAAGAATCCACATGAAGTATAGCGGGTATCCCCCCAAGCAGTGTTTCGCAGCCCCTTTAAGCCTAAGCTGGGTATAACTTTATTATGCAGGGTTTTTTTCATGGCCCGCCGATTCCAGTGTTATTTCGGTAACCAACGACAGCAGTGAATAAAGCCTGTATAAGCAAGTCAAAAACTCCATATTTATTTCAGTTTGTTCTTGTAATTAACTTTTAGTATATTTAATAAGGAGATTTTAACTATGAAGCATTTTCTTGTGGCTAAAGGATCAGTGGAGAAATCAAAGCAGGCGCATGTTCAATGCCGACTTAAAATATACGCTACAATGCTGCAACTATGTGACCATGCGCTACCAGGAGCAAAGAAGTCATGGTATCTCGTGAATGAGTGCCAGCCTGTCCAAATGTTTGCGTTTAAGTTAATTGCCAAAGCGGTACAAATATTATGTTTGAAATTTTACAAACATTTCAACGGCAATGAAATTTTCCTCTGGCAGACATCGCACCAGCAGTGGACTTTGACGGGATACGGAATAGCGTAAGTTATATGACCGATCCATAGTTGAGGTAAATGAAAGACTTCCAGGAAACGAGGAAGTAGCAGCGTACAGCAGATTGTCCGGTCATAAAACGAGTATAGGAAAATTTAGGAGCAGTGCCAGACGAGCTGGCACAAAACATGACTTGTTGGAGGTGAACGAGAAAGGGCATTGTACATTGTTGATGAGTCCAACTTAATGATGACATCCTAAATGTTGGCTCAGGATATCAGCAATCAGGCACGGCATACGTGGCAGATCAGGGGAAGATTTGAAAGCGGGGAACGGGGTGAGATCACCCCTGTTCTAGGTGTAATTCTTGTGACAAAAAGTTTGAGCAGTGTATGGTGGAAATGGCTGTCTTCTCATTACCTTCCTTTAGGAGTTACCCAAAGGCGCGCCACCGTTGCAGCGGCACAAGACTGACAATATACACTTCGTCATACAAGTAATTCAGTTCAGCGCATATGATGTTTTGGTTTCACCTTTTTATTGACGCACTGGGCAAGCTGTTAAGATTGATCACATATAGGCACACTCTTACACAAAATGATTCATGCATATTTCCAAGAAACAACGCACATCTTTGCTTCAGGTGAACACAACTCGCAGTAACAGCACCGCAATAAGTGCACACTTAGGTGAATACTGTGTCCACACGCTTAAATCTGCAACGCACTACCAAACAGCAAAGATTATAACACATTAGTACACACGAGGAAAAGCTGTCATGAGTTTATTGAAATATTGTTACGGACAATGGATGCCCTGATTTTTATTTTTACCATGTGTGCGCATAAACAACAATCTCGCTCGGAATTTATTTCGCTGTTCCTTTAAACATCTTCCCACGCGAAAAATAATATGCATGAAGCTTGTACAACAAGAGCTAATCTCAGCAGAGAAACGAAGGGAAATGAGGGGCTACTTATGACATATATATGAAAGAAGGCAACACTCCATTAAACCAAGGAGCGTAAGGTAATGTTTAGTATCTTTTTTTAGTATAGATAAACAGGATAGTATTCGTGTAATTTATTTATGACCGCAAATTATCCGGTCACAAACTAGAAGAAAGAACAACCACATTCCGTCGTTAGAATCCAAACCCAAAACCACCAGGATCATGGGTTCAGATTCAGCAGGCGGCATGTAGTTGTTTAACCTGCTGCTAGTCACGCTGTACACCATGGTTCGGGCCGAGTCCAAGACGAGCTAGTTGTGGCATTGCTTCAGACTGTTATCAACACATGCACTGCTCTTGCTGGACGCGGTGAATGCGATCCTGCAGCTCTTCACTCGCGAGCACAATGGCTACTCCACCCACATCACTCTGAGAAGTCGGGATGTCTAACTTTTTCATTCACAGTATCAACGGAGGTGGGAAACAACCTTGGTAGACGGTGGAATGTCTGCGCTGTGTGCATGTCCCGTGTAAGGCAGCGAGCGACAGACAACGTGCGCACTGAGGATTGAGGCTAGAGTGGCCTGTGACTTCCAGCGCGCGTAGTTTTTCTTGCTCTGCTTGCTCCTGGCTACATTTCTCTCTTTTGTCTTTCCTTTTTACGTCTTCTCTTTCTGCGACTACAGGGTGGCTATAGGGAATAAACACTCTTCGGGTGAACTACACTACCTTTCCTTTCCATCTCTTTCTGGAACATGAAAAAAAAACATCGTGAGGTCACCTCCACCAACCTGGACGCGGTGGCGCGAGTGAAGAAAAGCTTTTCAAAACAGGGAAACAACCTTCAGGCTGCACCCGCTCTGCACTTAAGTGATTGGTGTGTACTACTCCAGCCAGGCCATGTTGTCACCGGCCGACCTCTCCACCTTTTCCTCATTAAATTCCTTTCTCTTCTTTTAATCCAAATTAGGTGCACCTCGAGCTATATTCCGTGAATTTTTTCTGATTAGATCAGAAGATATGTTTTTCAAATTTTACGTTAATGACAGTGCAGTGCATTATTTCAAGGCATCACAGTGATGTAGGTGGTTTTCTTTGTTGTTCCGCACTCTTATTTTCTCTGAGCAATTTATTGAGAAACTAATTTGTTGTTCACACTTGAATGAATTAATATTTTTTTTTACTTAGCGGCTGTCAATAAGGCATTTTAGTCGTCTGCACAAATAATGCGACCATAATAATTTTAGGTATCTGCAAAGTAGCTTACGGAACCGAGGAAACAAATGATACGAGTGTTGAATCCTGCTCATATGACAATTATATTGATGTTACATTATCCATTCGCGCCTCTGGATACCTGCAACGCAAACCACTCAATAAAACCTACAGCGGAATACCGCGATTATCCGATCCTGATGACTCCCGCACTGATAGGCCATAGGAAGCCATACATTCAGGCGCTTTGTAAAAAGTTAGCTGCAGCATGCTTTGCACTCTACAAATGCCGAGATTATTTTGGTAATGACATACTCATAACTATTTATTTCTCAATTTTTCAAAGCCAGTTATCATATTGCATTGAATCATGGGGCCACACCTACCAATCTTATTTGGAACCACTTAGGGTCTTGCAAAAAAGGGCAATTCGATTCATTTCACATTCAGGATACAACGCCCACACTGCTCCTCTTTTTAAACAGATGGATATACTGCCACTACAATCATTACTTGAATACAGGACTGTCTTGACAATACACACATGCCTTACAGACAATTACCCGTTACACTCATCGCTATTCTGTATCCCACCACTATGCACTCGCAACGCCACTCATAGAAATTTCCTTCTTCCGAAAACAAAAAATGTCTATGGAGAAAGAAGGATGGCCCATGTTGGTATTAAGCTGTGGAACAAGCTTCCAAGTGAACTCAAACATTGTAAAACTTTTCGTGTGTCACTGAAGAAATATTATAAACAATGAGTGAAGCCACCGCTTTTTTTTTCTTTTCATGTATTTTTGTGTGTTTGTATCTGTTTGTAAAAGAGGCTTGGTGCTCTGAATATTGTTGCTCTATGTACCCATTTATGTCTTTCTAATTTCATGAGCTTTTATATGAATGTAATTAATTTTTGTTATGCCTGCAATTTTCTTTGAAACTGAATTGCATGGATCCCAACTAGCTTCCAGCTAGGGATCCAGATGTTTTAACAAGCATGCCTTGTATGAATGTTGAGAAATAAAAATTGAATCAATCAATCAATAGTGAAAAAATGCAAGTATTTTCGTTCACTCTCTCGTTACTGCATCTGCCGGTCTGTCTTATCTACTTTTTTCCACATTTCAACGGCTGGGAATAAACAACGCCTTCCGCGCATTCGACAAAGCGAGTCTGGTGATTTGTGGTACACCCGCGATATTTTTCAGGTTCTTCGGCGTTGACACGCCCGCGACGACTTTTTAGTTAGTCTGTTGGAATTATTTTCGGATGCCGATAAAAAAGTTGTTGTGAGTTAAAGAGCGGCAGCAGTCGTTCCAGATGACATAATCAACGATTTTTCATATCATTGGTGGGATTGATATAGCTATTTTAAAGACAAGTGATACAACTTCGTCTCCAGGTAGGAGTTACTGTCGCGAAAGACGCGGGTTTGATCCCGGCCACCGCGGTAGCATTACGATGGAGGTGAAATGCAAGAGGCCCGTGCGTTGTGCGATATTAGTGCATGTTAAAGAACCCCAGGTGGTCGAAATAATCCGGAGACCTCCACAACGGCGTCTGTCAGAACTTGAGTCAGGACATTGAGCCCTTTATAACAACACAGGAGCAACTATAGAAACAGCATGTTTGAATTTTTGGCAAGATTATTCTGAGGGGAGTAAAACGTTTACAATAAAGCTAGTATTACGGTTAATAAACAAGGTAAATTTTTAGTTCTTTGCCGGTTCATTTAGCTTATTCTGAGACAATTTTTTTCAGTTTCAGTTTCAAATGATGGGTACCAACAAATAAGCGTATTCTCAGCATCAGATAACTTTAGAGCCTTTTGTTGTATTCAGACTGAAACTAGTGACAATGGCCGTCTGCTAGCACCAACCAGCTCAAACAGAAACACCGCCAAAGAGACAGCCAAAAGGGAGCAGAAGGCCATAAAGAAGACGTGCAACTGGGCTGCCTCAGCCAGAACATCGGCGTTTGTTTCGTAGTAATCACCGGGACCGCACTTTTCAAGGCGTAGTTTTGAATCTCTTAGCAGTGAGGCCTCAACTATTCTTTGAAGAAACTCGTGGTACCCGCGCAAAAGGGGATAATTCTTGCGAACAGGCGTCACAAACGAAGCCGCGCTTAAATGTTCCCTCGAATGCACAAGCCCGTGTGCCCATTTGAGCAAGTAGCAAGTCGGCAACTTTTGTCCGAAGCATACATGACCCTCCTCCCGAGCGCATGAGTAGCAGTGACGCATATCGTAAACCAACAAGACATCTTTTTCTTTGCTTTTTAGAGACGCTGAGCGAAGGCTTGTGTACAACTTGTTCGTGGTGATTCGCTCCTCAACCATGCGGTGTGTGAACGTGCCCGCCATAATGCATGGAGTCACCCTTCCCTGATCCATCGCATCCTCAAGTTCTTGGATAGTGTCGATAACGTCTGGAGATGTTTGCAGACTCAGCCTTGAAACAAGCTCGCTCTGGAAATAACTCGACAGAGGTACCATCGCCATTAGCCATACGCCGAGAACAATCCCACTTGCCAAAACCGAGCGTGGTCTTAGGGGAATCGGGCACGAATTTGAGTAAAATGAGGCAAGATGCATCATCAAAGCATCAGCGACTGTGGTCGCTAGCCCACGATTTGTTCCCTTCAGGTGAGCGATTGTTGTAACTGCAGAGGCTGAAAGTAATGCTGCTAAAAGGAGATATAGCCCGAGCCTAGATTTCACAAGGATACCGAAGAAAGAGACCGGTGCAGGACGGCTGCTTTTGACGTAGAACGTTTCCTGCGCGGTTACGACTGCCGGTGGAACCGCAAATCTGAGCGCTAGCTTGTCGCTCGCAACGAGCGTATATCCCGAAACGTCGTAATATCTTTTCAAGAGATCATCGCGGTGAATTTTCATGTCGCTGTAGAAACTTCGAAGCACTGTGACATTGTACAGGCCAAGAGCGTCCAACAGCAGTTCCGATTTCCAAAAGTTGGAACAGGGGCCTGTGGATTCCCGCTGAAGGCATCCGACACGGACGACACTGTCCCTTAACTCGCTTTGCTTGTCCAATCTGGCATCCTTGGCTTGTGAACGCCCGCTGCAGCCCCTCGAGTAGAGAGATACGTAAGCATTGGCCCTTGGTCGATGTGTTCCGTTCTCGTATATAACTCCCTTTTTTATTCCGAGACGGCCGCAAGTAAAATTTCTTCCTTTCGATAGTAATACGGAACGATTAAATGTCTTCCTTGTCTCGGTGCTCTCGGCAATCACAAGCCAGTCAACGAGGTAGGTTGATTGTGGGAAACTCAGAGTCTGTTCAAGACACGCTGAATTATTTTGCCCGAGACTTTGTAACAGGACGTTCGTCTTGATGCTCATTCGCCTGTTCCCCTTCAGATATTGAAGAAAGCGATCACTGGGCAGTTTCCATTGTGTAACAGGCCATGCTACATAGCTCAGCAACAAACGGTCTTCGGCATCCCAGTGTCCTTTGCAAGTTACCAGCGCGGCGTGGTCATGCCTCGAGATGTGGGACTCAAGCGCACGAAGAACATGCGCTCTTTTTTCGTCATATCCAAGGAATCCTTCAACTAAAGCTTGCCTTTGCATAAGAACTTTGAACAACACATAAACAAATAAGATATGAACTTTTCTCTCCATTTGCACACTGTGACTGTTTAAGTTCGAAAAGTGTTTCTCACCAAGCAAACAAGATTTCTTCTGAAATATATGTTCAGCGTTATATTTAATTGTTAGTTGCTTTTTACTGCAGGAAACATTGTGTTAAGCAAAAAAGATCCTGCTGTGTTCGTTTCAATGTTTATGGTGGTCAACTTTGCGATGCGTATTTGGTGATTGTTATTGTTATACAGCAGCGTGCGTAGACAATCGACAATAAACGCGTCCACACAAAAGCGCACTTATGGCCTTGAAATATTGAGGTTAAAATGTGCAATTTGACGTCAGTAATAATCGTTGTTGTTTACACTGAGCACCCGTATGTTTCTATGGGTCAAAGTTGTATTACTTTTAACTGACGTAATGAGACAACACTGTTCAATGCATTAGCGCTAGATTATAGTTCATAATATCTTTTTCTTATTCAAGACCTAGCAGCCCTTACAGGCACAATGAATATCGTCTTGCCTTTCGTCTTCTGGCAAAAGGTCTTCTATGAACAGTTCCAGCTTAAGGCGCAAGCGTAAACTGGGGTGACGCAGTTCCGTGTTTCCTTACGCAGGGAAATTTCCATCTGTAAGCTTAACTTATAGATGTACGCTTGCTTGAAACACGCTGGATTTCACCAGAGGGAATATGTTTAGACGAGAGGGACTGCTCTGAGTCGTGGGTCAGTCGACATACGTCTACGCAATTGGAGAAACGCGGTACGAAATGACACGAACAATAGATTTTGCGTGCTGGCTGTTCACAGACCACCCCATATCCAACTACACGACCCAATCGACCCAGTATTGAGCGTACCTTGTCTACCTGAGTCCTGTCAGTACCACGCTGAAAGAAAGAAAATTTCGCGTTGCTGCGTATAACAGCATCTAATATTCACACGATTGTTACCCAGATTCCCAAATAGGTTTCCGTCCCCAAATTGGAACGGAGGATGGTCTTGCTACTTTGGCTACTGACGTGCTTCACCACTCTCCGCAGAGTCACCTCGTTCGAACGGTCATCGCGACAGACATAACAAAGGCATATGATAACATCCTTCACTCTGCCATTCTTGCCTCCCTTCAAACTCTTGGTCTCCCTCACCGGTTTCTCCTATCCATTCACGCCTTTTTAACAAATCGAACCTTCAGTGTACGGGTCCATGGAAAGCCCTTTGGTAACTTCACTTCCAATAGAGGAGTGCCCCAGGGCTCCGTTCTCGCCCCCACATTATTCAATGTGGCTTTTATTCCTCTTGTTAGAGCCCTAGAAACCATCCCTTCTATCCGTGTGCTTGCGTACGCCGATGACATAACCTTGTGGTGCTGTCACCCAGATGCGTCTATCCATCAGTCGGCCCTCCAACATGCGCTAGATGTCTTGACATCTCGCCTCCCACCTCTGGGTCTAACCCTCTCGCCTACTAAGTCATGTTTCATTCGCATTGGAAACAAAGCCGGCTTACGGAAAGCAGCCCCTTTAAACTTTACAGTAGATAGTTCTCCGATTCCTCAGGTAGAAACTGTTCGTATTCTTGGCCTCCTCCTTCATACCTCTGGGACTGGCACCCCTTGGCTGACAGCCACACGTAAATCAGCTCACGCTACTATAGGTCTGATTCGTCGCATAGCTATGCGATCTGGTGGCGCACGTGCTCATACGGCCCGCCAGCTTGTGCGCTCTATCCTTCAGCCACGGATAATATATCAGGCACAATTTCAACGTCTCACCCGCAGACAGTGGGACTCCCTTGAAGCTATCAATCGTGAGGCTATGCGCGCAATAACATTTTTGCCTCGTTTGACACCCATACCCGTGCTTCAGGAGTTCGCCCAAATTAATACTCTCAGTGAACTCATCGACCAGCGGGTGGCAAACAGAGCTCGCAAACAGTCTCTACAACTTCATCGTTTAAAGACGCTCCCTCCGTGGTCGTATTGTCAGCTCACAGACAATCGCCCCACTGTTTCCCCGTCGGTATCAGCCGCGCATCTGCATGAAGGGTGCATATTGTACACCGATGCGTCACATACTGCAGAGCGGGGAGTTACCGCTGTATATAGTCCCTCCCATCCGCATCTCAACTCTCGTGCGACGTACACCGCATACATGTACCCCCCTGGCAATGGAACTTCAAGCCATTTACAATGCCATTGCTTCCCTTCCGCTCGTTCCCACATTCAATGCAGTTCATATTTATACAGACTCCCTCGCCGCCCTTAAACAGCTTAAGGCTGTTCGACGCACATTCCAGATTACACAATCAATTCACCTACTCTGCGCAAAATACCCATGTCCTGTACGCATACACTGGATTCGCGGTCATGCTCACGATCCACATAACATTCAAGCAGATGCTATGACTCACATTGACACATCAGACGACCCGCCACCTTCCCCTCTTCCACCAGATCCGTTCCTGTCCCATGTCTCCGATTCACAAGCTCTGCGCCAGCGAACACGCGCTCTAATTCCTCCGTGTTCGCACCCTCTCCCCCGTAGTCTAACTCGGCAGGAGGAGGTATCAGTGCGCCGGATTCGGGCAGGGGCGGCCCTGACCCCATCTGTCCGTTATCGGTGGGGTGATAAATATCTGCCAGCAACTGACAGGTGCCCTCACTGCGGCGCTGCACCGGACATTTGTGATGTGCGGCACCTGTTGTGGACTTGCCCAGCGACGGCCCCTATTAGAAAACGGCTCCTCAGGGAGGTCGGCCTGTGGTGGAACCGCGACGGGGACTATGTGAAGTGGACTATGGACAATCACTTCACCAGCAGCCTATGCGAGTACCTCGCCGAAACTGGTCTACACTCCTTCTTTTAACTTTCTGTAACCTACATTCCACTCCCCCTTTTCTCAACTTATGCCTCAAGGCAGACTTCACGAATAAAAAAAAAAATTCAAAGTAACGATAGCAACATTTGCTTTCTGCGTTTCAGGCTAACGAAAACTTGTTCATAAATCGAGGAATAGAAGACATATTCAGTGAGCGAACATGAGATGACAAAAGGCCTTGGGGCAGGAAGTATCCTGTAGCAACCCAGGCTCTGGCTTCAAACTAGTCAATGCGCCTTCATGACAGACCACTGAAATTGCGGAACATCCAGTGTACTTGTTCCTTTCGCCGACCGCGAATATGGAGATTCCTAGTGAACAGATATAGTACCAAGCAGTGAGTGTTGCAGCTGATATTGATGATGATATCACAAAGAAAAAGGAAACAAAACTTCAGTGCGCTGAACATAACCTGCATGCAGTTTTCATTTATAGAAAGTGAAATTATTCTCCGTACCTCTTCTCCACATTGAGCTCCACCGCATGGTTGAAGGAGTTAAGGAGGGTAATGAGAAGAAAGCCATTTTTGTAGATATCGTTTACTACATTGTCTTTGTACTGCCTATTAGTACGGATAGAACCAAAAGAGAAATTGCCCCGTTCTTTCTGTAAACGAACTTCTCATGAAAAATTATCAGGATAATAAAGATGCAGTAACTGTCTCCTTTCTTCATGGACACCTCAAACGCGCTCTAAAGGAAGGGAGGGAGGTGGGATTGAAGGAGGAGAGAGAGAAAGGTGCTGTAGTGGGGGGCTCCGGAATAATTTCGACCACCCAGAGATATTTAGCGTGCTCTGACACTGCGCCGCAAAAGGACGCCTAGACAACTTTCGTTCTCAAAAACGGTAGCACCAACAAATATTAATATAACTTGCCCACATTCGTTTCTCTTAGAGCAGGTAGGATAACGTAACTTTAGTTACTGTTCATTTTAATGATCTATTTGTAGACAATGTAGCATGATTTGGACCTATAGCAGGGGGGGGGGGGAGGTGTAAAATGTAAGAATAAATTATACAGAGCTGAGCAAGTTCGTCAGAGCGGTGGGGTTTCCTTCTCTAAACGAATGAATCAAAATATTTAGGCACACGCTGCCTCAGATACAATGATTGTCCTGCAGTAGAGCCACACAGACTCATAGGTCTGTGTGGCAGTAACCCCAGAGCGAAGCGCTCGTAACACAGGGAGAGTTTTGACACCGTTGTACGGTAAATTACTGTAACTACGAGTGCACGGCAAAATATGGCATGGCAAGAACTGCAACAGTAACAGCATCAACGCGTTACGGTATTGGCCACGTGGCTGACAAACTTTGCTAGAACTGTCTATTAGCTCTAAAGTGCCAATTTTTTTTCCCTCAGACTTCCTAAGCACAAAACATGAATCCGAATACGCAGAATAAAGCACTGTTTCCGTGATTAATGAGGCATCACTGAAATGAATTAGCTGTAGCAAACCCTCCATTGTTCTTGTGTAACACAATGTCACTCTCACTCCTATTTTTGCATTCAAAGTTCTTTTAATTTCCTTCAGGTGCGAAGCAATCACATTCGAGTATTCCAGTAATTCGCTCTTTTTGAGCCAGAATGATATCGTTTGCTAGTAATTTTTTTACCAACAGTTCACAATCAAGAGGTGTATATCAATGCCTTCAAGTCAACTGCTCTCAACTTTGCTTTTCTTCTCCCTTGCTCTAAAATGCGAAAGCAAGTGAGGTTTTCACTCAATTGAAATGGAATTGCTATAACAAACCCAATGCTTGCTGTACAAATCACGCGCGTTGTCAGACAGTGCCGCATGACGTAACGCAATTGAAGCGGCATTCGGTTTCAGAGTTTGCGCAGTGAGCCACAGCGAACCGGCACATCAATCACATATGAAATTGTTTTACTAAATGCGCGAAGCATAAATCACCGTTACCACCGTCTTTGCCTAAAGGGAGTGCCCAGCGACTGGCCGACATCACCAGCTGCACGGAACGATCCTTCCCATTCAGCATTGCGTTCTCGAACGGCCTGTGCCTAGTGAGCACACGAACCCATTAAGTTCAGTGCGGTTGCCGCAGTCCAGAGGTGCGTTTGTAAAACGAGAGTATGCCTTCGTGCTAAGAGCTGCATAACCGCGACTTACGCAGATCCCAGCACAAGAAAAAAATTCAGGGGGGCACTTTGTTGACCTAAAGTGCGGTGAGGCCTTAAGCGCGGTGTTGCTGCTTGTGTCACTGAAGCGTTTGCCTTGGCAAACTTTACGAACGAGTGGTAACTTTAAGACTGTAAAATTACATGGAAGATAACGACTGTGCACCACATACCATGTTCGGCTTCAGAGCAAAGCTCTCCACGCAGGACGTCCTCCTCCAAATACAAGAAGATGTGCTGCGAGACGTACCTCGGACGGGAGAAAATGTCATAATGGCCCTAGACATCAAGAGGGCATTCGATAACGTCAGCCACGAAGCGATCCTTACGGGCCTAGACAACCTGGATTGCGGAAGCAGAATCCACGGCTTCGTCATAGCCTTCCTGTCCGATAGAACTGCCACCATCGGCATAGGAGACCTTCGATCGGACAAAATTCGCACTCCAAGCAAGGGAACACCCCAAGGGTCAGTTATCTCACCCCTATTCTTCAACATAGTGTAAAGAGGAAGACGCTTAGCAGACGGAGCAACAGAACCGATGCGCGGCGCGAGGCGAGAAGACGACGATCGGCAGCTGAAGCAGCAGAACCGACGCGCGGAAAAAAGCATCGGGAAATTTCGGCCTTACGTGTACGGCCGGCCTTTCGCGGTCGTCACGGACCACCATTCCCTATGTTGGCTGTCCTCCCTAAAAGACCCAAATGGCCGCCTCGCCCGATGGGCCTTACGCCTTCAAGAGTACGATATTCGTGTGCTCTATCGCTCTGGCAGGAAGCATAACGACGCCGACGCTCTCTCTCGTTCACCTCTAGCCAATGAACGTGCCTCTCCTCCCGCCATCGACTGCGCCTCCTTGTCATTGGACGATATGCCCAACGAGCAGTCGAAGGACCCTTGGATCACTTCTCTTGTACGTTTTCTTTCAGACCGTTCTGTCGTGCCGGTACCGCGCGCAATCCGCCGTCAGGCTGCCCACTTCACTGTTTATGATGGGATTTTGTACCGCCGAAATTACCTCTCTGATGGGCGCAAATGGCTCCTAGTGATCCCTGGACATTTACGCTCAGAAATATGCGCAGCCTTTCATAGCGCCCCGCAAGCTGGTCACGGCGGTGCTTTTAAGACCTACAACCGGCTTCGCCTCCGCTATTACTGGCGCGGCATGTATAACTACGTACGAAAATTCGTCCGTTCCTGCCCCGATTGCCAGCGCCGCAAGCTCGCTCATCACCATTCGACCGGCCCTATGCGGCCTTTGTCTTGCGCATCCAGGCCATTTGACCGAGTTGGCATTGACCTGTATGGACCACTTCCCTACACTGCTGCAGGAAACCGCTGGGTCATCGTCGCTGTAGACCACCTGACACGGTACGCCGAAACAGCCGCCCTCCCAGCTGCTACGGTGCGGGATGTTGCAGCCTTCCTCTTGCACCATTTCATACTTCGTCACGGAGCCCCGCGTGAACTGTTGAGCGACCGTGGGCGGGTGTTTCTGTCAGACGTAGTTTCATCTCTTCTGCAGCAATGCAACATTACTCGCCGCACCACTACTGCCTGTCATCCCCAGACGAACGGCTTGACAGAACGTTTCAATCGAACATTAGGTGACATGTTGTCAATGTACGTCGCGGCAGACCATTCTAACTGGGACGTCGTCCTCCCCTTCGTCACATATGCCTACAACACCGCTACGCAGAGCACTACTGGTTTCTCACCATTCTTCCTTCTCTACGGCCGTGAACCCTCCTCGCCGCTCGACACTATTCTTCCGTACCATCCTGATTCGTCGGAATCCACAACCGTATCTGAAGCCTCCAGACACGCTGAAGAGTGCCGCCAGCTCGCCCGGTCATTCACGTCTGACGACCAAGGGCGCCAGAAATACCGTTTCGACCACTCCCATGGCACAGACACTTTTCAGCCGCAATCCCTTGTTTGGCTCCGTGTGCCTTCTGCTGCTCCAGGTCTCTCTACCAAGTTGCTACCAAAATACCACGGACCCTACCGTGTCCTTGAGCGCACTTCTCCCGTCACTTACATCGTTGAGCCCGTGACGCCATCACCCGATCTCCGACGACGTGGGCGCGAGACCGTTCACGTTTCGCGTTTGAAGCCGTATTACGACCCCTGCGTCCTGTTGACTCCCTAAATCGCCAGGATGGCTCTTTTTCCCCCGGGGGCCAATGTAAAGAGGAAGACGCTTAGCAGACGGAGCAACAGAACCGATGCGCGGCGCGAGGCGAGAAGACGACGATCGGCAGCTGAAGCAGCAGAACCGACGCGCGGAAAAAGCATCAACTGTTCCGGGACCGGACCTGCCCTTGCCCGCTCTAACCGGCCTTAACAACCAGTCTTCTCTTGCCAATAAAGGCCGCTACAATAGCTATGATAGGCCTAGCTCGAAAACTAGAGAACATCGAAGGCATCAGGTATGCAATGTATGCTGACGATATAACAGTCTGGACAAACACGGGCTGCCTCGGAGAGAAGGAAGAAAGGCTACATGAAGCGGCCTCTTGTGTAGAGCAATACCTTGCGCAAAGAGGACTCGCATGCTCGACCGAGAAATCGGAAATGCTGAGAGTCTAGAGAGGCAAGCAAAACCGGACCGTCCCAACCAACGAGGACCTAAAGCTCAACGTCTACCTAGAAGGGACGCCCATACCAGAAAAGACAACAATAAGAATTTTGGGCATGTGGGTTCATTCCAACCAGCGCAGTACTCACACTTTTACCCTACTGAAAGCAACAACGCTACAAGTCGCACGCATGATCACCCGCATCACCAACAGGCGACATGGCATGCGTGAAGAGACACAAACTAGTCAGAAGCCTAGTAGTTAGTCGAATCACGTACAGCCTACCCTACCAGTGCCTCAACAAAAACGAAATACAACAAGCGGATGCCCTGCTACGCAAAGCGTATAAGACAGCGCTCCGACTACCACGCAACACGTCTACAGAAAAACTCATGGCCCTGGGATTACATAACACCTTTGAGGAGCTACGAGAGGCGCAGCTTGAGTCGCAAAAACTCAGGCTGTTGCAAACAACGACTGGAAGAGCGCTCCTGCAGAGGCTCGGATACCGCGAGCAGATGCGAGAAATGTCGAGGACGGCAATGATCCCCGACGAGCTTCGCAAGACCCTCAAGGTAGCGCCAATACCAAAAAACATGGATCCCAGCCTCCATCGAGGCAGAAGAGAAGCGAGGGCCGAATTCATCGAGAAAGCATACGCTCCTCAAGCCACGACTGTGTATGCAGACGCGTCTTGGAGAGGAGGAGATACCAAAATCGCTGTAGCGGCGGTGGTCGATTCGTCTTTACGCGAAATGACCAGCGCGTCTCTCCGAGGCTGCACAGCTGGAGAGTCCGAGGAAGTAGCCGTTGCTCTAGCGGGGGCGGAGGGCTATAGAACCGGGCGGTCACTAACAATACTCACGGACTCTCAAACAGCCTGCCGAAATTACATGAATGGAAGGATAGGTCGCAACGCGCACTGTATACTCCTCGCAGCGACCGACAGGATTAAAAACCATGAAGAACAAAACGACAAGATCCGACACAAAATTGTGTGGGTACCGGGGCACACGGGGGTGGCAGGGAACCGAGAGACCGACAGGATAGCTCGAGGATACATTACTTTCCGAGCTTCCGACGAGACCGCGGAACTCGCGCCAGCACCCAGGGAATACTCGGCCATACTACAAAACTATAGAGGCAGAAGAATGCGATATCCCCCACCGCACAAATCTCTCAGCAGAGAGGAAGCTGTCACTTGGAGACAATAACAAACAGGCTCTTTTCCAAACCTACATATACTAAACAAAATGCACCCTACGATATACGCGGACAAATGTCCCTGGTGCGACGAAAAACCTACTCTATACCACATCACATGGGCCTGCCAAAACATAGACGTGGTCCCCAAAATACAAAACCCGAGTGCGGAGCAGTGGGAGACTCTGCTGTCCAGCGACCGCTGTGAAGACCAACAAGGTCTGGTACAGCGAGCTCAACGGGCGGCAGTGGCCAGCGGAGCCCTGGACTGAGGGCAACCGACCACTGATTAGAGGCGGACGACTTCGACAGAGAATGCTCCTGGGGGTAGAACCAAGACGTCCCTGAAGATGCCCCCAAACCGCAGGAAAAACCATTAGTGAAAATAAAGTTTTGCCTTCCCTTCCTTCGGTTTTATTTATTTATCTGGCCTGACTAGAAAGATCAATTAGGCTAATTGGGTAATGAAGCACATAACAAAACTCAGTCACACTTACCTGGAGCATCATTATACAATCCCTTTAATTGGTTGCATGGTTATAGCCAAAGTACAATTGGCCTCGTTTGATATTCGCGCACTGGGACGTCACGACCGTTTCGACCAATCGAAAAGCGTGACATTTCTGTCGATAACTCCTGCTTACAACGATGAGGCATTAAATGCTTCCGCCTAAAAATCTCTGCTTAATTGCTTGCGTGTTCGTACAAGTTACTCGAGTCTGGACGGAAGTTCCTCCACAGTCTAGAGAAAGAAACAAATTTTCCCGACGCATAAGCTTTAAGAGCGCCACGCAATGGTTGTGAAAAGTCTGTGCAGTGCTTGTAACTTTGCTGAAACATTTTACTACATGCGATAAATAGACAAGCGTTGGAACAAAGACGATGTTGAAAACTTGTTCTTGGCAGAAATCGCGAGCTTCCGACCCATCCAAGGCTCTGTTTGGCGCCTCAGAAGGCTAATTTGCGACTCGAAATAAGACAAGGAATTCCGGAGCTGATAAAGAGGAGCCGCAATATACTACTTGAAATCAGAGTCCCAGCTTATGCCACAGAAATTTTTAGGTTTCGTATCCTAGTAACGCAAACAGAAGTTTTTAGATCAATGCCAATTTATAGCCGCGCCAGTCTTCACAGAAGTGGACAGTTAAATACTAAGCTTTCAGCGTACTCATTCTGAACACAAAAGGCTGACTGTATCAGCGTAAGCTAAAATTTTTAAGTGTTTATTGTAAAGTGTAAATGTAAAGTTATTTAAATATAAAGGAATTTGGGGGCCCAAGGCCAATAGAAAAGAGAATAGGGATATATTAAAAATACAATACAGATAGCAACAAAAACAGCAGCAAAAAAAGAAAAGCAAAATACATAATAACAGGCGCGAACACAGCACAAAAACCCGACTTTTAAAAATGCTGCCGGGAATACATTGAAAACAGTGTTCAAGCAGTAAAGAGCAAAACCTACGCAGCAACACGCACACACTAAGAAAAAAAAGCATTAATGGCTTTGCGAAATTCAATATCTGGAACACAGCGATCTCATGGGGATAACGGTTTCAGCTTACGCAAGTTCAGACAATGAAAGAGTAAAGAAAACATTTTGTGTGACAAGATGAATCCTTATTTTATGGCGGTGATAAATGCGTGCTGATAAGTAAGATGGTCTTGCAACTTTTCTTAGAGATACCGGTTGCAGTAAATTTTGCGAAAAAGGCATGATGAAGCTCCTGAGCTGTGATAAGATAAAAGCGATGGGGCCAATTTTTATTTCATGGCGGTTACAGTACTTGTTCGATGATTGAAAGTGTAACGGCATGGGCGGTTCTGGAGGGCTTCAAAATCGGATTTGAGGTAAGGGCTTCAGACAGGTGCGGCATAACTGATTTCGAGCGTGCCGATGTTTTATAAAGTAATAATTTAATGAACTGGGCGAATAAGAAAAATTTCTGCGAATATACCCAAGCATGCGGGTAGCAATGTTTATCATTCAACGTGAGCTTTCCACGACAGCTTAAGAGAAACTGAAATGCTCATGTACCTACAAGGCACTTACTGATGTTCAGTTTCATGTTGCAAATATTGCACAAGTCCTTGTGAATGCCGGGTTAAAGACAAGATACATTATTATCATCATTGTGCGGTAAATCACAGTCATCAGCCGACTTTAATTGGAGAAATTTTAGCCGGTGGGCAATTTATTCAGCTTACAAAGAGGAGAGGCCCAAGAACGGAGCCCTAAAACATACCATAACAGATAGGTATAGAACAAAAATCAATGTTCGCGATTCTAGATTGTGAAAGGTTTAAAGAAAGCACTTCAGACATGCATTATCTATAGTAAGATCAATTCATGAAATAAAGTCAATCTCGTGAGAAACAGCGTCAAATGTTTCGGAAAAGTCCAAAAATATTCAGTCCACAATAGGCCCATGATCAAGGATGCAATTAGGGTCGTTGTAGAGCACATTGCCTGAGTTTTGCATGTAAATTACCTACTGGACTCATGCTGGGCAATTCTAAAAGGAGGGATTAGATTCTAAAAAGGAGTTTAGATGGTAGAATGTGACAGGTTGCATGATACACGGAATACAAGTATGTGTTATAGGTCGAAATTGATCGGAGCAATGTTGATTTCCAGACTTAAGCATTGGAATCACTCTCCCATTTTTCTGATCATTGGGAATATATCCTATTTCAGGAGACGGATTAAACAATTCAGTAATAAATATGAAGCAGTAAAACCTTTTGTATTAATAAAAAATTTAGGATTAACGCTGTCTACACAGCAGGAAAAGGAAACCTTAAGATCTCTGATGCTCTGAGTACCCGATTCAGTGAATAGAACTGGATTCATGGGAAGAACAACAAAAACAGGCGCTCGCGATTGTCAAGAGAAGCATTGCTAGAGTGAGCTGCGACAAAATAATTGTTAAGAATAGAAGCACATTCACAAGATTGAAACTGCAGAAGAAAAAACAATGCGACACGCGGAAGCCAAGAATCTGACTCTCAGCTCGTCCATCGAGATCAGGATGGGCGGCCTTCCGCGTAAAACATAGCAAATGCGTTTGCATCTATACGCTTATGTAAGTAGCTCCTACTGCGGTTGCAGCGGAAGTACAAGCAATTGTTACAAGATTTTCGCGAATCTGGTTCCTAGAAGTGTAATTAGTTACAAAGCGCCAACGGCACAACAGTTGGTACCGACGACAGCAGTCCCACAGGGCCGAAACAGGCAAAGCGGGTAGAATTTGCGCAATGTTTAGTTCCGGCAAGCTTTGCCTAATAGTTCACTATGAGTTCATGTACTGCTATGGGTGCTCTCAAGGAGGGGCAAAGTATCTTGCGCTCACACTTGACTAGCCTTCCAACGAACAAAAACATCCGCATTGTAGTCCTTGCTTCAGAACGTGCGATGAAACAGGTGGAAATTTATGTGATGTTGAAACTTGGTATTTCGGAAAAACTTCGACATAGGCGTCTAGAAATGTGACCCGCCCGTGTAAGCTGGTCACTGATTGGTTTAGCGAACAGGCCGCAATTCGTGCACAGCCGCAGCTACGCAGTTTGCGGCGTGATGACGTTGAAGGCGGAGTCATCCGTCGAGGAAATCTATGGCGTTGAACTTGGTCACAACAGGGTTGGCCTTGTTCGTTATCATTGTCCCTGGGAAAGGAAGAAAGCACATTATAGCCCAATTATAAGACCACATTTATAGAAACCACATTTATAGCCCAACGCTAAGAACCTCGTACCTGACGTGCACTCTTAGTCACAAGCCATCGCTAGGATCGTTGGGCCTATGCTTGCACGGCATAACCGAGCACCTACAGTACATGGGAACAGCAGTGTGTCTGTGAAGGTAAAGCGATAGTTTTTGCCACTCCCAGAAAATTTCCAAAAGAGACGTTCTGTAAGCGTCCAGTTACAAAGCCTGACTCTTCTTGCAATACCTGGCTTACCCTGAACAAGCTTCACCGCTAGCTGACCGCGGAGGTACAGGCCGAGAAAATTTCAGTGCCTAAATGTCATGCCTGTAATAACATATTTCATCTTTCTATCTCTCTACGAAAAATCTAGTGGACTGGAAAGGCTGCGCATTATTGCTTTGTACTTTAAGAAAAGTCATTAAATAAAGGCGACCGCTATCAAAAATACAGTAAGCATCGCAGGCGTAAACAAGATTCAAAAAGCATAATGGAGGTGCGGAGAGCTCGGGCTTCCCTGGCGTCCATTAGCTGGTCTTTCACATATTAGCGGCCGAATTTATAGACACGTCACCGACTAATCGTGAACTAATACGACACGTAAAGTTCACTGCTTGTCTAATATTTTACGCACAGGGGAAGATGGCGAATACAGGTAAGTTTCGCAGAAATATGGTTGAATGAATTTAATCGACTTTCTGATTGCCATCTTTAAATAGCGTGCACATATTGCACAGCAGCTGGCACTTATACGAATCTACGGAAACAACGACAACACATGGACTCGTCTTTTCTAGACAGTCGACGCCGCAAGGACCAGAAAATAAATTTTCTGACCGCCGCTTGAGACAATCAAGTTCAAAAACGAGGTTCGGCCTTCGTGAATTCTCTACAGGTCGTGAAGTGTGGAAACTATGGCTCCTCTGAAGTTTGGACTATCCACAGTGAGACAGATAAATGCCAGTGCTCAGCCTCCCTGTCTTTTCGAGGTTCGTGTGTAGCGTGCGTACCCGCAACTCTGCTACCTGTGTGTCATCTCAAAATTTCTGCTCACAGAATACATACAACAGTCCAATAACGAGTCCTCTAGATATCCCGACTTTGCAGACCAGGATAACATTCTGGCCTTGCTTAACGCCTCGCTGTCGTGCTTGTCCCTCGAAGCGAAGCATTCGCGTTGGCATGTTTAGGAAAAAGCACCGCATATCCGTACCGACAGTGCAGGCAGTGAGCAGGTTCGCGATGCATCCGGCGACCAGAGCCCAGAAAATGACCGACGCCACGTCCCCGGATCGGCTGGGGGCAATAGCGCTCAGCCCTCCCATCGTCACGGCGGTCGAGCCTACGTTGGCAAAGCTGCACAGTGCGTACGTCAGCAGTCGCCTGGTTCGCACCTGCGGTCAAAAGGTTCATAAGGAGGCTATATCAGTCGTGTATGAACTATACTGCACGTTCTTCTGGCTGTATGGAATGCGTACCGGTATTCTAAGCAACGACATCTGCTGTTGTCCGAGGTGGCAGACGTGCAAAATTTTGTGCTACAACAAAGTTCTCACATGCAGAATAACTTGTAATGTTAGAATAGTTCGCTGAGCATGTGTGTTAATGATGATAAGCGAAAGCCCAAATTCAATGTTTCCGTCGTAGTACCTTCGTTATTCGGACAAAGCTTACCGGAACGCAAAACAGGTTTTTAAATATATTTTTATTGTTGGCTGATTGTAGCTAGATACAACACAATAAAGAAGGGAAAAAATCCCTTCAAAGGAGGATCTCCAGCCAATTTACCCGACTAGTTCTCCAGGCGCCGTGGTCATAACGCCAGCCTTTCAACTTTTGGCATGACAGCGCAAGCGGCTGGCAAATGTAAGGCGATTGACATGACGTCATGGCAATAAGTCTACTGCATTGTTTGGAGGGCCTTCTTTAAAGAATATTTTTCAGCTTCGTTCATGAGTTGTCTGCGACTACAGTTGATCCGCCTTCTTGCACAGTTGCTCCTACAGAACGACCTCTGCAGTTCTCTGCAGGACGCAGATTGTTTCTATGAAACTTTGTGGCTCCTGAAGAAGCGTAGCGTCGGAACACAAATGAGGGCATCCGCGTGCGCTGCTTCTAACTGGTAACAGCATCTCGCCAACGTCTGCCGCATAATATGCTTGGCATCGTTCTTCTTTCTGCTTTGTGAGTTGGGGAAAATTCGTTTTTAATACCCGTCACAAAGGCAGGAATACTCCGCGCCGTAGGCTCGGATGATTTTGCTGGTGTTATCATTTCTGCGCTCCGGCTTTCGTTAGTCCAGCGCTGGACCTCCAGGATTACCCGATGCGTATGCTGCAGTAAGATATGAAGGATGTTTGTCTTAGCACTGCTTATTGTCCATGCTGCTCGGAAGCGACTAAAATTCATTTAGAAGCTATGAACGGTTGCCACTGTAGCTAATGAGTTCCGCAGCACGAAAAACAACCTCATTTACTCAAGCAGTTAGCAAGGATTATTTGCGGCAGAGGTGCATTACTGGCAACAACTATGGCATCATGAACGGGCCCCCCACTCTATGGTGAAGCTATGGAAAAAGTGAAGCATGCGTTCACGTTCATTAGTGCGGTAGCAATTATAGCCGCTATTCCTCGCATTCGGGCGCTGTGCGTTTGTTTGTCTGAAGCGTGCTTTGTGGTAGGCTGTCCATTGAGTTGTGGGAGCCTGCTCAGGTGTGTGTGTGGACGCGAAATTCGGAGGTCGTGAGTTCAGATCAAACCGATGGTATGCGGTTGCTTTTCTCCTGCTTTGTAATTAATTATATTTAGGAGATAAAATAATTACGCTATTAACCTTTCATTGATTAACGCCACAATTAAAGAAAACATTCGCCTATGCTCCTTGGTTTCGGTGGCTGAGGGCTCCCCCCCCCCTTACACACACATATATAGGAGGAATGCCAACGAGACATCTAAAAACAAATAAAGAAAAGGCTATTGCACACAACTTTGCAACATGTCACTCAGAGAAGGATGGTGGCCGCACAACAGAGTACAAAGTAGGACATCAGCAAAAATAAGTTTTTAATCAATCCTTACTCAAGCACTCCGCACGCACGCGAAAGTAAAAACAAAAAAAAAACAGACAAGGCAAACAACGAATCCAACCCCAGAAACGAACTACAGTGAGTCACAAGGGCAATGTACCGTAAGACAAATGGAACCGCAGGACACGGTTTAAGCAAATGTTTGGTTTGGTTTATGGGGTTTAACGTCCCGAAGCGACTAAGGCTATGAAGGCTATGAGAGACACCGTAGTGGAGGGATCCGGAAATTTCGACCACCTGGGGTTCTTTAACGTGCACTGACATCGCACAGTACACGGGCCTCTAGAATTTCTCCCCTAAAGAAATTAAACCGCCGCGGTCGGGATCGAACCCGCGTCTATCGGGTCAGCAGCCGAGCACCATAACCACTGAGCCACCGCAGCGAAATGTAATGGTGCACTGCGCGTGATGACAATATCCATAAGTTCCCCTGACGCCTTCTGAAGAGTGTCCTGTCAAACTCACATAATGAGTCTTGTCTGGACGCAAGAACTTCTTCTGACCGTTCATGAAACCGCTCGTTTACAGTTGTTTCCACAGAAGAAAAAAAGTTCACACCTAACAAAGAAGAAGAAAAAGTTCCTTCGAGATGGAGTTCTACCACCACCTCCGTCAGATATAGAAATTTGTCAGCTCTTTGCAACCTGCAGTCTAATCTCTGCATCAGATATAAAACTCAGCTCACCCCCTTTAGGCTCATGCCGCTCAACCTTCACAGTCGCCAAGTTCACACCTTACAATGTTGTAAATGTCACCTCGGTAACTTTGTCACATATGATGAAATCATGGTGCTCTCAAAGGGCCTCAACTTCTGCTCCACCAGCGGCATATTTAATGAACTTCAGCTTTACAAAGAACTAAAAAATTGCTCCCGATACCTTAGACAGAGGGAATACTACCACCACCGCCTCCGAAAATCAGGTCATGGTCCAAAACTTCCCTCTATTACCCATAAATGTCTGGGTATATATATAAAGGCGGTGCAAAAAGATATCCTTTCGGAATCTGAAAAAACGGCGCTCTTACCGCCCGAATCTTACAATACTCAAACGCAACGCATTGCATGCTCTCAGCAGCCGATCTGACAATGTAATAAAATTTGTGGATAAAGGTGAAGCCACCATACCTATAGATAAAAGGACTACCTCTTTGAGGCCCTAACACAATTATGCGGCTTCTCATTTTACAAGGCTCTCCCTATTCATCTCACCCCAGAGTATAACAAGAAGGGTACAGAATCTATTCAAGTCTGGCGAAAAAAGAAGAAAATTGATGACAAGATCGCACAAGCACTAATTCCATTACATTTAGGTCCAGGACATTTTTAACTTCCAAAAATTCAGAAAGCAAACAATCCGGGAAGACCAATCGGCTCTTGTATCGGAACTGTTACTGAAAACAACTCGAGTGATGTCGACGTCTCATCACGAATATCCGTCTTATATCCCTTCTGTTAAGGACATTTTTTGAGCGAAATTCTCGACTTAGTCATCCAATATTATTCTCTTTTGTTGACCCAGGACGTTGCTTCACTGAGCACCAACATACCGCATACTGATGGCATGAAAGCAGTCGTCTATGCTTATGAGCTCTTAGAGTCCAAGCAACCTGTTGACGGCAACACGCTTGCAAAGCTGTTAAAACTGATACTTGAGTTAAACAACTTTGAATTTAATGGCCAGCACTACGTACAAATGAGCGGTACATTAATGGGAACAAACATTGGACCAAATTACGTTAATATATGCAGGGCTGTACTCCAAACGGAATTCCTCAAAAGTTCTCTATGTAAACCAACATATTACACAAGATTCACCGATGACATATTTATGGTTTGGGCAAATGGTGAGGAAAAACTAAGTTAATTTCTTACTTCAACAGCGCCCACATTAACGTCTCGTTTTTCTCTTCACATTCAGCCTCGACAATGAATTTCCTTGATGTCCAGATGACCATCACGGAAAAGAAACTTCAGACAACAGTTCACAGAAAACCCACAGACCGACACCACTAGTTACGCTTCCAGAGTAGTCACACTCGACATTGTAAAACCTCTACCGCTTACAGTCAGCCCCTACGTTTCCGTAGGATTTGCTCTATAGAACGCGACATTGACTCAAACTGCGAGCAGCTACGGGCAGATCTAGTCCGACACAAAAACTCATCGCCAGTCGCTAATGTTGTCTACCTCCTGGAATGTGGCACCTGTAAAGCTACGTGGGGCAAACAGTTACACCGCTCAGAATTCGCACCAACAACCACAGATTACATGGGCAGACACGGCCAAATCTCCCACTTCCAAAACACAGAAACAACCTTTGTATCCATTCGATAACTTCAGAGCTATTGTACTACAATCGGGGTTCAAAACACATTATGACCGCTAGCATTTTGATTATGAGCATTACGGCATTATGATTATACCTGATTCACAAATTTAACGGAGTCTCAAGCGGCAGCAACGAGACAGTAGGCCGGCTGTCATGCTTACACCCCTAATAGAGTAAAAAATAATTACCCAAGACATGTTGGGAGTAGAGACTGACAGAACGGGCGGCAGAAAGCATAGCAAGCATTGCTTCCGACGTCGTTTCTTTTTGTACATGACACTCGTATTGTCACGCCTTTACTATTAGTGTTGTTTTTGCCCCCTTTTTTATATAGTATTGTTACACATTCCATTCAATTATTATGCGCTTACTGCGGGCGTTGTTTCTCCCCCTTTTTTCCCCTCTTTTCATTGTCATTTTTTCTGTTATGTCACTCTTCGCTTCATACATTAATGAACTGTCATGCTGCTCTGCGCGTGCTCACGCGCAGTGGACAATTACATTTGTTTAACCCTGAATAATCCTGCAGTGGCATTTGTCTTAAGGTACATTGTACTTGTGACTCAGTGCAGTTCATTTCTGGTATTGGATTTGTTGTTAGGCTTGGCTGATTTTCGTTTCTCTTTTTTTTCTTTTTACTCAAGCACGGCGTAAGGATTTATTAAAAACTTGTGATTTTCTGTTGATGTCCTATTTTGTATTCTGTTGTGCTGCCACCACCCTTCTCTGAGTGGTATTTTGCAAAGTTGTGTGCAATAGCCTTTTCTTTTTTTTTTCTGAGATTTTTTTGTGATTCCTGTTCACCCCCATCCCTGCTAGTTTCTATTGAGATGTTGCCTCCTCGCTGCGCAGGGGTCAAGCGCTTCATGCTTGTCAAAAAATGCGGTAATAAGCAACACCTCGAGGGTCACTCCCTTGTCCTTCTACGAAAGCTATGAGGTGGTGGGGAAAGGAATTTTCCTTCCCTCCTTTTTATTTTCTGCCGTTCGCTCCTTTCGAACACTTGCATCCACCTTAAGGGATCGCCTTTTTCGGGTTGTCACGGTTTCTGTTTTTCCTTTGTCGTCTTTTTCATTCTGCCCCTTCCCTCCTCTATTGTTTGCACTGGTGTTTTACGCTATTTCTGAGCATCGCGCGTGCTTTAAAAGCTGCGCATTTCGAATGCTGCAGTACACTCGAAAAAGGCGAGTCCTCCAGCCGAAACGTCGCGAATCAAATCGTGTTATGTTTTTCAAGGCAAGGAAACGCAAAATGAGGAGCTCGTTTGACATACGTAAGAAAGAAACCAGCAGCCACCGAAACGAAGGAACTTGAGGGAATATTTTCATTTTTTATTTGTGGTGTTGATCAATGGCAGAATATACTGGGATTAAGTTTGGTACATTCGGGTTTAACGTCCCACAGTGACTCAGGCTATGAGAGGCGCCGTAGTGAAGGGCTCCGGAAATTTCGACCACCTGGAGAAATTTCCGGAACCCTTCACTACGACGTCCCTCATAGCCTGAGTCACTTTGGGACGTTAAACCCAAATAAACCAATAAACCAAACCTAATACCAGTATTATCTGTCGCTTAAAGACAATTGATTGTAAAGCAGAAAAACAAAAACCGTGCCGCAGGTGGGATCCGACCCCACGACCTCCGAATTTCATGACTGGTGCTCGACCAACTCACCTACGGCGACTGCTGTCCAATCTTTCGATGCTAAGCGAAATCTTTCGTCTGAAGTTTTTCTATCATTAGCATCGAGCAGTTAAGGCTGCTAATACGTTAATAAAACGTTAATAGCTAGAACTGCTGCTAAAACGTTAATAGCAAAAAAAATGCAAGAATACTTATGGGGGATCAACAGATGTATTGATTGTTCAAGTGAAACTTACAAAGTACGAAAGAATTCCATTCATAAACTATTTCCCGTTGAACAATGCTTTTGTTCAGAACTGTTAAGTACTATATCGGTAGCAAACAAGGGAAGAGAAAAGAGGGGCTGGTTATCGACGTATAGCCTTTGTCAAAAGTTTGGAGCCCAGGGGGTTTGCTTCTGAGCCACACTGTGTGGTTCGTAATGCATTTCCAGCGCTCCAAATTTACTGAAGGCAAGGTTATTTCTGGCCCTGCCTCCTCCAATGGGTAGGGCTGCCACAAATGCCTCAGGAGTCCCACTACAAGGCTTAGTAGCAAACCCCCTGGGCTCTAAACTTTTGACAAAGACTGTACATGCCGAAAGTCAACAGTCACCGAAACGCAGCTTCCTTCTTGTATATACGAGATGTATATACCTGCCAGTAGGTGATGACGTCAGAAGGCAACGGCACCGAGATGGAAGGTGGAGGAAAAACAATGCAAAGCAATGGCCTAACAGCGTTAGCGCACCTGATTGTCATTGAGCTAACCACGCAAATGGATCTTAGAGAACGTAGCGCGAAAAACGAGACACAGAAAAGGTGAAGACAGGACACAAGCGCTTCTCACAACTGAATTTTTATTGGGAAGGTTATCAGAATATATACTGTAGATATAGAAGATGGGAAGGAAGAAGGAAATACAAAACAACAACACACAAAAAAAAGGCTGTAGTACTTGGCAAAGCACATAATCAGCGTACAATCGAGAGATTATTGAAGCATTCCATATCGCGAAAGGAGGGGGAAAGTGTGTTGGTGGCGCATCCATCGCGTTGACAAAAAGTGAGATTGTGTACCTTGAATCGGTTGTTAAGTAACACTGCACGTGTTTTATGTTGCTATGTGCAGTACGGTCCATTGTTAAAGGGAACAAGCGATCGCGTGACCTCCGCGCTTCACGAAGCCCTGCCACCTAGATGCGGCGAGAATAGGCGGCGTCAGGCGCATGCGCAAAATGACCAACCGTCATGCTTACTGTGCATGCGCCTTGTGTCGACAATTCCCTCAAGTTCTCGGTGACAGCGCTCCGCGAAGCGCGGAGGCCACGCGATCTGATGTTCCCTTTAACAGTGGACCGTATTGTACTTGCTTTCATCGCCGGCCTTTTATCTCGTCTTGTTATTTTGTGTGTGTGTTGTTGTTTTGTATTTCCTTCTTCCTTCCCCTATTCTATATCTACAGCATATATTCTGATAACCTTCCCAATAAAAATTCAGCTGTGAGAAGCGCTCGTGCCCTGTCTTCACCTTTTCTGTGTCTCGTTTTTTGCGCTACGTTTTCTAAGATGCAATTGCTCCGACTAGCCCAGTTTAGCTTACTTGTGCAGTCCACGCAAATGGACCGTCATTGTTTCAGTCATTCATACTAAAGGTATTACTGCTGTCAGCAAAGCGCGACCACACCTCCCCTAACATAAAAGTAATTCGTTGACCATTGAGAGTAGTTGTGTACCGCACCGATAGACTAGCACTGCATGGCTGCCGCGTGAGGTCCTGGTAGGCAACAAGGTCGTTGGCGAGAATCCTGGTGGCCAACAGCCTGGCCGCGCAGTGCACCTCGGACAGCTCGATGCCCATGAGCATCACCAGGGGCTCGAAGAACAGCGTCAGCGCAGCCTGCGCAGAAAAAGAATAGCGCCAAGGCGCCGAGACGCGCACTCGTGGGTGGGCAAGGCCGAGTATCACGAATAAAGGCCGAGTAAAGGACGAGTATCACGCCTCTAATCAGCAAATCCTCCTTCTCCGGTAATCACGGTGACAATCATCAGCCGAGTGAATTTCCACTGGAACACACGTGTATGTATCAGCAGCGCGAACACAACACAGGAAGAAGGAGAAGATAGTACAGAGCGCTTCTCCTTCTTCCTGTCTTGTGTTCGCGCTGCTGATACATATGGATCGCAACCAACTAGCCCGGCAGATGGTGTTATGAAACACACAGCCACATCATCTTTATCCCCCGGAGGCGCCTGTCTTGAATTAGTAGCCCAAATTCATCCAGACCCCTGTGCTACAGCTTTCCTCTTAGTCTACACTGTTTCTTTTCTGCGTAAAAGCTCATTAATTCCTTGACCCATTTCCGTGTCTTTGTTGTTTTTTTTTGGGGGGGGGGGGGATCTAGCGGTAGCCTTAAACTAGATAACAGTGACGCCATCCTGATACACACTTTGCGTGCGGCCGTCCCACTGATACGCGCTGAGATGTGCGCTATGTCTTGATTTTTCTCATCCAGTTCTCACAAGTCATGTGATCATTCTGGCTGCATGTATTGCGGGACGAAACATTAGAAGGGGGAATTTCTTGGTCACCATGCACGAAAGTCTGCCTGACTGCTCTAACATGGCGGCTGCTCTGACGCGGCGCGCGGGCGACTGAGTAAACGGCAGGCGGGCGGTCGAGGAAGAAAGAAACCAGGAGACTGTCGACTGCGCTTGTGAGCGCCCGGCGTCTTTGTTAGCGCTCTGACTCCATATTTTTTTGCGTCTGTCTTGGTCTTCGGAGCTGAGCTCATGCTGTTTCTGACGACGGCAAGGTGAGAAATTTTTTTTTCCCAACTACTCCGCATTTCAGGCAGTTTACGTTCACCGCACCGGCCAGTGCCTTCCACTAGGCAGTTCATGAAGAGGCGAGCAAGATTCGTGGCTTGCCGGCTGTTGTGACGCGGTTCATGTCATTCCAGTTGTTTCCGTCAGTGGCAAGGTGAGAAACTTATGGCTCTTGCTTAACTACTGCTGCATTTCAAGCAGTGTCGCTGAGCACGCCGGCCGGCGCATTATGGCGCAGTTGTGAAAGGTACGCCTACCTGCTCGCGACACGGCGCTAGTACGCCGGTCGGTGCGCAGTTAGTAAAGAACGAAATGGAACACGACAGACGCCTTCTTGAAGTGCTCAACCGGCTGCAACAGACAGACGTTACTCTCAGCAAAGAAAAACGTTGTGTCCGTGTCAGTCAGTTAACATTCCTTGGTGTGAACTCCGACGGCAATGGTGTGCGCCTGGATCCTGAAAAGGTTAAGTCATCAAGGAGTTGCCTCGACCTGAAAACTCTGCTCAAGTTTGTTCCTTGTTAGGCATGATGAACAACCTCTCAAGGTTCCTCCAGGACGCTACGCCTGTGTCGGCGCCTGTTCAGCAAAGACAGCGACCGGTCTTGCGAAACCTAACAAGAGGAAGCCTTTGAGAAGATCCAGACTACTCTCAAGTCGAACAGGCGCCTCTCAAGGTAGAACCCCGAGTACTCGACAATCGTGTCAGCGGACGCGTCTTCGAAAGGAGTTTCTGCAGTTCTACTCCAAGACCAGCTCTCCAGCGAATAACGTCCTGTAGCATATGCCTCCTGATCGCTCACGAAAACTGAGCAGACGTATTCACAGATCGAGAACGAAGCATTGGCTTTGTCTCCGGCAGCGGACCGCTTCGACGAATTCCTGAGAGGTCTCACGTTTCTATTTGAGACATTAGCGCTTGTGTTGTGTCCCGTCAATTTTGTGCGCTATGGATCCTCATGTTGACTACCCACTAGCCCGAACCCTGACCCTTCTAAGTTATATTTGAGACAGATCACAAGCCCCTCCTTCCTTTGTTAGGTCGCAATCGCCTTGACTCTTCCACCTAGAATTCAAAGGTTCAAGATGCGCCTTATAAGATAGTGGCGGTGGAAAACGTTTATTTGCTCTATTTTACAAGATATTTTTTTTCGGCTTCACAAGGAGTCTTCAATCGTATCATCAGGGTCGGTTCCCCTAGTCCAGGGCTCCGCTGAGGGTAGCTGCCCTGCGCGTACGCCTTACTAGTCCTTGTTGGACTTTCAGGATGTCGCTGGATAGAATCCTCTCCCACTGTTCCGCACTCGGGTTTTCAATTATGGGTAGCTTGTCTATTTTCTGGCATGCCCATGTGGTATGGTATAATGTTGGTTTGTCTCCACACCACGGGCACTCGCTCTTGAACTGTGTGGGGTAGATTTTCCTGAGTATGTTTAGGCACGGGAATGTTCCCGTTTGTTACTGTAGCCATGCTACGGCGTCTTCTATATTGAGTTGTTTGTGTGGGGGCGGGTATTTTCGTCCGATCCCTCTGTAGTAGTTAAGAATGTCTGTATAGCTTTGGGCTACCGGCTCGGGTTCCTCAGCGGTGTCGGGAATGTTGGATGCTCGGTTTGTTGCGTACCCTCGAGCTATCCTATCCGCCTCCTGATTTCCCGTAATGTCGGTATGTCCCGGCACCCAAACTATCATGTGTTTGGCCTGGTTGTTTTCGGTTTTGCCACTTGAGCGGAGAATGCGGAGCGCGCTGTGGTTGATTCGGCCGTTTATGTAGTTGCAGCATGCAGCTTGTGAGTCGGTGAGTATTGTTAAAGACCTGTTGGATCGGTAGCCCTCCGCTGCCGCTAGAGCCACGGCTGCCTCTTCGGCCTCGACTACCGTACAGTTCCGGATTGACACGCTGGTGATTTCTTTTAGGTCCGAATTGATCACCGTTGCCACTTTGCTTTTCTTGTGTTTCCGTAACCAGTGTAATAAGCGGCGTATACGTACACAGTGTGGTTTCTAGTTGCCAGTGTTCTTTGTACGTACTCTGCTCTTGCTTCTCTTCACACCATGTGTAGGTTCGGGTCCATATTCCTTGATATCGGTGCTACTTTGATGGTGTTTCTATATTCGTCTGGTATAGTCTCCGTGCTTTGTGTCTCCTGTATTGTAGCTTCACCGCCGTATCTGCTCAGGAGTCTTCTGCCCGTTGCCGATAGTTTGTCTTTCGATTTGTGCTATTTGCGTTTCTTGGAGTTCTTCGAGGCTGTTGTGTAGCCCCAGAGCCAGTAATTTGCCGGTTGATGTTGATTGTGGTAAGTGAAGCGCCGTCTTGAGGGCTTTCCTCAGGATTGCGTCCGCTTGTTGGATTTCGTATTTTGTGCAGTGGTAGTATGGGAGGCTATATGTTACTCTGCTTACCACCAGGCTTCTGACCAGCTGCAGCGTGTCTGCTTCTTTCATGCCGTGTCTTTTCCTCGAGATCCTTGTTATCATGCGAGCTACTTGGCTGGTTGCTGTTTTAAGTATTGTTAGGTTGTGGGTGCACCTTTGGTTCGATTGTATCCACATTCCTAATATCCTGATGAGTGTTTTTTCCGGGATTAGTTGTCCCTCGAGTCGGACGTTTATCCTCAGGTTTTCTTCCTCGCGGACAGTGCGGTTCTTCTTGCCTTGCCATACTCTTAGGAGCTCGGACTTCTCTGTCGAGCAGGCTAGTCCTCTTGCCTTGACATAGACTTCTACGCATGCCGCGGCCTCTTGTAGTCTTTCTTCCTTTTCCCCGAGTGAGCCTTTGGTTACCCATACGGTGATGTCGTCGGCGTACATTGCGTGTCGTATGTTTTCGATTTGCTGCAGTTGTTGGGCTAGCCCGACCATGGCAACGTTGAAAAGGATGGGTGAAATAACCGATCCTTGCGGCGTGCCTTTGTTCGGGGTGTTGAATTTTTCTGATCTTAGCTCTTCCAGGCCAATTGTTGCTGTTCTGTTGGACACAAATGCCTTGACGTAGCTGTGTATTTTCGTGCCGCAGTTCAAGTTGTCTAGTCCTGTCATGATGGCTTCGTGGCTTGCGTTATCAAAGGCGCTTTTGATGTCCAGTGCCATGATAATGTGTTCTCCGTTGAGCGGGGTGTTGCTCAGTACTTCTTCTCTGATTTGTAGGAGCACGTCTTGGGTTGAAAGCCTGGTTCTGAAGCCGAACATGCTGTGGGGGTAAAGTTCGTTTTCTTCCATATAGTTTTGTAGCCTTCTCGTGACCACTCTCTCGTAGATTTTGCCTAGGCACGATGTAAGGGAGATTGGTCTGAGGTTTTCTACTTGAACTTTCTTGCCTGGTTTCGGGATCATGATGACTTCCGCGTGTTTCCATTCTTCTCGTACGGTTCCCGCTTGCCAGTGCCTATTGAGGTATTCGGTTAGCTTTTCGATTTGTTCGTCGCTGAGGTTGCGAATGAGCGCGTTGTTGATCTTGTCCGCGCCCGCGGCTGTGTTCTTTGTTGCGTTTCTTATTGCTGCGTACACCTCTTCCCGGGTAATGGGTCTGTTTAGCTTTTCGTTTTTTTCTCCTTTGTAGCGCTCTGCGTAGGCTGCTGGGTTGCCTTCTCGTTGCACTTTTTGCGTACTTTGTCCAATAATTCTGAGTCTGTTCCTTCGTATTGGTGTACCAGTCGGTATATGGCTTTGTTGTTTTCTGTCTTTGTTTTTGCTGGATCTATAAGTGCCTTGAGTATGCGCCATGTTTTTGCGGTGCTTAAGGTTCCGTTTAGGGAGTCGCTAAATTGTTGCCAGTTCTGTCTTGCTAGCTTCGTCGCGTACTCCTCTGCCTTTTTTGTGATTTCCGCGATTTTCAGCTTGAGTTTCCTATTGTATTTCTGTCGTTTCCACCTTTTGGTGAGTCCCCTCCTGGCTTCCCATAGCCTGAGAAGTCTGGAGTCTACGTCCGGTGTTTGCGGCGTACGCTCGATTTCTTTGGTGAAATTGCGTTGTTTTTCTGGGAGCAAGTTCCCCCACTCCGTGATGGACTCGATACTTCCTATGGCGTCGTCACATGCTGCTCTGAAGGCATTCCAGTCCGTTACGTTTGCCTTGCCTATCTGTCGTCTGATTTTATCCTCTATTGTAATTTGTGTATTTAGGATATAGTGGTCGCTTCCTAGGTTTTCCATTAGGTTGTCCCACTCCGCTTGCCTTGTTCTTTTGACGAACGTGAGATCGGGGCAGGTGTCCTTGGTCACGCTGTTTCCGATTCTCGTAGGGGTGTCGGCGTCCGTGATAAGCTCACAGTCGATACTGTCGGCTGCCTGGGTTACTGCTCTTCCCTTCATATCTGTTCTAGTGTAGCCCGAGCTCTGTTCTCTGGCGTTGCCAGTATGACAAGTGCGTTTCCTTTGGCTAGTTTGTTTGCTCCCTTAAACAGCGCGTCGAATTTCGCCCTACTTTGTCTTGGGGGGCTGTATATATTTACGACGAATATACTTCCTCCCTTTCTTTTCTCCTTCGATGTGATCTCTATTATTACGTGCTCCACGTCTGTGTCGGCTATCCTATCATGGGCTATGGCGATGAGGGCTTTGTTGACTAGGATTGCCGTTCTTCTGCCTTCTTCCGAGGTTTCGTAGCACGTGCAGCCCTGGAGTGTTGGGGTGATCCCAGTTTCTTGTAGGGCAATTACATCAGGTGGAGTTAGTTGCATGTTGATGTATTGTTGTAATAATCCGGGTTTTCTTCTGTATCCTCTGCAGTTCCACTGCCATATTTCTAATTTTTCTTCCTTCTTCGCACCTTTGGTTGTACTGTCCATGTTTAGTTTTCGGATTCGTCTCTCGTACTGTAGTTTTCTAACGCCGGGCGTCTCTGATTGAACTTATCTTTGACGCCTTCGGTGATTTTCTGTTTTCGCAGGGTGCGGATTTCTGTTCCTTGCATGGCTAGAACCTGATGTTCTATTCTTTGTATTACTTGTTGCACTTCTGCCACAAACTTGGCGAAATTGGTCTGTGTCATTTCGGTGGGTTGACTTTGCGGGGGTGGTGGTGGCGGCATGGGAGGGCTGCTTGACCTGAGGTCCTGTATCTCCTGCTGTAGCCTGTTGATTTTTGTGTCCTGCTCTTCGCGCGCTCTGCGGCTAATTTCTAGCTCTCGCCTTAGTGCCCTGTTTTCTTCCTCTAGCTGTTTTTCTCTGTTGTTTTAATTGTTTTCCGAGTGCAGAGACAGAGTTTTGGGAGGGCCTGCTTCCCAGCTCAGCTTCGTGCCGCTGTTGGGTTTCTTCTTCTTTTTCTGCTGCTGCTGTTGCTGCCCCTTGATGGCCGGGGGCGGCAGGGGTGGAAAGGACCCGGACCGGCTCCGTGAACTGCTCCGTGACTGGCTCCGTGACCCGTTCCGTGAGTGCTTCCGGGATCCGCTCCGTTCGCCCTCCGAGCTGAACCATCTCGGTTGGTGTTGCCTCCGTTCCCTCTCCCTGCTGCTGCGCTGCTGTTGCTGCTGCTGAGACTGGTAATGTCGGCCTCGCAGCTCTCTAGCTTTCTTTAGGCGGTCCTTACAGTCCCTGGATCCGGTGGCGTGGTCGCCTCCGCATATCAGGCACTTGGCTTGGCATTGGTGGTTCTCCGGTGGGTTATGCATTCCACATTGCCTGCACGCCTTGGTGTTTGGCGTCGGGCAGACGTCGGACCGGTGACCTTGCTGGCAGCAAATGTAGCACACCTGCCTCGTCGGTCGATATGGGTAGCATCTGAATTCTGCTCCGGCAAAGATTACGTACTTGGGTAAGATGGGGCCGTCAAAGGTGATGACCGCCGTTTCCGATTTTCCTAGCATTCTTGCGGTAGGCACCACAACTCCCTGGGTGCGCACTCGTATCTTTGCCTTGAGCGTTTCTGTCGGCGTTCCCGTGGGGATTCCGTGTATGACGGCTCGCTTGACGTCTTCCGGCAACGCCACGTATCTGTTCACTTCGTAGGCTTGACCTCTGACTCGTAGGTTGGTTATTCCCAGCATCATCTTCGCTACTTCTTCATTCGAAGTACTTGCTATGATGATGTTGGATTCTGTTCTTAGTTAGTCTGACTATAAAGTCTTCATCCGTGAAGTTGTTGTTGCATGCCTAGGTGATGGCTCGCGCGATTTCTATCGCCTTCAGCGCCTTGATCGGCAGGCCACTCTTTGGTCTGATGATGATTTTTGCGTCGCCCTTTGGAAGCGGCGGTAGCCTGCGTCACGGCTTTCTTTGTGCTTTGCGCGCAGCTGGCGCGCCAGCTGCTGCTCCGCTCGCGCCACCTGCTGCCGAGGCGGCCAGCGCCATCTTGCTATTGTTCTCCCCGCTCTGGGTCTCGTTCGCGCTTACACATTTTCCGGGCAAAAGCATCGCTACGGCGGACACTCTTTCTTGAACACGGAACTAGCCATAAGAGCACTGCCTGAAGCTAACGTTTCAGCATCTGTGGACGGAGTTGTCCGATATGCGCCCTCAGATGATATGCTAGACCGCATACGCTCAGAGCAGGCAAAGGATCCAAAGCGGATCCAGAGCCGGGAGAAACAAAAGTTGTATTTTGAGAGACGTCATGCTGCTAGACCTCTTCCCAGTTTCTCTGACGTAACCAGGTGTGGCTGCGAGAAAGGTGCTCCCGGGGCGCAGTCCTCCGTCCGTCTTAGACCCAAATGTCCTACTGGGTCCTGTCTGAAGGGGGAGCCATACGCCGAAACAGGCGTCTTCTGGTGCTGCTCCCTAAAGAAGAAACCAGCCCCGCACAAGGCGGCCAGCGTCAACAAGGCGGCTGCCTTAGAGAAAACCACCACCAACGACGTGAAGACACGAACTGCTTCTGATCCGCTTGGTAGCACCATCGTGCCGGAGCAGTCATCCAATCACACCCAAGCGAACGTACCTGAAAACGCAACTTCAACACCAGTACAAAGAACGACGCGATATGGGCGCATCGTCCGAACGCCGAAAAGACTCGGTATCAATCACTGAATGGTGGTGTTTCTTATTTTTTTCTGTGGCCACACGAAGTGCTTGTAAAAGAGGGGAAGATGTCAGTCATCCTGATAAGCAGTGTGCGCTCGCCCGTTCCACTGATACGCGCTGAGATATGCGCCATGCCTTCGTTTCCCTCACCCACTTCTCACAAAATTCATGTGACTGTTCTGGCTGTACATATTGCACGACGGAACATTAAAAGAGGGCCTTTCTTGGTCACCATGCACGAGCATCTGATTGACTGGCCTGACAATACCTGCCCGTGCCATTTATTTCGTCTTCCTGCTGCCACTGTTTACCTTTACCCTCCATTGCTATATAATATATCATGCCTGAAGGTCTAGGCATTGAGGGCACTGCTCATTCCGCTCTTTCGTGCCGTTTTGCCTTCGTGGCACAGTGATTACGGCTCTCGGCTGCTGTCTCGAAAGATCTGGGTTCGATCTCGGCCGTGGCAGTAGCACTCCGATGCAGGCGAAATACTTGAGGCCCGTGTATTGTGCGATGTCAGTGCACGTTAAGAACCGCAGGTGGTTGAAATTTTCCCGAGGCCTCCGTATACGGCGTTCCGCATAGCCTGAATCGTTTTGGGATGTTAAGCCCCTTAAACCAAAATCAAACCACCCTTCTATACTTTTACTTTCACCTAGAGCAAGCGTTTATTAATGGTAGACGCTCTCATTTTGCGGACTCGGCACGGAAGGCGACGACGATGGGTGTCAAAATGCCCAGCTGTTAATGCGGACTTACGTGGGGTGTAACTTCCGGAAAGTGGACGAGCTTTCCCAGGCGACTGCACAGATCGTTCACGCATGCCTCCGCCGAAAGGAAGGCGAAGAGGCTAAACGCGATGGCGGGAGCCATCATCGCCACGGTCGCCATGCCGCCGACGACCGCCTCCACAGCACTCCTCTCTGGGCTGCAACGCGTGCCAAGCAGCACCAAGAGCGCTCTGTTTTTTTTTTTGTTTTTTTTGCAGCTGGGCTTGTTGGTGCGTATTCGTGAAAGACATGACAGCGCAGAATGGCAACATGGACGTAAAGGCCCATCTCCATGGGCCCATCCGAGGCGCTCGATCGCAGCGCCTATGCGTGCCAGCGTACGCCGCAGCCGGTCTGTGCATGCGCGAGGCGCAGACGCGAGCTAGCGCTGGCGCTTGGCAAATATATCTGCGCCGGAAGTGGCTCGCACCGGCGCCGGAAGTGGCTCGCTGGTTTTCGGTCGGTGTAACCCATCAGAGAACGCAGTTATCTCGGCATCCGGTACGGCCAGGTACGGCCCTTCGCGCCATTTTCCTCGCTGAAATGAGCTGAGCGCCAGTGCCAGCGATAGGAGGAGACAGGCCATCGAGTTGCGTATGTTTTCCGACGCTTGTCGCGGTGCGGCGCTGGGCGCGTAGGCGCTGCCCTCGTGCGCCTCGGATGTGTCCATGGAGGTGAGCCTTAAGGGAACAGGATGAGCGCTGCACGCAGCGCTCATCCTGTTTCCTTACTTGTCTGTGTTGCCATTTTGCACTCTCATGTCTTTCACGTTGATGAGAGAGAGATGTGGGCTGTATGCGTTAGCGCTTTCAACGGTGGCGATTTCTCGCGATCAACCATTAACTGCCACCTTCCAGGGTAGCACGGTGGGTGGGGACTTTAGGTATAATGACAACCAGGAATTCCTTACCACTTATGCGGAAGAACATCCCGTTCCTCTTGCTCGTAACACCTCCTACGGCTGTGACAACCTCGCGACATACTTGCATATACCTCGTCTTTGAGAACAATGCACTGGTGCAGCACGTCGAGCACATATCCATCTATTTCTCCAACCACAAAGCTTCCTTCATGACAATCAAGAATGCAATTGGAGTGTTTCTTGAAGAAGCAATATGAGTGAAAAATAACAAGTCTGTAATCGTACATCCATGTCTTGCTCGAATTCTTTGCCTCAATTTGTCGAAAAGCTTAAACAGCTGATCAGCTGCGCTCAGATTTCGCATTAGGAAGTTAACGTAATCGTCGGCAATATTTTTGTAACATGGGCTACACTGGCCGAGGTTGAGCAGTTTCGCGTGGCTACCGGAGAGCCGCGCTGCGCGTGCGCGAAGACGCGCACAGCTGGCGTGCCTCGCCGCGCGCGCTCGCCTTCTTTTTTAAAATGATTGGAGTGTAAAACGTTGACAACGCCAACGCCATTGAAGACAATGAACGCCGACGTCCTATAGCTTCAGCGCCGCGTTACTGGCACAACCTTGTCAATGCTTGCAGCCCACATCTCACTCTGATCTCCCCACGTAGATATAAGCGCGATTTAGGCGTCCACTGACCCAGGGAACCAGTTATGCGCACTTCCATTGCTTAAAATGATCGGAGTGTAAAACGTTAACGCCAATGCCAATGAACACAACAAACGCCGACGGCCTTTGCTTCAGCGCCGGGTTTCTGGCACAAAGTTGTCAATGCCGACGCATGCAGCGCACACCTGTGACTACCGCCACTTAGCTTAAAGCACGGTTTAGGTGTCCACCGTTCCAAGAGGGCAGTTATGCGCATTCTTTCTGGTAAAGGTGTCACACCTCACCTTCACCTCACGCTACGTATATGCTGGCAGAGCAGAGCTGTCACTGCCAATTTTTCAAGCGAAAAGCTTCACTAGGCTAGTCAAACTCGAGACAGGCGTATGCTCCGAGATCAGAATTAGCCCCAGCTGCGCATGCGCAGAACCGAGGGACGTCACAGGAGAGGCAGAAAAACAAACAAACAAAGACAAACAGTGCGCCAGGAAACACTCTTATCTCGGCGCACACTCGAACCCCACAGTAAGGGAAGGAAAATGAAAAGAAAATTGGTTTTAAGCAAAGGAAACGACGCCTGTCTCTCTCATATCTCGGTGGATACCCGAACCGCGCCGTAAGGGCCTTAAGAAAAATGAAATGAAATGTAAATTGGGTTTAAGGAAAGGAAATGCCTGTCTCTCATATCTTGGTGTACACCCGAGAGAAGTGACGTTACACGCGGAAAAAATAAAAAAAAAATAAATAAAAGTAAAGCAGTACGCGAGGAACCTCTCTCATCTCGGTGGACACCCGAACCGCGCCGTAAGGGTCTTAAGGAAAATGAAATGAAATGAAAATTGCTTTTAAGTAAAGCAAATCCCTTTCTCATATCGTGGTGTACACCCGAAAGGATTGCACACCACATTACATGTCTCTAAAGCAACCTAAGACAGCACCGTATTCACTACACGCGCGGCTCATCCTCGGCCTGATTGTGGTGGTGAAAACATTTATTAAGAATGAGCAGGAGGTATGTTTGGATCAGCCCGTAAGGGACCGATCCTTACAAACACTAGGTGGTGGTCCCTAGTATGGGACCCCAGTGGCGGTGGCCGCCGCCCGGGCGCGCCCGACCCGACCCACATGGAGCGGTTTTCTCGCGGTAAACCTGCGTACGGCCGCCCGGCGGCGGCCGCTTGGCCGCCGGCGGCCGTTCGCCGCCGACCAAGCAGTGCTAGATACGTTCGCCCGGCGGTCAGCCGCTCACCGGAAGCGGCGAATGCGAGCTGTAAGCGCGGACCAATGAGGGCGCTCTGCTCCCGCATCTAGCTTCCGCCCGCGCGCGGCGACAAACATGGCGGCGCCTTTCGAAGCCGGACCCCTCGCTTTGGACTGAATTCTCGTTGTTGCTGCCTTTTTCACTGCGTTCACTGGCCGTAAATGGAGCACCGGTCTTTCGCTTCGTCTCGCCTTGCCTATAATAACACTTATAAGTGATAAGTTTTCCTTATTTTTTTATTTAGAGTGACGATTCTCCCACTTCTAGGCTTAAGAGGAGAGCCGGTTTGTTTACAATAATGGTTCCTGTCCCGAGAACCAGATGGCGCTACTATAGGCTGAGTCTATTTTTGCGTCTCTGCTAGCAGCAGCTGCCGGTGGCTCGGCGCGCAGGGTGAAACCGAGTGGGGGTGGAGTGGAGAGGGGAGATAGCATACGCTGAACTAAAAAGTGAGAATGCGCCCTCCAATAAACAATGGCTTTAGACTAAGCTTACAAGTCTTTTTTTTTTTTGTTTTTGTCGGCAGCGGTTTGGCGGCAGCCGCCCGTTTTCCGCCTCTTGTGGTGCGGCACAGCGGCGGTGCGTCCGCGTTCCGCCGCGCCGCTCAAAATCCGCAGCGCAAGTTCGCTCCATGTGGGTCGCCCTGTAAGTCGTGGCAGCCGAGCAGGGTCGCCTCCCAGTCCTTCCGGGTTGGGTTGGGGATAGGGGGAATGGCCGGGTTGGAGGGGCAAGGCCCACACCATGTGATAGGTGTCAGAAGACACTGCACTACATCCTCGGCCTCGCCGCAGTTTTTCGCTTCGAGATATACAGCCTTAAGCTTACCTAAGCCACAGCCAATTTTTTTTTCATTTCGAGTCAAAACAGAAATTTTTCCGAGTGCGGAGAAATGGGAGACTCTGCTGTCCAGCGACCGCTGTGAAGACCAACGAGGTCTGGTACAGCGAGCTCAACGGGCGGCAGTGGCCAGCGGAGCCCTGGACTGAGGGCAACCGACCATTGATTAGAGGCGGACGACTTCGACGGATAAGGCTCCTGGGGATAGAACCAAGACGTCTCTGAAGATGCCCTCGAACCGCAGGAAAAAGCATTGGTGAAAATAGTTTTCCCTTCCTTCCTTCCGCACAAATATAGAACTTTTCCACACACAGCATATTCACAAGCTACCCTACCAAAAGAGCAAAGGGTAATTTTTTACAACTCGTCGCGGTGGCTCAGTGGTGAGAGCGTTCAGCTACTGGCCCGGATACTGGGCTCTTGGCTACCTGGACGGGTTCGAATCCGGCCGCGGCGGCCGCGTTTCGTTGAGGATGAAAGGCAAAAAGCGTGCTGTGCGATGTCAGTGCAAGTTGACGGTCTCCAGGTGGTAGAACAGAACCTCTTCTTTCTTTTTTCGATCCCGGCCGCAGCTGTTGAATTTCTTTGGAGGAGAAATTCTAGAGGCCCGTGTACTGTGCGATGTCAGTGCACGTTAAAGAACCCCAGGTGGTCGAAATTTCCGGAGCCCTCCACTACGGCGTCTCTCATAGCCTTAGTCGCTTTGGGACGTTAAACCCCATAAACCAACCAACCAACCAACCTTTTTTAGAAATTCGACCGCCACAGCTGGGACCGCGTCTTTTGGTTCAGCAGCCGAGAGCCATAACCACTGCGCCACCTCAGCGCCTAAGTGGTTATGGTGTTGTTGTTGCTGAGAGAAGGATGAAAAGGAAAATTGCACGGGCCTGCCAACTGGCTCTAGCCGAGCCACCACCGCTGCCACTGCAGATAGAGGAGAGTTCAAAGATCAGAGGAAAGAAAAATGGCCTGGCTTAGCTTATGGTTAAGCCTAGGATGCGAAGCATAGTAGCCTAAAAAAATTAAACATTACCTGGCTATACCTGGTTAGCCATTCATAGACAAGACATTACCTGGCTATACCTGGTTAGCCATTTCATAGACAAGAACAACTCATGTGTTACTCTGCTTCTTCCTTTATTTTTCTCAAACCAATAAATACACTATGATGATCAGTAAAGTAATTCGTTTCTCACGTTGCTTCTTCCGGTAAGCACGCTCCTTTACAAGGCGCTGTTCCCGCTGTTCAGGAGTTTCTTCAGCACGCATTTTCCGTTTGGTAGCATTTCGCGGCTCGAACCGAGTAGAAGTACTCGAAGCTTCATCCTTCACCTCGGCATCGGTTGTCGAACGCTGCCGTCAAGCTGCATACTGTGCACGTCGCTTGGCAAGCCGTACTTCTCGTTCTTCTCCCGTTAAAAATTGGTAAATTGGTTTTTGAGGAAAGGAAATGACGCAGTATCTGTCTCGCATATCTCGGCGGACACCTGAACCGCGCCGTAAGGGAAGGGAGGAAGGTAGGAGTGAAAGAAGAAAGAGAAAGAGGTGACGTAGTGGAGGTCTCCGGAATAATTTCGACTACCTGGGGATCTATAACGTGCACTGACATCGCACAGCACACGGGCGCCTCTTGCGTTTCACCTCCATCGAAACGCGGCCGCCGCGGTCGGGTTCGAACCCGGGTACTTCGGCTCGGTAGACGGGCGCCTTACCACTTTCCCGTGGCTCTTTGTAACTTGCGCTTTGCGGTCTGGCGAGCCGCCCTCTCCCTGGCCGACATCTCGCTGCTCAACTGACTCAACGAGTGCGTCGCCTTTTGCGTGACGTCAGTATCTCCTAGCGGTAGGAGAGGGAGTTAGGCCGCCGGCGGAGGCTGCGCGTCCGCAAGCGAGCGCACGAGGCCCCAGCTTTCACAGCTCTTGTGACGTCATATCACGTGGTGCGCCGGTGAAGGTCAAGTGGTAGCTACGCGGCCGTGCGCGGCGCAGCAAGTAAGAGCTCGGTTGTGCGAGTAATATGCTTCGCATAAAAAGGGAAAGAAATGACGCGCGTCGCAGCAACAACTGCGTCCGCCGTAGCGGACGCTGCTGAAAAAACAGATAAGCGGCCGAAGCCGCGCTCGCCGAAGCGAGAACAGATACCAGTTGCTTTCACACACTCGCGCCCCTGCGCCTGGTTATGGTGCTCAGCTGCTGACCAGAAAGACACGGGTTCGATCCCGGCCGCGGCGGTTGAATTTCTATGGAGGAGAAATCCTAGAGGCCCGTGTACTGTGCCATGTCAGTGCACGTTGAAGAACCCCAGGTGGTCGAAATTTCCGGAGCCCTCTACTACGGCGTCTCTCATAGCCTTAGTCGCTTTGGGACGTTAAACCCCACAAACCAACCAAGCAACCTTCCTTTATTGCACTCCCTCATTTATCCCTTCTCTTACGACGCGGTTCGGGTGTCCACTGAGGTGTTTGAGTTTGAGTTTCTTTATTTCTACCACAGCCAAAAAGTTACATCATAAAAATATACGAGAAAAACCGCAGGAAAAAGCATTAGTGAAAATGGTTTTCCCTTCCTTCCTTCCGCACCCTTCCTTCCGCACAAATATAGAACTTTTCCACCCACAGTGAGACAGTTACTGCGCCATTCCCTTTCCTCAAAACATATGTTGAATATTTTATAAGTGTATGCAAAATTCTTTACAGCCTGGCAAAATATTTTGGAATACCAATATTCAAACTCCAGGAATGGTGAAGTTAACACCCTCGACATAATGGAATGACTTTCTGCTTCGATGATGCACATGACGCCAGACATTCAGAAAAAGAAGTGACATCAAGACTGGCGGCAAAATCTGCCTGCAAGAAATGGTGGAGGTGGTGCAACCAAGAAAACTCATTGAAATACATTATTCGCTGCGTTTGCTAGTTTATAAAAGAAAAACCTTATCTGCACTATGGAAAGTGACAAATTCGCGTGAAAAAAATATGTGCTAGCTTGGGCTCACATTGAGAAAAAGCTGCAAGTTCGCAACATACTCAACAATGCATAAAACGCTCCAGAGGGTTAGCCCCCTTATCATCCTGTACAATCGCGACTGCTATCCCGCTCGATCGAACTCTCGCTGACTACAGCTAGGAGAGAGAGAGAAAAACTTTATTTCAAAAGGAATTCAGGGCACGCCCCAGGGTCCCTGCACGACCCCACTGCACTCAAGTGTTTATGTTCTTAAGGTCCATAACACTGGCAGCACAGCCGGTGGCGATGGTCTGCATGGCCGGGTCCTCCGAGCGCAGCAGGGTCTCCCATTCCTGCCAGGTCTTGAGGTTCTCTAGGTCCCGCGGGGGAGGGTCCGACGGGCAGAGAGAAAGGATGTGGAGGAAAGAAGCGAATGGTCCTGGGCATAGGGCGCAAGCAGGAGTGGGGAAGGAGGGATGATAGTGGGTTAGGGTAAGGGGCGAGGGGAGAGTGTGTGTCTGTAATTTGCGCCAGAGTGTTGCGTGCCTGTTATCTAGAGACGGGTGGGGCGGGGGGTAAGCTGGCGTGACGCTCTGTATGCCTGGGTCACCTCACTGAATGAGTGCATGCACTCCTTTGTGAATCCCCGATCCGAGGCCACCTGAGCCCGGTTGAAAGAACCTCGGACTAAAAGGTTGGCGGCCTCGTTTCCGGGATCCCCGGAGTGCGCAGGCACCCATGTCACCTCCACATGGCGGGGCGGGGGTGCATCGGGCGAGTCCAGTATGTCAAAAGCAGGCACATGAACTCGGCCTCGAGAAAAATTTAGAATCGCAGTTTTAGAGTCACTTAAAATATACCGTGCTTCCGTGCGAGTGATAGCAAGTGCAATGGCGGCTTCCTCTGCAGCCTTTGGGGACGTATCTGGAGGGAGAGGTAGTGTGAGGAGGGTGGATGAAGAGGAGTCCACCGCAGCTGCTGTCGCTTCATCACCCGTGCAGGCAGCGTCCACCCATACGGCGTCCGGCTGGGGGCCGTACGCTCGATGGAGTGCCTTCGCACGGGCTCTGCGGCGCTGCTCATGGTGGGACGGGTGCATATTCTTCGGGAGCGGCCTGATGAGGAGCTCCCGGTGAAAGGGTCGTGGGATGGCGAGGAGGGTTGCGTCGTTGGCCGGTATTCTGATTCCCAGGGAGCCCAGGATATAACGACCTATGGAAGTTTTTGTGAGCCTGATGTATTGGGCCTGTCGGTGGGCCTCCACCAGTTCCCCAATCGTGTTGTGGAGCCCCAGGCGTAGTAATCTGTCTGTGGGTGTGTTGAGGGGAAGATGAAGTGCTACTTTGAATGCCTTGCGAATCAAAGTATCCAAAGCGTTTATGTCATGTTTGGATAGTTGTAAGTATGGGGTAGTGTACAGCACACGGCTGAGGACAAAGGCATGAATGAGGATACATAAGTTGCGCTCCTTCATTCCTCTATGATGTCCCGAAACCCTGCGGATGAGGTGCGATATCGCGCCTGCAACCTGCTTGAGTTTCTTGAGGGTACTGGTGTTTTTGCCATTGTTCTGGATGTGCAGGCCCAGTACAAGGAGTGTGCTAACCTCAGGTACCGGGTATTCATTCAATTCAATGGCAATGGGGGAGCGGGGACAGCGGTGGTTCTTAGGACAGATGAGGAACAGTTCGGACTTCTCTGGGGAGCAAGACAGTCCGATGGTCCGTGCGTAATTTTGGGTGAGGGTGGCTGCTTCCTGTAAAGTGTTCTCTATGTCGCCATCACTGCCGTGGGTGGTCCACAGGGTGATATCGTCGGCATAAAGAATGTGCTTGAGGTAGGGAATAGTTGCCAATTTTCGGCCGAGGGGTATAAGGGTAATGTTAAAGAGAAAGGGGGAAAGGACGGACCCTTGTATCGCTCTATAGTTTCAGGCCGAGCTCTCCTGCATTCCATCCGGCAAGTTCTGACTAAGCATGCGAGAGTGATGCAAAATTTGAACGCTGGTCCTGGTGCCGCATTTTTTCGTTGTCCGTCACTTTACCGGGCATGCGTGGTGCGTCCCCAGGTAATCGCAGCAGGGCGAAAGGAAGTACCGTAAACATCTGCAAACATATGCTAATTACACTACTCAGTTCTACCGGCGCACCACGAAGTCGAAGGTGGCAACTAGAGATTTTGGGCGCTTACTGAAATGGTGCAGGTGGGCGGATCAGCGCTAGTCGGTTTGAGAAATAATTAGCACAATGATGGTGCAGTCCGTGGCAAGTTCCGTGTTGCATGCTACATGATTGATGTTTCAATCATGGTGACGAGAATGCGGATAATTACATTTTACGACTGCGTTCTTTGACCCTGTAAGGGGGGTCGAACTTGCTGGTTGGCAGTTCATATTTGGAAAAATCCAGCGCTCCCTTAAGACATGCCCTATCTTGCTGAGTCCGTGTCTTAAAGGTGCGTGGTTTATTCGAACTTTGACTCTGTGTCGGTTCGCCTTTCTTCATATTTATTACGTCCTCCTCGTTATCAGGGAAATGCCTCCATAAGAGGGTAATTTCTTTTAAAATGCAATGCCTGCTTACCGCCAGATCCAGGTACATGTTTCGTGATGCTGTCGACCATGTTTGGACTGATTTTGAGACAGAAGTGTTCTGATGCGATTTAGATAACTAATTATGTGTGCGTCATTGCGACAACTTCGTACACATCAGCAAGGATGGTTTACCGAACATGGGCTTCCTTTTAATTTTTTTTTCCCAGCAGCTCGCTGGCGTCCCCTACATTGAAAGCAACGGTTATGTAGTCGAGGCGCGGCATCTGGAGGGTGTGCGGAATTGCACATGAGCGCGGCACACTGCGTCATCGTGCGTGTGTGTTCGACGAACGCTGGTGTTAACGCTGTTGTTATAACTTGTACGGCGGACGTGCGCATTTATTCTGTTTCTTCTATGTGTAACAATCATTGAAGTCATTTTCCTTTCTCTAGCCGGCTTTTCGCCCGAAAGGACCTGTGGCAACAATGTTTAAGATGAAGTGCGATCGAAACCGGCGATGGAGGCCCTTTTTTATGTTTCTCCGAGACACATTTCGAGGCATTTGGCGGTGTCTTGTAGCAAACGCGCGCCACAACCCAATATGAGGAAGGTAGCCCTCGAAGGCACGGCTAAAAATGCATTTTCAGTTCTAGCAAGTACCAACCGAAGGAGAATAGGTGCCGCTTGTCGGATAATTTGGGGTAAGAAGGGTTAGCCAGTCTAAGTAGGGTGAGCAGAAGGAAAGCTGGTTTCGGAAGCTAAGGTAAGGCTGCGCACGCCGCGCGCAAGGTTGCCTTTGCGACGCGAACTAGAGAAGCGGTGACGTTTAGGGGAGCTTGTCTAGCGTACATTTGTATTGCTTGAAGGGTAGTCGTTGACCGAGGTTGACAGAAAGAACACTCGTTCTTTCCTGATAGCGCAAGAAAAGATCACCATGTCTTTGCAGTCGCAGATGGAGCGGATTGACTTCGTCCACTCGACGCTGTCGGCATCCAGCAAATGGAAAGATAGGACGTTTCGTGGCACTCTCGTTTAGAATCGCACCAAGCCACCGATTGCCTTCCATCTTGACTGCCTCCCCGGACGGAAAAATTACCTACTCGCGGGCAACTACAATGGTCGAACAGCACGTCGAACTGTCCATCGTCAAACGGGTGCAAGCGGAGCTCCCTCCATATGAATGGCGGTAAAGGGATGCCGCCATCGCCTCTTTCGCTGTATGTTTCCTTTCGGCGACTGATGCGTTGTTGTCAACCCGCTGTAGTGACTCGTCAGTGAAACAACGACAGCTCCCTCCCTTCTCGCGACCGGCCGAAAAAGGTACGTCGCCGCACCCTAGTCATTGGCAGACGTCAGCGCCGTACTGTTGGATCTTTGTTGACTTATCTACATGGACAGCACACAGAGGCTCTGCTTAAAATGCATAAAATAGTCAAAAAGTCTCCCAGCCATGGTATGGTGGGCACGAATCTGTCAGATCTCGCATTTGTCTCTCGCATTTCTACATTTACAGCGCTTAATTCCTACAGCGTAAGCGTCGTTAACTACAAGCAGTTCAGCATGTGCTGAAATCTTAAAGCATAAAGGCGTAGCCTTTAGACTGACTAGCTGCGTCCCCTGGTGCATGATAAACCGCGTCACTTCCTGATTTAGGACGACGGTGCAGATTCTGTTTTCTGTGCTGTCAATGACGTCGTCATTCGAATGCACAGTTTGGTTGGGAGGGCGCTTAATAGATGCACCCGCCGTGGTGGCTCAGTGGTTATGGTGCTCGGCTACTGACCCGAAAGACGCGGTTTCGATCCCGGCCGCGGCGGCCGAATTTCGGTGGAGGCGAAATTCTAGAGGCCCGTGCGCTGTGCGATGTCAGTGCACGTTAGAGAACCCCAGGTGGTGGAAATTTCCGGAGCCCTTCTCTACGGCGTCCCTCATAGCCTTAGTCGCTTTGGGACGTTAAACCCCATAAACCAAACCTAAACGAGCTTAATAGATGCGAAGCGTGCACCTCTCGTATTCGTCGATGTTGTAGTGGGCCGTGATGGAGAGCGCTGTCTCCGGGTAGAGCAGCTTCGAGGATGCGATGCCCGCTACCATGGACAGCACCGACGCCACGATGAGGTCCATGGAGTTGAGCTGCGATTGGCGAAAAAAGGTTAAGGAGAGTCAGGTTTCTGCTTATCAAACAATCATTATGGCTTGCTTGCAGAGCAAAAGAGTGTCATAACTATAGGCGCGCACTGAAATGCACTGAAATTTTTATGGCTGCGTTTTTCCATTTACGGATCCAATGGTAAAGTGAAATACAAGAACCATGGTCGACCAGTAATTTAAACATCACATACTGTCGTTAAGATGATTCAGACTTGTTTTGTTCATGTTTATCTCTCTGATTTTATCCACACATCCCCAGCTGTCTTGGCATAAGGGTCTAGTCCCCATTTCCCTTGCTTTTAGCTCAGCCTAGCTCATTCACGACAGCGACTGTGCATTCGACTTTCTCCTCAATAAGCGGCGCTGTCGTAAAATGGCATACTCGGTAACTCCGGCATACTGGGAAACTCCGGCTTTTATCCACTGGCAAATATAATGTTATTTAAATGGATTGCAGGACGGATGTTCGGCTGAATTTTGTCCGCGTGGGCGTGTAATATTAGCCTCGAAAGTCACGTCTAATTTCAAGAGCCGCACCTGAGGGGAAGAGGAGCTATGAAGATAAGAACAGCTGTAATGAGCTGAGAAAGTAAGAGCTGTAATGTGACGCTCTCCTTGTGGTTCACTGAGTCATCCAAGCCATTATCCAGAGGAAGAACAAGAAGCAACAGCCTTCGCTGAATAACCTGGCAAGAATCATTAAGCTGAGCCCAATTTTTTTCGCTCCGATGCCGGGCGAATGGTGGCTTTGTATCTGACTTCCCCATTGCTTCAAATGGCTGACGTATGCGCGGTAGTGGTTGAGGATTTACAATATCATTTGAGTTTGTGCGAGCGGATTTTTGTTGTTGCTGACTGGAAGTACGGCCTATTGACTCGCTTTCATTTATGCGGGTGTCGTTAAAGCTGCTAATATCAAATAAACGAAACCGCCTTTTGGAATAGTGCCACTGCGTTAACTGCGGAGCTCTGTCCTAATGAGGGAAATTGCAGTTTAAAAGCTTTGCAGGACTTTGTTCTCATGCTTGTCACCAACAGCGTTCCTTAGATAAATCGGAAATAAATATTTCTTTTTCACGTATGCGTCCTAACGTGGGCCAGAAGCCCGTGGACGATCTACCGGATGTGCAACATTACCGTCAATATGGGACGGCGCCCATTTAGCGCGCTGAGCCTAGCGGCCTATCACATACTCTTCTGCAGCCGATTGGTCAATATCTTTCTCTTGCGCTACGGTTGATGTCAACACACTGTTTGAATGTTTAAAGACATACGGCACCACATTGCAGCCAAGGGAACTAAAAGCCCTTGTCCCGAGCTCCTGGTAATGGGGAGCTTACCGTCCCGTATTAATACTTAGGCCCCGGTGAGGGCAGATGCAGTGCCGAGACTTATGTATTATTTATATTATTATATTTTTTGTTTAATTTTACATGGAGGAATACTTGTAAGAGGATCGCTTGCTCGCGACTCCTAGGTAGCTGCATGAGAGATACCGATGAAGTCGTCACTGGCGTCATGATTCGTGGTATTTGAAAAGCCCTGAAATAATTTAACGAGTAGAAATATATCTTTAAAAAAAGTGGTAGCAGATATATGGAGCGAGAGACCGCCAAGGAGCCTGCACTAAGGGCCAGCGCCCGGCCACACTTTGTCCTCCTCGTCCACCCCACTCTAGCACCATACTTCGTCACTTTATTTCTTCAAGCCTATGGCGGCAAAAATATATCCGTGCAGACCGCAAGAAGCACGGGAGACGCGCAGTGTCCACACACCACACCACCGCTCCTGTGGTTCAGCAGTATTCAGTTTAAAGGACACAATGCGAACATATAGAATCGTGCCTGTGTCACTAAGCACGCTTCCTTTCCATAGAGACCACTCTCACCAAAAATGGAGCTTTTACAGGTCAGCAAACACACACACAAAAAAACGAAATACCGGTGTCACTAGCGTCGCAACCAATTTTTGGGCTCGCCAATTTACGGCGCTGCATGAAACAACGCTTAAGTTCTCTTTGGCGGTGCATGCAATATTCTAATCAACTTTTGGGTCCACAATTGTGGCAATACTTTTGCGATGACATTTCGCCGCAAGACTTTCACATTCACGGTTTGCAGCAGCACACCTGTATTCCATAACTTGTTGCAAGTCTCGATACCAGTAAGGCCCACTAATGTCTTCGAAAGTTCCTGTGCATGCAAGAAGACCTGTCCTATTGTCGAAACGTTGTCTACGCACCCTGAGGCTCATCCCTCTATTGTTAACTTTGTGTTGCGAAGAAACCAATCTTCTTGCTCTGGTCTCTGCCATGGACTGCGGTAGTTATCCATATAATCGAGGATAGGTTTCAAGTGCAGAAAGATAGAAGGTGGGGGAGTAAAGATGGCTGGTTTATAATAGAAGGGCTGCTGTGGTCAATCGGAGGAAGTGCATTCGCTGGCACAAGCACTCAGTGTTTGCAACATGCAGATCAGACTTTCTTTTCAATCTCGCATTACTTCCCTAGGGAAATGTGATAACTGTTTTGAGAACTTTTTCGTGGCAATGAAATGACGCCTGCTGGAACGCGACAACTCCGCCATAGGCAGCCGTACCCCAAGGCTGGTGTAGGCGGGAAGCACGGCGGCCGACACAGTGGAAAATCCGACGGTCATGACGCAGTGCAATTCGGACCGGGTGAGCCGCTCCACGTACGGACGCACCAGCAGAGGCGCCTCGCTCTGCAACGAGGGAGAGGAGAGGCGACGACTGTTACTAATGGAATACTGTTTTTGCACCACTCAGAGCGCAACCTTTCCAAGAAACGCAAATGAAAGACAGCTATTTGCCGTCATTCCTGAGCATAAATACTTGAAATCTGCTTTTGGCATAATGTACGATGTTTTTTTGCTATAATGACATATTTCATCCTGCTGATTACTTGATTTCTGTGACCGAAAAGAATTTCAGTAACAATGGGCCATGTAAATCTTTAGTTGGAAGGAATGGAACACCGTCACTGCGCGTCTGCTTTAACAAAAACGATGGCTTAGCTTGCGCTGGAGTTGTGAAGAATTCAAAGTTATTATTGTGCTAGTTGGTCCATAATGATTTACTAAAAAATTATATCAGAAACACAGAGAACAACAGAGAGAGGGCAAAATAAACTAGCGCTAACTGGCAACTGAGTTTATGCCTGAAGGAGACACCTTATATGAAGCGAACAGATCTGTGAAAAGGATGGGAAAGATGCATAACAAGGATTGATGACGCTGACAACATAGTTGGATAGTTGGACATGTGCACAGCCAAGCAGAAGAATAGCACACCAAATCAAGTTTGTTTAGTTTCCTCTTTTCATTTCGTCCACAATTAGTCGCGGCGGCGAAAACACGTAAGGCCGGGGGGCTGAATCATTCACTGCCCAGTTTCCTTATGTGATAAGCTGCTAAACTATCCGCGTCACCTTCTCTACACTTTCACCGAGAATCTTTGTCCCTTCAAACAGTGCCATACATCCCTTGCACTTACGTGCGCATTTTTGCAGTGAGCCATTTTTTCAGCGCAATGGCATGTGCATAGGTTCATATGCGGCTCCTGTCCTTTGCGACATTTTTTAGTAAAGGTAGAAATATTTTCTATATCAAGATTTTAAAAGGTGGCTAGTTTTTAAGGTTTTTGGGTATGCTGATGATTTTTTTAGCACTTTTAACACAGAAGACCAACTTCACCTACCCCTCTACAGTAAGTGAAGTTCTAGCTACTTTTAACAAACATGGTTTTGGGTTGAGTTTTAGTCGCCATGAACTAACGGAAGTCTGTTTTACAGCTCTTAGATCTTAAACTGATGCTCTCTGAAGGATACGTCTGTTTGGGCTATTATCCACGTGCCAAAAAGGAGTTGTTGCCGGACAATTCGCTCCACTTCAAAACAATCAAAAGAGGAATAGCGTCGCTGTGCATGAAATCGGCTCTACAAAAATCCTGCCAACATCAAATGCATCATGTTTTAATAATCAGATGAGCCGGCTTTTGGCTAAGGGGGTTCACTATTTTGTCCTGAATGCCGTTTCTGAGACCGTCCTCCAAGACGCAATGCGAAGAAAAACAGCTGATCACCAAAAGGCCCCTAGGCCTCAGGTTGTGCCCTGCACCCACCGAATATAGCAGAATGTCAAAAAAGTGGCAAGTCGGCACGGCAAGGCAGTTCTTTTCTCGGCTCCCCAGAAAAGTGTAAAAATTATGCCCACGGATGTGCAATACCAAAGAATGGAGACGTAACAAAAATCATGAAACGCCGCTTGTGAAATGTCCCACTGAAGTGGTATACTCCATTCCAATGTCATGTCGAAAGTTTCGTGTCGGCCAAACTGGCCGTTGCGTCAATGACTACGTAGGAGAACACGCCGTAAGTTTAAAGAACCTAGATGGCGAATGCGTAGATTTAGTTGCGCACGTAAGTGGAAGATACAAAGATTTATGGAAAAAGTACAGACAAGACGGCGCGCATAACTTGAGAACCTTATTACTGAAACAGAATTCGCGCCAGTCGTGATTTTCCCCAGCAGCGGTTGAGCCCGGCGGCGGGGACTCCGTCCTAAGCATCCCCACGCGCACCCCCCCCCCCTCCCCCCTCACGCACGCACTTCTCGCTGTCTGGTCTCCGACGGTGAGAAAGCAGTTGTCTGGCCAGTGACCTCCTGTACGCGGAATTCCGGCTCGGGCGTCTGCGGGGCCAGCCGGGGCTCGGCGCGGGACGTTTCGGCGCGATAGTTTACGTTTCGTTGCCGCCTCTGATTCGTCGGTCCCGGGCCCCGGGCTGTCTGGGGATGGTGAGGGAGAGAGGGGGACACTACGGGGGGACTGTGGAATGTGGCGGAGAGCAGTCGAGGTGGAGATCTTGGATGGGGCGGTGTGCCAGCTAACCGCGCGTGTGTGTGAAGTGTCAGCCGAGAGGTGGTCGGCTCGTCGCGAAGTGTCTGGGCAACGAGTAACGACTCCGGGGACCCGACATCGACAGCCCGACGCCTATCTCGGACCGGACCTCAACCACCCGAACAGCTAAGCCCCAGCCACTCCCACATTTACGAACTATACCATAAATTCGTTCCTTTAAAAGTGCCTAGTATTTGTATTTCCTCTCGCCTGTCATATTTGATACTATGTGTCAAAGCTAAAGTTTGTTCCGTCTGTCCTGTGTCTATGCTGTGCTATTGTTGATGCGTTGGTGAAAGTGTTGTTCTCTTTGTTAATTAAATTCTATTTACTCTCATTCCCGACTCCTGTGTCGGGCCTCCGGTCAGCGGCTGGTCAGGCGTGGACCTATCGAGCCACTCGGTCCTGCTTAAGATCTGCCACTTGGGTGGAGGTGTTTGTCTCTCCTCCCCTAGAATTGGTAACAGAGAGTGTGGAGCCCATTGGTGGCGTGCTCCCACTTCTTGACAATTACATAACGAAACTTGGCAGTGAGTGCTTCAGCTTTGCCGCCGAGTTAGACTTCCTAGAGGCTACTATTGTTGACGAAATGAAATGAGAAAACTAAACAAACTTTATTTGGTCCGCTATACTTCTGCTTCGCTGCGCATGTGTCCTACTAAGTTGTCTGTATCATCAATCCTTGTTATGTATCTTTCCCATCCTTTTCACAGGTCTTTTCGCTTTATATAAGGCGCCACCTTTCAGCAATAAAATCAGTTAGCGCTTGCGTATGTGTGCCGTCTCCATGTGGTTCTTTATATTTGCGCTACAAATTTTACTAAATCGTTCTGAAGGATGTCGCTCATAAGAGCACAATCTGAAGCGAACTGAATCATCCTGGCTGGCCCCATTGAACGCAGTCTTTATCCGTTGGTCAAGGCTAATCTGGGTGCATGCAATATAGGTATGATTTGGGGGAGGGGGCTTAGTGCGACAGAAACAAGGACATGAGTGGGACACAGGACTTATTTCTGTCGCGCTAAGCTCCCCTCCAAATCAGGACTTACCAACGAGCCCAAACTTCCACTTTGCTTAGTGCAGAACTGCACGCGATGCTCGACGACATGGCATTTAAATTGCTGCCTCTGGGTGTCTCAATGTTCAGGGGGATGTAATACGGTTGATTTAACGAGGGATTTAATATTGGTTCGCGCGCATTCACACCGACCAGAAAGCTCACGTTTGCGTCAGTAAATCAATTAGGAGCATAATAGGACGAGATGTTTGTTCTACAAAGCTTATAGCAGACGGCAGTTTACGATGGACGGCGTGGAGGCTAATGTGATGCGATGCGTCTGAGATCCACGAGCATGTATGGCAAGATCACTTTTGAAAATTAATGAAATTACATTTATAATTGCTTTCCCAAAGTTCACGGCAATGTTTTGGCAGTTACCGCTTACAAAAAGTAAAAACATTACAAGTAATTTCGACCCGCCGCGGTGGCTCAGTGGTTACGGTGCCCGGCTGCTGACCCGAAAGACGCGGGTTCGATCCCGGGCGCGGCGGCTCAATTTCGATGGAGGCGAAATTCAAGAAGCTCGTGTGCTGTGCGATGTTAGTGCACATTAAAGAACCCCAGGTGGTCGAAATTTCCGGAGCCCTTCACTACGACGTCCCTCATAGCCTGAGTCGCTTTGGGACGTCAAACCCCAATAAACCAAACCAATTACAAGTAATTTCGAGGAATGATGGAATTACTTTAAATACCCTTTTCGGTTTCCGTACATATAAAGCAGTGCTCGAGTCGCAAGTCTTACGAGCACTCAAGTTTTCTCAGTTTATAGCAGCACAGGATGAACCCGGCTTCAATGCGGAAGTCCAAAATATTGCTTCGTTTTGAAGAAAGCTCCAGGGCTGTGCTGATTCGCCGCTTGCTGACGCCGATGAGAGCAACCGATTGTCGGAAATAATCAACTTTTCCAGAGTTGGATCCCATGAAAAACTCTAAAATCCCTGATGCTGCTCTTTACCACGCGGTGAGGTTAATCTTTTGATGCGTCAAGAAGTGAGGGCCAGGTGATTACGAAGAATTCGTCGTCTGGGTTTCGTGGGAGTGCTGCAGTGATTGCGGTAAGCGGTACGGTATTCTGACGCACGACGAGTCGATGATAGCAACGTGAAAACATTGTGGTTCACTGATAATTTTCCTCGTCTTTCAGGTAGGTCAGTCTCAGTAACTAGCTTGCAGATAAAATAAAGTACATCCCTAATTCTCACGTGCAAAGGCAAATGCACATTTTTTATATGCCAGCCAGATTTTGTTAACCAAATATCCCCACACTTTTTTTTTCATATCTCTGGCCGTTAAAAAGATAAAAGAATGCAAACAGAACAAAGAAAACAGAAGTACGGCAAAACTCTGGTTGCGTTTACTGCGCTGAAAACAGAACAGCAGTGAACCCTATGTCTTGCTGCCCTGAGGGCACCGTCTTGAAGCCTGTGAATCAGGTTAATTATTGGTTTGGCAGCAATTCCAAAAGCTTCCACTCCGGACTTTTCGCCCCGTGCGATTCGCTGTTTATCACTCTTCCTCGATGCATAATACTAATTGCCCGCTGTTATTTGTACTGTGCTTCCTAGAAGCATTCAGCGACCGCGTTTGGAGGACGTAGGGTTAAAACTGAGGAATTCATATCGGCAAGTTTTGACATTTGAATCACGTCGCTATGATTAAAGTTTGAAGAGACGGCACGTAATGCATGATGGAATTTCCTAGGCGCTGGAAGATATCCGGTTCACTGAAAAATTAATACTAACACAATATAAGCACCTGAGGACCATACCCGTAACACCAATAGGCCGCTGCTGCTGGTCCAGTTCCTTTCATCTTTCATATCAGAGGTGCCGTTCAGGCAAGAATAAAACTGTGACGCTTTATCCTATCTCGGACGCCTCTGAACACATGGAAAGTATAACTGGGAAAAAGGAAAAACGCCCAAATCCATTTTACAGTCGCATTCGTTGCGAACAGTTCACTAAACAGTTTGTTCACTTTGATGAAGTTATGAATACGTTGCTCCGCTCATCATCGCCTAGAAAAGGCTAGGACGGCGTACAAAAGCATTTGTTTCGTCCACGCAATACATATAAGGGCTCTGCAGAGCACTGCCTGCAATGGAAGGAGAGCTGGCTTACCATTCCTAGGAAGATGTTTGCCAGGGCGACTATAGCTTCGCAGCAGGTCACTCCCAACAAGTGGTGTGCCAGCCAACCCACCTTGGCGATGGCCCGCTGCGCTACGCCGTAGTAGAACAGTAGGTTGGCCAGGAAGCCGAGGAACAGCACGTTCGGCAGGATCTGCGCAGGGCAGCAAGGGTCGCATTACAGGAAGCTTCGTTGAATGAAAATATGGAGGCATGATTTCATTGGTTTGGTTTGGTTTATGGGGTTTAACGTCCCAAAGCTACTCAGGCTATGAGAGACGCCGTAGTGGAGGACTCCGGAAATTTCGACCACATGGGGGTCTTTAACGTGCAGCATGATTTCATTGCATTTGTATTGATGCACTGATACCTGCACTAGTTTCGTGGTGAGCTTGCGTTGAAAACTAACCAAGCTACCACGCACGCCTACATGTCCAATGAAATAACGGAGACGATGCATTGTGTTCGGTTTTAAAGTACTCGGAGGGCCATTCAATGCAATTATTGTTCTGAATAAAAATGAATCATTTGCCTATTTCTCGGCATCTTTGCATTGGTCAGGCAAACAGGTTTGCACACGACGAGCCAGTCCCACACACAAAACAATCACACCCTTAGAGAGTAAACCGTACATTAAAAGCATGTGCGAGGGTGGCTACGAACTTTATTCGAACGCAAAAGAAAACACATAACAAAGAACGACACTCTGCGCGTTCCAGAACCTGAAGCAGCTGCAACTATTTCAAATATTCTCTGTCTGTTTATCTCTTAAGACTATTCTGCATCCATATCCGGATAATAATTGTCTCTCATTCTGAGTAATTTATCTAAACCTTTGTTTTCCTCCTCGCACTTTAAGGCTTAAGAAAGCTGGTGTTGGTTGTGTGGCATTAATTGCACGCTATTACATGAGCAAGTGCCCCTTGCATAAGCTTCAAGGACCTAACAGAACAACTAAGAAGAAGAAATCAGTGAGCTGAGTCTAGATATGAAAACTCGCTTTCGTGCAAGACAACTGAGGGGTCACTAATACGTTCGTGCTGGTTCTTACAGATAGAGGCCTCTCATATCTGTAAGAACGAGCACACATATGTTAGTGACCCATCAGGTGTCCTGCACGAAAGCGAGTTGTAATATCTAGATGCGCCTCATTGATTTCTCCTTCTTAGTTGTTTTGTTAGGATGCATTTATTGGGCGTTTTGTGAATAAATGGTCAGTTCTGAGTCAGCGCTTGTTCTGTCTGTTCTTTAAAGACCTGCATGCCGGCATATGTTTCTGGAGCAATGACGCAATTGCAGCGACGTGCAGTGTTATCTTGCTGTATAAATCGTTTCATTTCCCTTTCGTGACTTTATTTCTCTTTATGCTTTTGTTGTGTGTGTGTGTTTTTTGTTTGTTCTTTTTTTTCCCCACCAATGTGAGTCATGTTGAATGTACACTCCCCCCCCCCCTTATGTAATACCCCCCAGGGGCCTTTAAGAGTCAAATAAATGATGATGATGATGATGACGAGCCTATTCTTGCATTATTTTTTGTTCTCATCTATTTCTTTCAACTCCCTTATGTCTTCGCGCGGCAGTGGTTGAGCCCCAGTTGGAGATTGTCCTTTGCTTATGTTGTGGATGAAGGGATGCAGGCAAGGACTACAAAGAGAGAAGAGAATTTAGCCGTCAACTGCACTGTCGCATTAAAAAAAAGTGATTGCACGCTTGCGTTACAGTATTGTAGAACTCTCAGCAATGTTTTCAATGACGAAGCGTGCAGGCAGACCTATTTTTCTGGCTTCTAGCTGCTTTCTATTCGCTATTCTGTGCAAACATGACGAAGCCGGTCGACTGCTGGTCACGCCACTGTGTTTCTGGCGGAGAATAAGAATCTCCGCGCATTACAGGATGATATGGGAAGGGAAACGATAGGTACGTATAACGTTACGAGACAATAGGCACCTATTTTATTGCATGTTTTCTTCTTTAAAACGACGCGTTAGAGTTTACAATATATGAATCACCGCGTTAGATTCCCCTATGACCGCTCAATAATTTGTAATCGAACTTCTCTCATGCTGTTTCGGTGAATCGAGCGATGTCTGTGACGTGCAGTTGAAATTTCAGTCAGGGGAGGAACGGAAAAACTGCAATATAAACGCAATTCGTAGTTGCGTGCTATAATTACAACAAACGATGTAGGAGAACTGATATTGGCATTCTTTTTTTAGCCTGCTTTGATTCGTGAAACCGAAACTTAAAGAATGTAAAGAAGAAATTCAGTTATGAAATATTTAGCGGTCGCAGCTGAATTCCACGGCTTGCTCCATGTATACCATGGTCTAACCCATCAAAGCACCAAATTTTAGTGCCTGCAGATCTTCAAGGAACAGGAAAAGAGCAAAGAAACTGGCGTCCGCAGGGCATAGACGACAAAGGCTTGGCTTTGGTCTTATGAGGTTTACAGTCCCAAAGCGAATCAGGCTATGACAGATGCCGCAGTGGTGGCTTGCGGTAAATTCGGCCACGAGGATTTCTTTAACGTGCGCTGACATGGCACAGTACATGGGCCTCTAGCATTCCGCCTTTATTGAAATTCAAGCGCTGCCGAAGGGATCGAACCCGCGTTTTTCGAGCCAGCAGCGGAGCAATAAAACCACTAAGGCGCCACGGCTGCTCAGAAGAAGACGGCAATACTTGAGTAAGAATTCCAAGCTCCCTTATGTGCTCGTGCGGTGAACAGCTCAGAAAACAAACGCACAAAGGTGTAGAACCCACAACAAGCGCTCGTCGTTTTTCATCGCGAATAACCAACGAAAATGAAGCGAATAGGGAGAGCTTGTTAGAACCGCTCATGGCAGTCAGGATGGTGGACAGGTGTACGTAATCTGGAGCCATTTTTTGAATCTTTAAAGCTGCCTAGAAAAAATGTGCACACTTCTTCATAGGACTCACTGCACACTTTTTCTCTGAAATTTTGATATTTATAGTCCTACGGCCACATATCCCAGTTAAAGAGCAATGCCTTTCCTCGTTGTATGGGTTTTGAGTTTCTGTTGTAATACTGGAGGCCTCACCACGTGTCCGAGGCGAATTTTGAGCGGCTTGAAATGCTGTGCATAAGCGGAAAAGGCGAAATACATTTGCGGAGCGCCACTTCCCATAACAACTGAGATTCTTTTGTAGAAGAAAATGAAAGCAAGCGTCCTAGTTCAACGGACCACATTACTTTTACGAAGGTAGGTAGGCATTCATGGAGGCTTTGCGCGCTGACGCAATTTAGCCGCGTACACCAATCCTGAAATAACTGCTCTGACGCAGTGGGACCAGATGTCTTCTTTTACAACATTCTGTTGAATTGCGCTCTAGAGCATGCTTGTCTTCAAACCATGCTACGCGAACTGGCTCCTCAGAATTCGTGAGCCGCCGCGTGGGCTCAGTGGTTATGGCGCTCTGCTGCTGACCCTGAAAGACGATGGTTCGGTACCGGCGGCTGCGGTCGAATTTTGACGGTTGAAAAATATTTGAGGCCCTTGTACTGTTCAATGCCAGTGCACGTCAAAGACCTCATGCAGGTGGTCAGATTTCCGGAGCCCTTCACTACGGCGTCCATCATAGCCTGAGTCAGTTTGGGACGTTAAACCCCATAAACCAAGCCAGAAATAGAAGGAACAGGATTTTTGTGAACATGCTTGAACTTGCCAGTGAGTGCACGCGCTTTAAGAGAGCGCTTCCTGGCATGGCACAACATGGAACAGAGATGCGCGTCTATGTTCTTTCACCTCTGTTATTTGGCACATGATAGCCTTAGTTGCACATGCGCCATAAAACACAACACCTCCTCTCTAACACCTCTTTCCCATTTCATGAGGTCAACCTTCTGTGCTCACAGCGTGTCATCACTCACTCTCTCGGCTCGCTGCCTTTCACCGAAAGTTCATTTCATCCAGCGTGTCATTCCATCACATCGTTTTCATTCTACTTGGACAAACTGCTTCGTCGTCCACCTAACCGGGCCTAGAGCAGCAACTGGACACAATTTAACGTACCGGGATGCTTCTTCTGGTAGGCCTTTTAATTAGTAACGGTCTTAAACGCTGTCCAGTCCAATTTTATTTCCACTACCAGGCTACCGGGTGGAGCAGGGTAGATAAAATGTGGTCTTGGCTAACTGCCAACCCAATCGAGACAACAGTAGTGTCGAAGTCGGCTGTAAGCTGCGTCTATAGTGGCGAGACAAACACACTTTACCGCGAAGGCAAAGCCGGGGGTGACGGAGACAGCCGTATCCTCGAACTCCCCAGTCACCAGGAAGCCCAGCACGAGACGGCCACCTTGTTTCGAGAAGCTCGTCGCCCTGCGTGTGTTGAGGAGGTACAGTCTGACCCCCAGCACTCACTTGAGGCCGCTTACTGACACCGGAGTAACATAAGCATAATGAAAACCCCGAAAAAAACGCTCAGGACTCATTCATTCTGGCCGTGCCTCACATCTGGGAACCGATATGTGGAATCGTACTGAAATAGCTGTAACTGAGCATTTTCTTGCACTACCAGCAGCTACGTGAACATCTGACACTCTTTTTTAACATGCTTTCTCCGAGGGAGTTCTTTGGTGTTTTGTGCAACCCGCTTCTCACAAATACTACCAGTTCATAACTCTACGACAACTGTAACTCGTCCGTGGACGGGGCAGCACCACTGGGAGTTGCCACATCAGAAAGTGTTGCCAGCCAAAGGAACATCTTTATTGTTCGGTAGAGAATATTCGTATTTATCCAAAAAGGAGTAGTCGGTGGCACACAACTCTCTACTGTTTTGGATAGCTCGGCTATAACTAGTAACCACGAACGCCTATAAGGTGAGACTGATATGCGGAAAAATGCGCTGAACTGGAAAAAAAAATTAATCTCAGTGCACTTTGCGCAACCTTCAGTGAAGCTAGGGTTTTTCCCTAGCTCCTCCAAGATGCGATTTAACTTAGCGCAGGACGCCTGGCAGGCAGAGTGGAAGACGATCGACGGATGACGAACGTAGAAACAGAATAACTGGACTTTATAAAACTTCTGCAATAATTAAGAAAGACATACATATAAAAGTTGTGAAAACTGACTCAACACCAAGTACTCTGCTATCGATACTTATAATGTAATCAACATTTGAGCTCACTGCTCGCACATCATGGCTTCCCGAAAGCCGGGACCTTTCCTCGACGTAGCCTGAACAAGAATCCCATAGCACCAGGAACGTGCTCGTATATACATACCCAGAGAATCTGACATAGTTTATGCACACGATTTTTTCGTGTATCGCAAAGCTTCCCTGTAAGAAACAATATATGTACATATCTCCCGTGGGAAGGCTTGCATCTTAACGTTTTTGCTACCGTCAAAAACGCCTAATTGGTTTTCTTTAGTAGTCTCTACTACACGATGCGAGCGATGGAAAAGCTTTAAAACAAAGATTTTGTTACGCATCGGAACGATTAACCACTTCTTTCATTTTTGCCGCAAAAGTACTTTGCAATATCCAATATTCAAAGTTCTCAGTGCGAAAGCACTACTTAACAATTTCCCAACAAAGAATCTTGTGTGAAGACTAGAAGAAACTCGGGTAAGCAAGGGTTTGTACGGAGGAGCGTCGCGCAAGTTACAACCAGTGAAAAGAAGCTCAGATAAGATTGGAGTAGCGCCGCGCAAACTGGCGCTGAGTGGAGAGAGATTGTGAAGATTAATATCATGAAGCACGGTTGTGTGCACGTGTAGATGAGCACATGCTTTACGCGTCTACTCGGTTTAACCACGTTAGAACACTATCATATTTTGTAAAAAAATCCTGAACGTGAACCAGCCCTAAAATTTCTAGAAGCGGGTGGCGTTGAGAAGATTAGGCACAGCAGCAAACGCTAAGCTGCAGTCCCTAGCCCTGTGTTCTCGGTAGTGCTCGAACAACTCGAACCATCTGCCCAAGACCATGCGCTGGGATGCGCTGGCTGGAGTTACCGCTCTGGAGGGTGTTCGAGTAAAATTCTTTCTCCGGTGGGCGCGCCGAAAGCGTCCGGCGTCTAACACAACGACTGCTGTCGAGCACCGCGATTACATCGTATGTTATGGTCAATTTCATTCACAGCTATATGCTACAATATGTCCTGGCCTTAACACGGGCATCGATGAATCTGACAAAAGGGTGACTCTTTGTAAAGCCTTCTCCAAGGCTCTAAAGGTGGGCTAACTGGCTAAAGGAGTGCTAACTGTGGCTATGTGGCACAGACACTTTTAAAGTTGGTTAATTGGCCTGCGTGTGTTCTGCGTGTGTCGCTAAACCGTCATTGTCATTGATGAATCGTGAATTTGCCCTTCTTGAGAAGTCGTTGCCGGATGTTTAAGGTAAGTTAAGTAGGTTTTTGTGTGTTTGTTTGGCGGGATTATGTGTAAATATCTTTTGTGTTAATAAATTTTCAGTTGAAAGTCAGCGCTCGTGTTGTTGTGTGTGTAAACGTCGTCGTCTTTTCGCGCTGTTAAAAAATGATTAGTTGGCGGCCTAAATAATTTTGTTAACCCAATCTAGAATCTGCTTATCAAGTACATTGCACCAGCACTGAAAAAAACGAGACGGCCAAACAGATTCCACAAGGAACGGCCCTCCGCGTACTGCCCAGTTGGCATGCAAAGTGTCACGCCTCGTGGCGAAGTTCGGCGTCGAAGCTTCGAAAGCTGCGCCGAAGCTACTCGCTATGATATTGTCACGTTGTAGTGACGGCAGTCCAGCGGTCAGGAATACAGCAACAAGGCTTGCAAACGAAGCTCTTTATTTGGGCCGACTTGCGCCCTCAAAAGAACTGAATCACTCGGCCACGGCGTAAGCAACAAGCGTGCTCGTCAATCGTCGAACTACGAATGCAGGCTGCTCGCGGCATCACTCAATTTAAAGCCGGCAAGGAAACTTCGAGATAACAGGTCGAGACCATCTAGAGTAATCTGGAAACATGTAGATGCCGCTCTTCGTCGCTGTGATCAGTCGAGATTAGTCCGGTCGCTTCTCGCGTCACTAACAAAAATGATAACACCCCTTTCGTGCGGCCTTGCGCGAACGAACGGACATTACAATGATACGTGGCATTACCCCCCCTTCCAAAGAAGCATCGTCTCGATGCTTTAAAATGAAAATAAACATGGATAATTCGAGCTTCGAGTCCTTTAGCGTTCGTAATAAGGTTTAAGGGTAGCGGTAAAAGCTTCAAGTCTGGCTGTGCCGTCGTCGTCGGTATTGTCGTAGTTGTCGTCGTCGTCGTAGGGGTCGTCGTCGTCGTAGGGGTCGTCGTCGTCGTAGGGGTCGTCGTCGTCGTAGGGGTCGTCGTCGTAAGTGTCGTCGTCATAGTTGCGGCATAGTCTTGTGTTTTCGTCGATGGACGATCTTAGTTCTTGCGCTCAGAAGACACCTCACTTCCAGAGGCTGCTTTATTCAGTTTAACCTTCGGGGGCCGGGGGAGCGACCACGCACTGCGTAGCCTCGGCTAGGAGATACATAGCGCGGTGACGATGGCGGCGGAGAACGAGATAGGCGGCTCGGCGATGAGTATTCTTCCCGACGCAAGAACTCCTCGATGGTGGCTGGTCGCAGGCCAGGTCGTGGTCGTGGGGCGTCGTAAGAAAACCCTCGGATGCCCATTCTCCTGTATGGGCAGTACCGGAGATTGTGACCGGCTTCTCCGCAGTGGAAGCATAGTGGGCGGCGCTTGTCGGGTGTTCTCCACTCATCGCATTTCCTAGGCAGTATGCGACGCTCGTAGGACGGGCGAGTTGGGGCGAAAGGGCGGCACTCCAGCGCAGCTGGCTGAGGTGGTGGTGGTGGTGGAAAACATTTATTTACAGATAAACTTCGGGAGGTGAGGTATGAGCTGACCCAAAGGGGGCCAGCCCTCACAAGTACTAGGTGGAGGTCCCTAGTTCGGGACCCCAGTGGCGTCGGCCGCTGCCCGGGCTCGCGCGACCAAGGCCCGTTGGGCCTGCAGGTCAGAGCAGCCGAGCAGGGTCGCCTCCCAGTCCTCCCGGGTTGGGTTGGGGTGAGGGGGGATAGCAGGGTTGGAGGGGCAGGCCCACACCATGTGGTAGATGTCCGCAGCTGGCTGAGGGTGATAGGGGCTTGGGCCCCGTCGTCGAGGTGCAGGACGGCGCACTGCTGCGGCGTAAGTCATGGCTGGAGGTTCCAGAGGCTGCGTGGTAGACTGGAGTCAGGCCCTCCTGTGAATGACTCAGAGGGCTGGCGTCACGACTTGTAAGGGGTGTCGGAACATGGAAGGCTGTCCAGCACCTCCACCAGATGTCACGTTGTAGTGACGGCAGTCCAGCGGTCAGGAATACAGCAACAAGGCTTGCAAACGAAGCTCGTTATTTGGGCTGACTTGCGCCCTCAAAAGAACTGAATCACTCGGCGGCGGCGTCAGCAACAAGCGTGCTCGTCAATCGTCGAACTACGAATGCAGGCTGCTCGCGGCATCACTCAATTTAAAGCCGGCAAGGAAACTTCGAGATAACAGGTCGAGATCATCCAGAGTAATCTGGAAACACGTAGATGCAGTTCTTCATGGCTGTAATCAATCAAGATTAGTCCGGTCGCTTCTCGCGTCACTAACAAAAATGATAACACCCCTTTCGTGCAGCCTTGCGCGAACGAACGGACATTACAATGATACGTGTCAATATGACGAGTTCCGACGGCTGCTACAGGTGCCAGAGTGCAATTTGTGCTTGAGTTGATAAGCATTGCGGTGCCATTTTCGCAACAGAAGCTAGTAATTAGGACGAGTGGCATGATATTCGAAAGGACGTTCCCTCATACTCATGACTCTGGGCACGCAGGGTGAGCTTTGCTGTTGTTCTGAAGACCTTGTGGTTTGCTCTGTGGACATAGAAAACTTTGTACTATGATTCCCCATAATGCGTATTGAAACCTACAGTTATTTCGCTTTTCACGCATGCGGGTCGCCCGTTCAGGGGATTAATGAACTCATTTCTGTGTACCACAATTGAGCACTCGTTCTCTGCGATGAGAAGGTGTATCAGCAAAAACGTGATCCGTGTGTGGGGTCCCCTACACGCCTGCACTCATTTATTTGCACTGATGTCATAAAAACAGGTCACTTACTAACAGCCTCGCAGGAACAAGGGTTTAAAAAGTATTTAGTTTTCGCCGATGGCTTGCGAAGGCCAAGGCCTCCTCTTGTCAGAAAACACCGTTGGAGGCAATAGCATGCTTCTGCAGGGCTCTCGAATCATTCGCTATCATGCGCGGTACTCTGAAAACTAAAGCAACATCCCGCTTCGAGATTGGGGGGAGCGGTGGTGGGGTGCGCGAGCCAGGGTGTTACCCCAGAAGTGACAAACCACAAGCAGCAGCAAACACCATTTATTACGGGCTAACGGAACAACTCTAAAGTATACAAGAAAGAAGATGCACCGGCGCTGGGCTCAAAACAAAGTGCAGCGCTGACACTAGCACAAAACCGCAATAAACTCCGAGCTCCTCAAAGTTACAGTCGTAGGACGGTTCTAACGACGCTAGACTACATGCAGATAAAACAGCATGACGCCATCCGCCGCAACAAACTGCGCTACGATAGTCCAGCCTCAAGTATACACAAACGCCAGTGACGCAACCACGCATGCCAGAGCCGGGAAGGACGCCGCTCCCGCAAGTAGCGAATCATCCATACTGACCCGGCTGAACCGCGCTGCCGGAACCAGTGCGCGGCTTCTTGCTTATGGTCACTTATGATCACGGCTTATGGTCGCTTATTTTTCCAAGGGCGGGCAAAGAGCTTTGGAAGAGCTCCGCCGAGGGACTACGAACTAATTTTCATCCGTGGCATCCTTTAAGCGGTAATACGTAAGACTTATACGGTTCTAAACACGGCATATGGCCATGCTACATATTCTCCAAACTCTATAGCATGCGGCATGAGTGTTATGACATCGTCATCCACATGACCTCACTTCTGCGTCAGAGGCATGAATACAATTGAAACTGATCCTGCCATTGGTAATACAACAAACACTAATTTGAGACTTTTAATGGCGCCTCATATATCGGTTCTTCAAGATTATGCAAATGCAGGATGAACTGTTAAAATGGTTGTATTTTGTAACGATACAATTCATTTTCCATGAAATTCCGCCATGGCATCGATCTTGAGGAGAACAGCAGCAGGTGGGGAACAGAACGGCCCTTTAGAGACAAGCCGATGAAGCCGCGGCGCTGCCTCTAGCCACCCTCCATACTTCTTATTTAATCTGTGTTATTTAAACGGATCACACTGCGCCAATCCGTCGCTTAGATGACAACACTATCTTTGCCGAGACTGGACTCCGTGATCCATAAGGCATGGGTGGCACCATGAGCGTTTTTCTACCACGTCCAGGGTAACGTTTTTTTATCTCCTACGTCACTGGGACCAGCGACCGAAGGGTAAGCACGAAATCAATGGAAAATGAAATCGATCTTAGGAAAATACCACTCAGGACACGTTTCATGGCTGATGTTATCTTCTATTCATTAATTAGCATTGCGCGCTATAATGCACGCAAATTCATTGCTGTTGCTTCTCTTCTTTAGGAAATATATAATTGCTAAATATATTAGCGGTCGAAGTGCTCAGCGTGCCTGGCGATCAGGTGGGCGAGGCAGCCGAGCGGGCTGTGTCCGGCTCCGTAGCGGACGAGCAGCAGCGCCAGAAGGTGGTGTGCCAGCAGTGCGCTCAGCACGGTACCCCATGCGATGCGCGTCGGGTGCCGGGAGTAGAGGCAGCAGAAGGCAACCAGGGTCACCTGACCCGCGGCGCAGGTGGGGCCCTCCAGGGCGGCACTACTGCGCATGGTAGCCAGGGTCGCCAGCGAGCAGAAGCACGCAGTCCAGAACAGGCTGCGTCGCCAGCGAAGAAACGACCCCAGAATTTTAGCGACATCCGTGAGAAAGCGGTCAATAAAAGTCCAAGCAAGGGCAGCGGCGAGCTTTACCGAGAACATTTCTTTCAGAGCCTTACGCAAGACAAATCAAGAGGCACGCATGCACAAGACGAACAGCGCTCGGCTCGGATTCGGGCGGTGGTGGCAGTTCTATTTCCGGCACCCACGGATAGGAAAGGGCTTCCTCAAATGGGTGCAAGCTATCTTTAGGCCTGGTGCTCGGCTTCTAAGAGTGCATGGCTCGGGAAGAGAACCTGTGCCGTTATATCCGGCCACTGTCGGCTCGAATAGCCCCGTCAGTAAAAGAGAAGTACCATGGGCTTAACAGCCACTTCGCTCGCGAGGGTATGACGATCCGTAGAGGAAGAGGAGGGGGTGCAGTAACGCATTTTCAAGAAGTTCACCCCGGAATACCCGGGCAACAGGCTGTGGAAATCTTTTGCGCACTAGAAAATCGCAGCAGCAAAGGATCAAGTCCAAAACCTCCCGAATGCGAGGCAGACATTCCGCCTCTCATTCAGGAGGTCTGGAATTCATTCCCCAGCGAAGTCGATTTCCCACTGTGCGAAATGTTTCCCCAGCCTGGAGCTCGGTTCCTCTGGGGTGAATTGCTTCGAAAGGCGTTACTGCCCTCTCCGCCCTCCCCCTTCCTCTGTAAATCATCGAGTGCGAGGTGGATGCGCTAGCTACTTATAAAGAGTAGTGGGCGCCGTGAATGCAAGGCTTTTTGGTAGAGATTCCGCCTTGCTTTAGGGAGGGGCTGGATTCTATCACGAGTGCCGTTGGGAACCCACCGCTTTTTCTAATGTATGCAATAGATCCCCATAGCCTGGTGCTCAGCCATCTAAGGAGGCAGCTGCTCGAAAGGGGACCTAAAGTGGCTATGTGCATGGTTCCTTCCAGATGATACCAGGAGCCCCCAGCCAGGCGCTAGGACTTTTGTGTGGGGCTTCAACGCTCGAAATTCTCTGGAGACTGTACCACAGCAGGCTCGCAAGTCTCACAGAGTCCGGCCTGGTCTCTGAAGAGAGTCTAGGTGCCACGGGCGGGAACATACCGGCGTAAAGGGTACAGATCTCTTACGGCCAGGTGCTGGGCCACTAAGCAGACTCCATCCGTAAGGGCGCCTATGGCGCTCCCTCCTACGGGTGTCGTCGGGCCTCCCCGTCCCACGAAGGATAGCCTCGCGCTTGAGCAACTGGCATGGCGGAGGGAGACACCTCGTGTCACAGGGTACTTGACGGCAATATAGGTACGAGCGCTCTGCTGACCTGGCGTATGACAACATGGGACCTCTGCGCTCGGCAAGATTTTGAAGTTAGTCCTTGGAAGCTGTTCCCTCGGTAGGGGCGGACACCTTTTCCCGAAGCGTTGGCTCAGTGGTGAAACATCCACTTCCCATTCGGTAGTGCTGGGTTCGATTTCGCCGCCAAGAACCGAACAGCAGGCCGGGGAAGTCTTACATTATTCGCCCACTCTGATCCGTAAGGGAAAGCCGCTCTAGAAGCCGCGTTACGCAATCAAAACTGAGAAAATCATTCCCGAGCGGAGTGTACTTCATTATTGGACAGAGAGCCTTGGTTTCCAATATTCTAGTATGTATCTTAGCCAACAATTTTCAGTCACTAGAAGCAGTGACTCGGCGATGCATACCTGGGATACATGACATCGAGTTTCTGCGATAGTCAAAGAAAACGAGATCCTTTTCAAACGTAGGCATTTTTATTCCTTTCATTCTTATATCCAGTTGTAATTACACCGAAATTGCGGGAGAACTAGGTAAATGGGGGCCGGTGCTCACGGCTTGAGGAAGGCTAGCGCCTGGAGGGCCGCGGCGCCGTAGTCCGAGGCGGCCTCCAGCCCGTCCTTGGCGATCGCCCACGCTCGCGTGTCCCTCAACAAGGTGGCGCCTGTGATCAGGCTGACGGAGCCCAGCATGACGACCAGGAAGAGCACGTTGCTGCAGCTGCCACCCGGCACGGGAGACACCGGCTCATGCAGCACCCAGGCGCGCCATGCGATCCAGGCGGCGTAGGCGTGCGCCCATAGCCACGCGCACCAGGCGAACGCCATGCGGATGCGCTGGTGAACACCGTCGACCACGCTAGGAGAGGGTGGGCCTGCGCGGTCAGAATGAAATACCTTCTGTTCGCTACTAACGCCCTCATCCTTAGACAGCACTTAAAACAGTGGATGGCAAGATGGATGGACGGATGGAAAATTTGTATTTTCGTCAGAGAGCATGTGCGGACGATTCCGTGTTAGATGGCCATCAACCCATGGCTGACGGCGACCTGGGTGGCCCACTCCACGGCCCTGGTCTGGACGACCGGGTCTGAGCTGGCCAACACGGCCTTCCACTGCTCGAGAGAAGGATCACGCATAATGTCCGCCGGTGGCGGTGCTATGCTACAGCTCCATAATACGTGGTCATAGGTTGCCAATTCCTGACACCATTTGCACTCTGGCTGAATGTCCGGGTAGATTTTGCTCAACACGTATGGGTTGAAGAAACATCTAGTCTGCAATCGTCGCCAGACGCGTTCCTGCGCCTTCCCCAATTGCTTGTCCGGGGGTGGGTAAATCCTCCGCTCAAGTCTGAAATGGTTAGTAATGTCATGAAAGGATACCAGCCCATCTCTCGTGGACCTTCCCGGGACGTCCGGCTCATCTACTCGGCTGACGAAACCTCGAGCATTCATGTGAGCCGTCTCGTTCCCAGGGTTCCCAGAGTGTGCAGGTACCCAGACAATTTCCGCCTCCGTAGTCCCATGCCCCGTGGCCCGATTCAGCAATCGCGCCGCTGTGACAGATATTCTGCCCCTCGTCAAATTTCGAATGTCTGTTTTTGAATCGCTGAAGATCAGGTCAGCGTTACTACTAGTTACGGCAAGAAGAGCCCGTGGCCCACAGCGAGCTATATCACTTCCTCTAATAAGTCACAGCTGTAAACAAAATGCCCGCAGCGGTGGCTCAGTGGTAAGGTGCCCGTCTACCGAGCCGGACTACCCGGGTTCGAACCCGACCGCGGTGGCCGCGTTTCGATGGAGGCGAAACGCAAGAGGCGCCCGTCCGCTGTGCGATGTCGTTGCGCGATAAAGATCCCCAAGTGGTCGAAAGTATTCCGGAGACCTCCACTACGGCACCTCTTTCTCTCTTTCATCTTTCCCTCCTACCTTCTTCCCTTCCCTTACGGCGCGGTTCAGGTGTCCGCCGGGATATGTGAGACAGATACTGCGCCATTTTCCTTCCTCAAAAACCAATTTACCTGTAAACAAAATGAAGGTTTTCCTGTTTCAAATTACAATCATTATTTCTTTATTGCCTGCTTTTACATGTCACGGATAACAAAAAGGAAGCTATAAAATGTATGGAAACTTGTACAAAGGTTTTTAGCCGATAAAAAAAAGCCCTACTTCAGCTTATGAGCAGCTAAGAGCTAAAGACCTTTAAGCGCATTGGCGATTCGATCAAATCCAGCTATTCTGCTAGAAATTTCAAGTGACAGTTTGCCTCAGTGAATCTCGCGCTGATGATTTTCTCTTGTGATTCGCACTTTACGCAAATAATAAACAAAAAACTTTAAGAGGCTGTTTCCGCCTCGCAGAGCAAGTGTATGGCAGCGTAGACGAAACTAGACTGGGTCCTACACTAATATACTTAGCTCTGAGAAGGTACCCTTAAACGTCCAGGTTTCGTATCTCCCAAATACCTTTCGTATCTCTTTACATTCCGTGTAATGCGACTAAACTAAATCTCACTAAAAGCGATGCTGCATGTGGCCTTGGCTGAACAGTGGGGTTGTTCAGAAGAGCCCTAATGGAGTCTACGTTGAAGCTGCCTACCTAACTCCTTGTTTGACTGGGTCTCGTTTTTGTGCCTTCGCATTAACATGTTGCCAAATGAGCCACACATATGGCTAAATACACTTCGGCCTCAAGATTTCTTTTTTAATATGTAATGTGCTTCGTTGCGCAACACCAAATTTCCAAACAAAGCTTTAGTATGAAGCTCTCGTCAGCGCGCTTTCAGAATTAGGATTGTGGCAAAATTTATTATTTCAACGAGACAATCGCCCAAAATCAGCTGTTTCTTGCGTAAACCTAAATATTTTTTACCTTAAATTGAGCCACGATGTTTCTGCAAATTTAAACCACCTTTTCCAACACAGAACTGACCAACAGCACTCATTACAAGACTACAGTATCCGATATCCCTTTATAAGCCACCCTGCCGCTTCTTTACTATCGTCATGTTCGGCACTGGTTCTTTTTGTGTGTAATTCACCATAAAATGAAAGTCCTGTTTTTTTTTGTATTAGCATAATTGCTTGCAGGCTCGACCAGAACTTTTTGCCACTAGCCGCCCCAGCTTTCTGCTTTATTCTTTTTTTTGTGCAGACATCAGTATCGTAACCACTAGCTCGCTTTTATCGTCACTGATAATCACCGCGAAATGAGGTTTAGTAAGCATCTAGGGCAGAAAATTTCAGGGCTTTCTTAACCACATTCTTAAAGAAAAAGTGTGACAGCGTTCAGGTTCCCTGTAGTGGTGTTTGCATTGAGTGCGTAATGATGTTCTTGCTATTTTCCCGCCAAAACTTAGGAAAGAACTGATTCCACTGCCCCTATAGGGTTATAAGCATGAAAGTCAACTTCTAGAGTGTTCTAGTACGTTGGATTATCATACGGAACTATATTAATCCGACCCACTAACCAACCTTAATTCATTTTCTGGAGTGGGATTACCTTGAAATTTTTGCTACCTTACATCTCTGCGGCTGGGCAAACTTCAAAATTTTGGGCGTCCTGACATTAATTTTGGCGGTGCCCGATCATTGGTTTATTGGTGGTCACACGGCGTTAACGCCATAATCCTCTCAATAACGACTGTGCTGTTTATCAGGGGGTTTAATACTTGTGACAGATTTAAGTTGCGGTGCATGGACTCTCAGTGGTCCTATCGATGAGGCGGGATACTTGATGCCAGCGCCACTGAGAACCTGTGGCAACAGATACTGCTACAGCTGCGGCAAGGCCTCCCATCGAAGGAAACGCCATCCAAGAGTGCCGTGCACACGGTTGGTCAGCGCGTGCGTTTGTGTCAGTCTTTCTCGTCAGTGTTCCGAGCGTGCTGTTGTTGTCAAGATGTGTAACCAAGAAGCCAGCCATTATATATTAAGCAGGGAACGTCTTTACGGAGAAGGCAGAAATTTTTAGTCAGGTGATAGCCTAAATGCTTTCCGATTAAAATGAGTGCTCAGTCAGATTCAAGTTACTTTCAAATCACAAGGAACGCAGTGTACCGGCCAATACAAAGGCGCACATTCAGACAAATTGTTGAGTTGGTCTCAACTCTTTTTGCCGCCTCACCAGTGCGTCTGATGCGCCAGTTCTGCGCTAGTGGCACGACGGATCCATCGCCTAAGAGTCGGGTGTGCATGTCGGTGTCGTAGGCGGTGTCGCTGCGCGCTCCCGTGGTCACACCGAACAGCGTGTAGGACTTGCTGAACGTGGCCTGTCCGGGGCTCTCGGCTATGGTCCCCTGCTCGGCTTGCTGCAATGAAGTGGCAGCCACAACCTCTGTCGTCAGAACGGGCTGCGGGCTGCTCGAAATGGAGCGCCCGGCTGGGACTGATGGCGGTGCCGGCGCCTTCACTTCGACCTCGCCATCTGGTGGGACGTTGCTGGGCAGCGGAGCTGGCGTTGCCGCCACCTCGGTAGTGGACTGCTCTGGATCGCGTTGGTTCGGCGTATCAGCTGCCACCTCCATGAAGGGCGTGGTGCCGCGGTGCGATCGGTCTGCCGGCGCCGACTGCACCGACTGACTCGTCGTTTGCATGAGAAGGTCCTGCGAGCATAGCGCCAAAGACAGTTTTGGCTTGAGCATTGTTGCGCGTGGATATGTCTCAGGCTTACACACTGTGTAAAAGCAATATTGAAGTCACCACTGTGCCAGTCGAGAATTTTGTGCTCCACAGCGCCAAGGTTGCACAAGGCAATACCAAATTTAGGTCTTCTATGCACAGGTACACGATACATCGGCATTTTGGATCGCTGTGATGGGCTGGTGCTTTGAACATCCGGTTCGCATGCAGGAGGTGCTGGATTCAGTTCTCAGCGCCGCAGGGTACCCACCTGTTTGCATTGGGTGTCACAGTAACCATGACCTGGTTCTCAACATTTCTGGGACAAATGCGTCTAAAAATAGTCTTTGATCCCATCTTGGGTGTACAAAACGAACTCGGCCATGGTGTTCTTATGGCTAAGTTGCCCTTGCGTCATTAAAATTTACAGTCATCCTCATCATTCTTTGTGTTTTATTTATATTGTACGTCATTGAGCGGTACCCTCGGCCCAACAGTGTCCGCCTGCGAGAGGTCTAGGGCTGTCCCCTGTTAGAAAAGTATACACAAGGGGCAATGACAAAGCCGATCCATTTATTTTGCCTCCAAATGGGGTAAGAATTTCTCTTGGCCAATTAGCTCGTTGGTGGCCTCGCTACCCTTAGTTCTGGACATGTCGAATACGGAAGTTTTATCATTCCGTCTCTACAGACGTTTTCGCGTGTAGAGGACATCATAGTACGCCTTAACTGAAATCTTTTGTGGTCAGTGGCCCCTGGAAAAATACTCAAACAAGGGCCATAATTAAGGAACATGACAACTCTGCACCATTCACGAGAATACGCATTTCAGGCTGTCGTCATCGTCTCATTTTTCGGGGTGGATGTCATTATAAAAGTAAAGAGGGGTAATAACTGGAGGCGTTTCTACAGCAGAGTATGCAGGATGGACGTGTCGTTACTGCTGTCGTTATGTACCGTAACAAAATACAAGCACCCAAACAACGCCTCGGGTGTTTTTCTATATACAAAGCTGTGAGGGTGAGGAAGGGTGACTTTGCAAAGGGTAAAGATTGAGTTCCAACCCAAAGTTTTGCGAACCACAGCAGTACTCACTCCAGCCGGCGCGTGCTTTTCTGTTTTAAACGTAATAACTACACCAAAGAACGAAGCGTTTACTTCTGAAAGTTGTAACTTGTTCGGCAACTGGCAAACTGACCCAGTGTTGTGTCTAATAGTGTAATGTACTGCGTCACTCATTTTACTTCTGCGCTCCTTATCTCCACGCCAGTCGTTCATCTACTGATAGAGCGGAGCGAGCCCTTGTTAGCCATGCTTAACGCCGGTAATTTTTAGCAATTTTTCTTTGCGTGGTTGTGCAGCGCCTAGGAAATATAGAATGGTGGTAGACTAACATTTACCATATTATACAATGGCCTGAAGAAATTATAGATAGTAATGAACTATACAGCAAACAAAAATTTCAGACACTACAGCGAACAGCAATTTCAGAATTTGAAATTGTGATGTACAAATAGTAAGCCACAGCGCAGTGGAAAATAGTAATTATCGTGGTTACGAGTTATTGTTCAACCGAGTAATGACCTCTTTGCTACCAGTGCCCACGTTGCGCTGTACTTCAAAGAAGTTTGGAGGAACTGAAACGTTGCGCCTTTGGAAGAGGTGTTTATGGTTGCCACCACGCCTGAGAGGCGGCACCATGTGCCCAGTCAAAGCGCCGTGAAGAAAGGTTGAAATGGTGCCATCCAGCCCCCCAGAGTCAGGCAGAGACTGAGAATTAAGTTTTTGCCTATTACGGCCTCTTTTTTTTTAATTCTTGCAAGATTATTCATTTGCTAATGAAGTTTATAATTCCTGCAGGCGTCGTGAATCATTCTTTCGCCCACAAACACAATCGTTGATTTCAAACGTGTAACATTTTTGTACGAATGTTGTGAACGTAGGCCTCGCTCTTTCCGGCTTATTCTCAACAGCCATATTCCTGATGGATGAAGAGATCGCTGCCCTGTTAGAAGAAAGCTATGCGGACCTTTCAGAATCAGATAATGAAGATTAACCTGCTTCGTCCCCTACTGCAAGCGAGCATGGGTCGTCTGAAGATGAAGCTGAACCAGACACTGTCGGCCTGCCAAAAAAAAGCGCAAAAAAAGGTGCTGGAAGCAGAGAACGTAAGTTCTTGCCGTTTGCTGCACTAAATTTTCGCCTTTAACACTGCACTGAGTCCTTCTGTAAAAATACTTCGTTTGATATGTGTTTACGGTAAACATTTTTTGGTATCATTACATCACGCTAATCCGCCCGAAAGTTGAGTATGCTTCTGCCATATGGGACCCTCAACAAGCTTACATCATAAACAACCTTGAATCCCTGCAAAACCGTGCTGTTCGCTTCATCTTTTCAGATTATTCATGCTTCACCAGTGTCACAGCATTAAAACAACGTGCCGAGTTGGAACCGCTATCATGTCGACGCCATTTCGCTCGCCTAACCTTACTTCACAAACTGTATCACCATCCCACCCTCCACGACGACTTCTTTTTGCCACACCCTGCAGTCTTTCCTCGCCGCGACCACGATAACAAAATAAAACGCATCACATTCCGTTCATTGCTCTACTCGAAATCATTCATTCCTCGCACTATAAATCATTCATTCCTCGCACTATAATAGATTGGAATAACTTGCCATCACACATAGCTACTGAGGTTAACCTATAATCGTTTCAGCATTCGTTAAAGCAAACCATGGACTAACAGATTTGGTATTTTTGTTGTATTATGTGCATCTACTAAGTATTTTATTCTGCGTTGTTTGTTGTGTTATTTGTGTACATTACTAGATTTAATTCATTATTACGTGTATTTTGTTTCAAATGCCTGTGCCATATTTTTATGCTTGTATCGCCCCCCCCCCGCCCCCCCCCCCTATGTAATACCCTCGCACGAGGGCCCTTAGGGGTATTGTAAATAAATAAACAAATAAATTTCAGATCCGCAAACCTTGACAGCATAGACAATGAAGACCGACTAGACCTCTATTTTCGGCAGCTTCTGTCACCGCATAAGTATTTTGCCAAATATTTCTCCTTGGATTTTTGGAGGGAGCTAGCTGAGCAAGCACATTTGCATTCCGTACAAAAACGGAATCACCGATCCGTGCGGACAGACGTACTTGCGGTGAGAAAGCTCGCTGGCATACACCTACTGATGGGAATAATGAGCCTTACTGAAGTCCAGCTGTACTGTTCTCGAGCAACATGGACACCTTTTATTGCGGACCACATGATGCGAAACAGATTTTATGAGCTTCGCAATAACCTGCATTTTGTCGACCTTTCCGCTGCTATAGCACTGGAAAAAGAAGACAGGTTACACCTCGTGCGGCCAATCGTCAGCATTTTTTACAGCGCTTGCCGGTTACTGCTGCGCACAAAAGAATGCTCAATAGATGAGCAAATGATACAATTTTCGGGAAGATGTGCATTTAGACAGTATTTTCCATCAAAGCGAAATCACTAGGTTTAAAGAGTTTTGTCTTAGCTTCCCCCGATGCCCTTGTTTTCCTGATTTACACCGGCAGAAATAGAGTGTCTACTGACGACATGAAATTATATGGCGTGGGTGACGCAGTTGTGAAGTGTCTTCCCGCAACCGTAAGCGGCCAGAAAGTGTATCGGTTCATGGACAGGCTTTTCACGGGGCTGCCAATTGTAGGCTACCTCACTGAAAAGCAAATGTTTTTGACTACCACTGTGAATGGAAACAGCACTCAAGAGGAAGTTGGAAATTTGCTGAATGACAAATCAATGAATCGTGGTGAAGATGCTTGCCTCCTGCGCGAGGACAGAAAAGTCTGCCTTGCAAAATGGAAAGACAACAAAGGAGTTCTTTTTTTGTCGAGCGCGGTTGGGTGCAACCGGATAGGCGCGTGCATGCGATAGTGGAAGGAAGTAAAAAAGAAAATATCAATTCCCCAGCCAGCGATAGTCTCACCGTACAGCAGGTGCATAGGCGATGTGGACTTGGCTGACAGGTCTGTGTTGTATTACAGAATTAAGATAAACCAAGAAAATGGATAATTCGATTCTTCACGCACTTCCTTCACCTTGCCGTGTCCAACGCATGGACTGCGTCCGGGCGGGACACCCAGAACAGGGCATTCCGAAGAAAGAAGTTCTTCCCTTCCTTCAGTTCAAGCAAGCAAGAAATCGCAGAAACATTGACCAAGGGCAACCAAAAAAGAACTGCAGGACAGAGAGAACAAGTAACGGGCCCACAATCAGCCAAAGAAGACCTGCGCAACTCCCGAACAATGACACCCGTAGCGCCCACTTTGATCACTTTCCGGAGTATTGCCAGCTGGAAAACGCAATGCGGTGCAGGAAGAACAACTGCAACGGAAGAACAAGAGTAGATGCATGAAATTCAATGTTGTCCTGTGTCTTCAGAAAATAAAACTGCTTCGCTGAATTTCACAGCGCCGGCGGATGTGGACGATGCCCATGGATGTGGACGACCTGTCCACTGTGTACACAACTTATCTCCACATTTGTGGACATCCTTGTTTCAGGTGAAATAATTAAACTTTCTTGGCTGTTTTTTCTTACGCATTGCTAACAGGGTTATTAACGAAAATAGCACAAAAAAATTCAGTTGCTTTCAACTGCTTCTTAGGCCGGTAGTGAATAGGGAAGAAATTATAAAGAGTAACGAACACTGCAGCAAACGACAATTTCAGACACTACAGCGAACAACAAGTTCAGTGATTTTTGTGGTGTACAAAGAGTACACCACAGCACAGTGGAAGAATAGTAATTATCGTGGTGACGAGTTATTGTTCAGCGGAGTAATAAACACGCTCTACCTATTAAGCACTCCTCTAAGGCAATTCTGGGAGAAGTTATATCTCAATGCAGCGGCATGTGGTTTGGATAAGTGACACAGCACAGATCATCCAGTGGCACGTATCATAGTAAACAGTATGTGCTATTATTATATAAAACACTATGGCCCAGGTAAAACCAAACTTTCTCTACCCATTGGAAATGGGGTATACAAATTGCGCGGTTTGAAAACAAGGTGTCATTAGCCAGTAGACACAGCACTAATTGAGTTTCCCACCTATCTCGGGCGAAGGCAGACTTCTGCCACCAATTTACGCTCGGCCTCTTATGGTTATAGACTAGATGTGCCCACGAAGCAGCAAGCTCCGCTCTGGCTGAATAGGCTGACATTGCGTTACTCGATTAGTATGCATACACTGATTTTTTGAAGAGCTAGACAGTTCAATGCCATGCAGTGCAACACTGACAGAATTTAAAGCAGTGAACGCGTTTCTTATGCACTGCAGCGGGAGCTCTTTCCTACAGCTGAAAACACCCTTCGAGTTCAAAGACAACCGGCGTGAGGCACATTTCTGCGATAGCCACCAGATGCCAACACACTAGAGGAGCGGCGGTGACGCTACCTACAGATCGACGTCCTCGCCGATGAATGTTTTGTTTTCATCGTTTTAGTGCTGCAAGTACTCCTGAACCAGTGCAAGCAAGCTGCCCGCGTCCTTGGTCTAGCGTGGTTAAGGGAATAGGGTGGAAGCGAAACCCAACGGTGGAATGTTTGCACGGCTGGCTGACAGAACGGGCAAGAATTGTTGTGCTCACAAGATTAACAACCGCGCAAGCACCTCATACTGGAGAACGCTGCTGTGCGTGCCGCTGTTGCGACTCGTACTTTGCCACGAAAAGGAATGAGAAGCCTGTGGCTGGCGCCTGCGAAGCCACGGTGCCAAGCCTAACCGCCTAACTGAAGCCATAAGTCTCTAAACTACCCTGCGAGCGTGCTGAAAAGCACCGTCGACACGTCCGTACACGCTCTGTGGACTAGGACAAGTCCTGGTCCACAGTTGCGGATTACGACAAAAGAAAGATGCGATGTCATGTTCGCACGTCGCTTACGGGGCTAACGAGGACGGGAACATCGGCAGAGATGGCGGCGGAAGTCGGAGTGGCGGCGTCCGTATCCCTCCGTGGCGATGTCGAGGAGGTTGCCTCCGCCGTCGTGGCCCCCTGGCTCGGCATGCCCTCCTCTCGGTGCTTCCTCTTGCTCCGCTTCTTGCGCCCCATGTCGGCACACGGAGGAAAACGCGGTGTTTTGACGACGGAGCGTGCTCAGGACGTCAGTCGAAAGGATTCTGGAAACGTGAGCAGCAGGCGCCGTCTTGTCCTCGTTCTTGGATCGCCGGCTGCGTTCGGGTCGCGTGCGCCTCCTTCTTCTTCACTTTCTTCTTCTGGCTGAAAAACCTGCGCGCGCCAGAGGGGCGTGACTGCCAATAATCTCAAGCACAGTCAGCGAGCGCCACCAGTCGAGACAGTCAGCGAACAGAGCGCCATTAGTCGGTCGGCTTAACTCGACCATATTTGTTTCTTATCCTGGTAGTGGTGAGAAATTTTTATTTTTAGGAAGGGTGTACGGAGGCTGGTCTTCGTGGACAGGGTCCTCATTTTAGAACTACGATTGCCCCGGCTATCCGAGCGATGGGATGTTGCTGATCGCTCAGATTAGAGCTGGACAGAGCAGATTTCTTTCGGTAAGTAGTGACGTGCGGAGAGAGAGAGAGAGAGAAACTCTTTAATGAAATAGAGAGAATCGCTGGCATGATACTCTGCATAGGGAGGGGAATTTATGTGGGCTGGGCGCTGTTTCATGTCGGAAGTGTGAAACGTACTTTGACCCGTACACTTTGACCCGCACGCGACCCGTACACTAGCCAGCCGTGTGCGTTACTGCTGGCACGGAATTTTTTCCTTAGATGAATTGCAGTGATGTCAGCATTAAATATGCATTCATAATCAAGGAAATTCACTACGTCTTTGTCTTCTTTGATAGGGAGCTAAGGCAGAGCTTTCTCCAGCCTCAGCAGTGTTTCTGATTGCAAAGCTGGGGTATGGATACGTGGCAATGAGAGCAGCAAGGCTGTCTTTATTCCTAAAAGTGGGCCTCTAAAGAATCGGTTAGAAAGTTTTCTGCTGGCACATAACAAAATCGTGGCTATGCAAAGAAGTACCTGTGAAGTTCGATCGCAACATAACAGGCCAGCGGAACTGTGCTGTCTCCTTAGTGTGCCGGCAGCAAGTTTCATTGCTTCTCATCGCTCTAGGCAATCCAATGTGTAGTATAAGTGAGGCGCCTTTTTCGAACTGATTGAGCGAAAATTTTCGGACGCTGGTTTAGCAGCCATGTTTTCTTTTTTATTGTTGCTTTGGTTGCAACCCAATTATGGTAAACTTACTACCTAATTTGCACGAAAGCCACGCAAGGGATGATTTTGAGACCTCTGGAAAATAAATATTATTACGATCATGAGGCAATCTTGAACTGTTCATGCCAGCACAAACCGAATGCTCAAAGAAGAACAAAAATTAAAGGCGATCAATTTAATTGATAGCATGTTTTATTCACTCTCCAATCCATTCCAATCTGATTCTACTCTCTGATAATATTTCAATTCCGAATCCATTCTTTGACTCACCAATCTTCTTCTACTCTGATCCCATTCGCATCTGATTCTATTCAAGGTCTGATCCTATTCTTATTCCATTTCTATTCGTAATCGCTTATTTTGGAGACGAGTAGCGAGACCGTAGAAAGCCAGTGGGTAGAGGGGGACGGTTGGCAGGTGGCAGGTGAGACAAAGGGAATTCTCCCTGAACACTACCTGCCACTTGCGAGGATTCAAACAGAGGCCACCGCCAGACAGTTCTCTCGTTCATGGCTCTCCTAAGCAGCCCATGCTAGGATCGGCAGATGCAGGCTTCACACAGAGGCCACCGCTACGAAGCATGTACCTAACACGTGTACCGAGAACGTACAGTACCGACGTACGGTGATCGGTGCGGTACTGGGCAAGTACGGTACATGACGTCAATCTTACAGCGTCTGTGAAAGTGAGCGTGATATCTTTTCTCACTCCCAGGAAATTTGGAGCTGCGAATGTTCCGTAAGAGTTCAGCTACATAGTTTCCCTCTTCCTGCAACGCCGAACTTGCCTTGAACATGATTTATAACTGGCTGACCAAGCTGGGGCAGGCCGAGGAAATTTTGGGCGCCTGAATCGCGCTCGGCATAAAATCTTTTATCTCTTTTTCTCTTTCTCTCTCAACACAGAATCTTGTGGCTTGGAAAGCCTTTACATAATTATTTTGTATTCTCAGGAAAACCGTTCAAAACAGACGACTGCCATTAGGTTCGAGTTAGGTTCGCAGACAAACAAGAATAAAAAATATATTGCATGTTGGTTAAGCTTGTGCTTTCGGGGTGTACGAGGGGCTACCCAAAAGAAACCGGACTTATTTTTGTTTGAACTTATTTGTTCACATTTTTAGCACAGACCTTCAGTCTCCTTCAAAGTATTCCCCACTTGCAATGATACGCTTGTCGAATCTTTCATTCCATTTTTCAGAACATTGTTTAAATTCATCTTTTGTGATGCTTGATAGTGCCTCCGTCGTTTTTTTCTTCACCTCAGCAACATCAGCGAAACGCTTTCCGTTCACCTATTTTTTCATTCTAGGAAACAAAGAAAGTAGCACGGGGCAAGGTCGGGAGAGTATGAGGGTTGAGGAATAGGGGTCATGCCATTTTTGGTCCAAAATTGTCGTAGAGACAGGGCTGTGTGAGCAGGGACATTGCCCTGACGGAAAAACCAGTCACCCGACCGCCACAAATCTGGCCGCTTCCACCGCACACTGTTGCCCAATCTTTTCAAAACATCCAAGTAGAAAACCTGGCTAACTGTCTGACCCTGCGGAACAAATTCTCAATGGACGACTCCTCTCTTGTCGAAAAAACAAATCAGCATTGTTTCGAGGTTTGGTTTCACCTGACGAGCTTTCTTGAGGCGAGGTGAATTTGAAGTTTTCCATTGGCATGATTGTTGCTTTGATTCAGGATTCGATTCAGGAACACTTGAGTTGTCCCCATAGCATCGTCCTTGTACGTCTTTCATAATATTTCAAGAGTTTCCATTCAACTTTTTCCGAGCAAAAATCAGAATTTCACCGGCGCACGCTGTTCACGAAAATCAGCCATTGCAAAAACGCCATTCACACAAAACAGTCGTCACTCTAAAACTCTGCCTAAACTAGTCTGACCTCCTTCAACGACGGCGCTCGGCTTACTGACTCTGGAATGTTCGTTCCATGCGCTCCTAGTGGCAAAACGCGGTACCACAGAAGCTTTGTCGACGAAAAAATTTTGTCCGGTTTCTTTTGGGTACCCCCTCGTACGTTAGCTGGTCGCCCAAATACTAGCGGACGAGGTTATAGACACGTCTCTACTAATCCTAAACTAATTTGGCATGTTAAATTCACTCCTTATCTAATATTCCATGTCCACAAGAAGATTGTGAATACGAGTAAATTTCACACAAGTGTGAATGCATGTAACAGAATCTTTTAGCCGAGTGTATGTACAGAATGTATGTAATAGCCTAGCCGCTACCTACAGCTGATAGCGTCGACGATTCCTACCGCAGGGCGCCACAGCCGTGCTGATTCCTCGTTATAAAAGCCGCCGACTTGGAAGACAGCGACCCTTTGGCAGCAGCGGTAGAGAACCTGGCACACTATATATAGCTTACACTCTGCAGTCTATGCAGGTTAGTCCACTCCTTGTGAAATTCGCTCTCTTGTGCACTTCATGTCTACTCTACCGTTGCTGCCACTCGAATCCACTTCCCTGTGATTCCGTGTACTGTTCCCATGTCAACTGTAGGTACTAGCTGTTCTTTCTCAGAGAACGAAAGAGTGCATGCCGCGCCAATAGTAGCGCAGGCGGATTCGCATCAAACAATATCGTGGCTAGGCAGAAAATGAGCCCGGCAAAAGTTTTCTTGTTGCAGCAAACAAAAGCAGCCCTTACTCCGGCATGCATCTTTTGATCACGAATGCAACTGCTCCGATTTTTTCACCAGATGATTCCCGCAAAGCAATCTAGTTTTCTGACAATGGCATCCAGCCAGAATTATCTATAGCTTATCTGAGAGAGGTGGATACTTCTCCAAGAAATGGTCATATCAAGCTTTGTCCGCAACTTGCCCAAAACCTACCTGTGAATCTGAAGAACTCCGAATCTTTCTCCTTAGTCCCATTGCACGCAGTCTGCTAGGCAGCCAGCGCTGAATCGGTAAGTAAACCGAGCTGTAGAAGAAAACAGGCCAGCACCTATATGTACTAAATCCGGAGCAGCTACGTCAGCGCAGCTCTGAGTGGAGCCAAGTAAATACTACGCTGGCTGATGGTCGCCGCGGACGGTGAGGCTTCGTGTCGAACTGATAGTGTCTGGTCGTTTCTCCGTAGCCAAAAAACAGACCGGTTAGTTTGCCGGCGACTCCCACTAAGCGTTGTCTCCGACCATGAAGCCGTCGCTTCCATGGGTGCGCAACGCTCAGAGGCGCCCATGCGCGAAAGCTTTCCCTACCGCTAGTCTCAACGCTTTAGTCTTCGTCACCTACTTTTTCATTGTTTCCAATGGGTTTTCAATGGAAGAGGCGGCGACGCTATCCATAGATGTGCTTTCCAACATGCCCCATTACGGATTTGTGCAAGAGCAGATTGGCTAAACCAAATACGAATAAATACGAATATTAGATTCGCAGCTCACCTTTACTACTAGTCTTTTCGGTTTTTAGGTCTTCAAAAGTTCGACAGTAGTCAACACGGCGCTGAAAATAATTCTGACCCTGCACACAAGCCGAATCGAAGCCATGCGGCTCAGGACCGCTTGCAGCCGCGCCTACAAACATGCCTACACACCTTTGTGTCCAATGTTCGGCTGTTGCTAGGCGAAGCACTTACTTCATCAACCCGGCGGTCATGTTGTACTGCCGTAGCAGACTTTGCCCTGCCCGCCTGTACGTCGTGAACCTCTGTTCTGGCTTTCCTAAATGCACTGCACCATTTTCGCATCGAACCGCCGCAGTAGTCAGGAATAAAAACGGGCAAATGAGAAACCGAACCGGCGGACGCCTGCGAAATGCCAAAACGGTCCTTTCACTCCGCAGTTCTCACCAGCTATTGCCATTTAGATTTCGTTGAAAAATGGGCGAAGCTGGTAAGCAGAAGATTTTGTTTTACCAGGGTCATATTGGGCAAATGCGCGCGTCTCTAACAAATACAAATTATTAGGCACTAAAATGCCTAAATAGTTGTCTCTGACTCTGAAACTGAAGACCTAATCAGTATAAACTTAATTTCAGGCTGTTTAAGTCAAGTTCTGACTCCGTATAAATGCAATCGAAAAACTCCTTGTTTCCACCCGAGAAATTTGAGACATACTGTCGTAACCTGCATTTTATATATTAGAATGTGCTGCTTGAGGGCTACTCAATTACCAAAACTTGACATGTAGAAAGACATACTTGATATCCAAGCACAGTTCAAAGGAGTTCACTGTTGGAAGTGTACTTTACAGATACGTGGAACGTGCAGTGAAATCCGCGCAAATTTATAGCTGCTACCAACGCAACACGGAGATATCTCCCCTTTCATGACGCACCTCCTAATGGAGGTTATAGTGTGTTAAAGAACTGTTCTTGAAAACACGAAAGCGGCAGCTGACATTAAAAGCAAGGCTTATGTAATATGGAGACAAGTAAAGATTATAGAGTTTTATACTTACTCTGCTTGTCTTCACGTCAATGCGAGCCTTTAATGAATTATACTATGTGGTTTTATCGCTAAAGACGCACTCCGAAATAAAAAATCTTGTGCGAAGCCTCGGAGTAAATCGGATAAGCTCGGGTTAGTTCGAAGACTCGTAGCGCAAGCTTCAGCCAATGGGAGGGTCACTTTGAGGGTGGCCTTGGCCAAATCTGACATAGCAAAAGCCCATGCAGAAATAAAATTAATATTGCCGCGACTGGGTTTCGAACCTGTGGCGGCGCGAACAGTTTCACTGGAGCATTACGCTATAGCCGCAGTTTTTTTCTTTATTGCATGGAAGTGAACCCACCCTGACAGGCTTCAAGTCCGACTCAACAAGTTTGCATCACTTAAACCGTCATACACCACATAATAGTACACTTTGATAGCATAATAAAAGTGTAATATTACGCTATCGCCGCAACCGATCACGCATCGTGTTAAACTGGAACGCATTCTAGCGCTGGAACTCCACATCATCGTCTTCATCTAATTCCATCTGGGGCGCGAAAATATCACAACAGCTTAACCTCGATGAGAGCTTAACTTGAGTCTAATATCATCGCCAGACCTGCTGACGACCCTGTGAAGCAAAATAATGAGCCAGTCAGGCTGAACACATGCTTTAGCACGTCTATTAAATGCTTGTTTTTTCTATAACCTACAGCTGCCGAGTGTTTTTCTACTGAGAGAGATTTTTTCTGTATGGTTATCTTCCTTTGCCCGTTTGATCATCAGGCAGACAAACGGCAAACAAAACAGATGTAGCTTGAGCTTTATTCTGTATTATGCATGACACTTACACATCGCATTTTGCGTGTGTGTTAAAATAGAGAAGGGCAATCATTTCTTATGTGCAAACCTTGCTTTAGTGCACGCTTGGGTGTAAAACAGTTAGTCAGGTTCTGAGATTGCGTAATCATTCTTTAGCACATAATACAGACTGTTTCTCCTGACGAATAGCAGTGCCTCCCTTCTTGTGTGGTCTCCACAGAAATGAGCTTCAAACGCTAGACAAGTGAGTTATAACTGGGAATTCGGGAACTGCTTCTGCGTATGACACCTGCGCATGTGACCAAATGCGTTTTCTATTGGGTTGATCACACTCCTGCTGTGGCATATGAGAAGGCATAAACCAAGTTGTTGTGGATCAAAAGGGCGGGCTTATCCGGTTCTACTATGCACTTGACTAGTATTAAGGCGGAAGCCTTTACATCGTTGTAAGCAGCAGTTGTCGACAGAAATGTCACGCTTTTCAATTCGTCGAAACGGTCATGACGTCACAGTGCGCGAATTTCAAACGGGGCCAATTGTACTTTGGCTAGTAACCATGCAACCAATTGAAGGGATCGTATAGTGATGCTCTAAGTAAGTGGGACTGAGCTTAGTTAATGGCTGAATTGGCCAATCAGCCTAATTAACCTTTCTAGTCAGACCATATAAATAAATAAAGCCGAGCAGGAAATTGGTCGAGCTCGGGAATCAAACCCCGGTCTTCGGCGTGCGACAGGAGCATGCTATCCACTCCGCCATGCCAGCTTTTTTTTTTCTTCAACATGGTATTTATTACAGTGATGTAATGTTCTATGTACATGAACTATATACAAGCCATTATGAAAACAGTGGTAAACAATACATATTCAAAATACCATGCACTAGAAAAGGGGCAATGCAGAGCACATCACTAATAGTGAGTGCCACTCCGGTTCGTACTCAGTCTGGGCATACACGTCTCTTAGATGAACAACCATTCGACTGAAGTTATCCTTTGTAGACACAACAGGTTCACAGTGTCTGTCCATCATGCGGGTTTTCCAGAGGGGTTCATCAACAAATGGCAGCGCAGTGAGATAGCGAACAGAATGTGGAGTCAGATGAATTCTTTTTTTAAATGTGCGCTGCAGGATATCCCAGAAGAGTACTGCATCTTTGCAATTGATGAAACAATGCTTAATTGTTTCTGGTTCAAAGGCAGCAATTAACGGTAGACACAAAAATGCCCTTTTTACCTAACCATGTTCTAACGGGCAACGTACCGGTGTGTAACTTAAAGAAAAAGGTCTTTGTACACGGCGAGACTGGCATCTTACGTACTCTTTTGAGTACGTCATGCCCCGGTAAACCAAAATACAGAGAGCGGTACATGGGCGGAGGGAAGAGCATACTAATCAAATCCTTATACAACTTTTTCCTCGACACTAAAAAAAGGAACTCAGGAGAAAAACGAGCGAGTAGGAAACGGACAGCCAAATACACCTCTTGCATTATGCCCCACAAACACGGACGGTCACAAACATTGGAAGACACAATGAGGTTGGGTAAAACATCAACTAAATTTGTTTGCAGGAATGAACGTACTATTGGGTGTGTAGTGTCACGGAAAAACATGAAACGTGACACTATCTGTCGGACATACAGGTGAACTAGACCTAGGCCGCCAGCGCTTACAGGCCGAAAAAGGTTATCACGCCTCATGGATTCAAAAGACGAATCCCACACAAAAGTAGCGAAAACCCTGTGAAAACGCTGGATAGGAAGTCTTGCGCAATGAATAATTTGCGCAATAATATATTTTAGTGGCGAGAAACAGATTACAGGCGGTCGCCCTGCCAAAAATTGAGAGGCCATGGAGGACAAACGTTTGAGCATAGCGCTGAAGAGTTGACACACGGTCTTTCCAATAATGTACACTATGCTTATAGGCACTCAAAGGGACGCCAAGGTACTTTGGTGGCCTGCATGTCCATGTTATACCAGCATATTCAGCAGGTGTCGAACCCCAGCTACCAAACCAAAGACCGCAACTCTTAGAGCGATTAATCCGGCTTCCTGACACCGAACCAAAGTCCTCCGTTAAACGAATAACCTCATCGATGCTTGGCTTATCAGTACAAAAAAACGCAAGGTCATCTGCATAAGCCAATACCTTCAGTTCGTGGCCCATTATTCGGAAACCATTGACAGCTCTTCTGTTTATAACACTTATGCAAAGTGGCTCCAAGTATAATGCGAACAGGAGCGGAGACAGTGGGCACCCTTGTTTCACCGAAGACTGAATTGGGACTGGTTGCGAGAGACAGCCATTAACAATCAAGCGCGTGGTACAGGATTTGTAACAAAGGCGTATGCCAGTAGAAAGTATTGAACCGAGATTGACGTGATTTAAAAGTGCAAAAAGAAATGAATGGCACACTCGATCAAATGCCTTTGCCAGATCAATTTGCAGCATTGCTAATTGTTCTTGAGCGTCACTGCAATACCGCAACACCGTACGCGCTACATGTAGGTTAGATTGTATTGATCGTCCCCGCAAGCCACATGTTTGATGAGGCCCAATCAAAGTAGACATTGCAAGCTGCAGCCGATTTGACAGTACTTTAGCAAAAATCTTATAATCTACATTAGAAAGCGTGATTGGTCTGTAGCCATCTACAAATCGAAGTTTTTCCTTATCATCTACAAATCGAAGCTTTTCCTTATCCTCGGTTTTTGGTATCAAGACAATATGACTTTTCGTAAATGACTGAGGCAGAAATTCAACATCAATACTTGTCTCAAAAATTTGGAGCAGGACAGGGGCTAGAACGGATTTAAATGCCTTGTAAAATTCTCCTGAGAGGCCGTCAGGCCCCGGAGTTTTCGAAAGAGGCAATTGATCAATTGCATCTTGCAATTCACCCAAGCTTAAAAAGCCACTTATTGCCTTGCACTCATCCTCATTGATTGGGTTAATCATGGACACCAATCGCGCTATATGATCATCATCAGCAGTGCTAGACGTGGCAGCAAACAGAGAGCTATAGTGGTTTTCAAACTCGGTAACTATGACATCTGTACTTGTGACCAGGGCACCACCACAGTAGAGCTCAGAAATTCGCTTGGCAGCCACGTGACGACGCTCATCTAGCAAGGCCTGTCTAGTAGGCTCCTCAGAGTGCAGAGCACGGTTGCTGCGGGATCGTACACGGGCCGCACGATAGCGTTCTGCATCAAACTTCTGAAGGTTGCACTTAACAGCACCAATTTCCTCTGTGTACAAGCCGGGAGCCTCACATTCAAGCGCATGCAGATTATAAAGACTCTGAAGTAACCGTTTCTCCTCACCATGCTTAAGATGAGACTTCACGGAGCCGATCTCAATAGCTATGCTACGAACTTCTAGCTTAAACATCTCCCAAGCTGGAAATAATGGGACATCCATGACCAAGCAAGATTCCAAAGCTGTCATCACTCGCTGCTGAAAATGCTCATCATTTAGAAGCTCGGAATTAAGCTTCCACAGTTCCCACTGCGGCTGAAATTTGGGACGGGCGCATTCTCCAATCCGCGCAATGACCATAGCATGATCTGAGAAAGAAACAGGCTTGACATCACATGAAATGTGCCGTTTAAGGAGATCTACGGAAACGTAAATGCGATCAAGGCGTGAATGTGAGGCTCCTCTGATGTATGTGAAGGCGGATGGCAATCCGGCATCAATTAAACCTGCGTTTTCGGTAATAGACAATAATATAACAGAGCTCTTATCGGCGTTTTGGTTAGCACATGTGCGATCGCGTGGGTCGCACACACAGTTGAAGTCACCCATGAAAACGACATAACGATCACATCCTAGGAGAGTTGCAATGGCATGAAAAAAAAACTGCTCGTTGCACCGGATTATTTGAAGCATACACATTGATAACCGTCCACGACTCGCCATGCAGTCGAAAGTCACAACATATCAGACGCCCTTCTATGTCAACCTGGTACTTAAAGTCAGAAATAGGTAGACTCTTCTTTAAGAAAAGAAAGCAACCTGCCGAAAGACCCACTGAGTGCGACACACAGACGTTGTAATCTGTTAGGAAAGGTCGCAGGGCTATCTCTGTATCCACTTCACTTTCTATCTTAGTTTCTTGAATAGCGACAATGTCTAGCCGATTGCCCCAAAGCAATCGGCGTAACTGTACCTGTTTCTGCCTTGAACGGAGTCCACATATGTTGAGTGTTGCGACAGTCAACTGCTGGTTAGACGCCATGGTGGCTAACTGGAGCTTCAATCAGGCATCCACGGTGTCTGGGGGCATCACTCCGGAAGGTGAGACCTCCCTAGAGTTGACGCCCTTTCTCCTTGATCTGGAGCGCCGAGGAGGTTTCTTATTTGACTTTCGACGGCGGGACTTGTGCTTGGCGGGGACTCTGTCCTCCTCAGAGGAGGCAGAACTCGGAGACACACCGCGCTTCGAGGCCGCACTTAAAATTTGCTCATCGGCATCACAGTTGCCGTCGGGGAGTGAAGTGCCAGGTTGGCACTCGGTTACCTGTGTGGCACATCCGGCAGGAGCCTCAGAAGATGTGGCAGTGCAGACACTCGGCGCCGGAGCCACACCGTCGTCCTTGTCTTCCTCTGGCCCACGCACAGCACAGGCACGTGCGCCAAGAGCGCCATCACTGACACTACATATAGCTGGAGCCTGCTCCGCCAGGCATCGACGCTCATCATCTGCAGACAGCTGCTCCATCTGTGAAGGCTGGGTAGGCTCATGCTGCACAGCAGGAACAGGGCCAGACAGCGGGTCAGTAGTCGCTGAGTCAATGGGCGCAACGGCTAGCGATGCCACCAGCAGCATCCAAAACTTCTGTTGCGTCCATCAAGTGCTCCTGCAATGCGTCGTCCATGGCACGGGTGCCACCGCGTAGCTTATCAGCATACGACACTACGCACTCATCTGTAGTATGGCCGAAACGCCGACAATCATCACACCGAGGAGTGCGGCAATGACGGCGTATATGGCCAACCTTGTGGCAACGGAGACACAGTGGTGGCCTTCCTGGCACTAAAACCAGACATTGTACACCGCAAATTGTCAAAATGTGAGGCACGTCATTGACAGTGACGCCATCAGCAAGAGTCAAGGCAACGTTTCGATTCAAGGTGCGCATGCCCTCCATTTCTGGAGAGAGAGAGAGAGAAACAACTTTATTGCCATAGATTGGCGGGATTTAGGGCAGGTGGGCTTGGTGTGGCCCCCAGGTGGGGGCGACTTCCTGGGCCCACGAAATGAGTGCCAGTTGGATGCTCTTGTCTGGCCTTCTGAGGAGTTGGTTCCATCCGTCTTCGGAGGGAGCTGGCAGTAAGGTTCGAGGGGGCGGATTTCCCGCGCAACCCCAGAGGATGTGAGCCTAGGTGGCGATTTCTCCCTGGTAACAATTTTGGCAGACGGGGTCGTATTCCCCGTCTGTGATGAGTGAAAGTCTAGAATGGCTAAGGATGGAGTGTGTCTGCAACCTGCGGAGCAAGGTGGCTTGCGCTCGATTCAAGTCGGGGTGTGGAGTCGGGAACTGGCGTCTCATCTCTCTGTAGAGGTTGGTAATTTCGGCAAAGGTCTGGGGAGCCTCGGCAAGAGCGTCTGGGTCCGTGGGGCCGGCCGCCCGGTTGGTTAGTCCTCGGGCTAGTCGGTCGACCCCTTCGTTTCCAGAGTTTCCCGCGTGGGCGGGTACCCAGACCAGATTGATCTTATGGTCGGGAGTGCAGCCGCGAAGGATGCGTGCAGCGGGGTGGCAGATAAAACCTGCCGAGTAATTTTGTATCGCTCTTTTGGAGTCGCTGAGGACTGTGCGCGTACGTGGGTCAGCGATGGCCAGCGCGATGGCGGTTTCTTCTGCCGCTGTCGGAGAGTGAGCTACTACTGTGGCGGCGGTGACGATAGTAGATTGTGGCGTGGTTGCACAAGCCACGTATGTGTTTGCACTTTGCCGTGCAGCATCTACGTATATTGCGTGTTCGTCGGCAAGGTATGTGGCGTCTAGTGCTTGGGCTTTCAGCTGACGGCGCATATCATGGCGGCCAAGTAGCATGTTTTTGGGGATTGGTTTTATAACTAGGCGGCTATAGACCCCTGTCGGAATGGGCGTCGTGGGGTGGACGTCGCCTATGGGGTTGATGTTGAGACGGTCAAGTATGAGCCGCCCGTGTTTAGTGCGTGAGAGGCGGTGGATTTGGGCGGTCTTGTGTGCCTCTATGAGTTCTGTGAGCGTGTTGTAGATGCCGAGTTGGAGGAGGTGCTGTGTGCTGGCGTACTGAGGTAGCCCCAGTGCCGCTTTGTACGCTGAACGTATAATGCTGTTCACAGCTTCCTCGTCCTTCCGGCGGAGGTGATAGTAGGGGTAGGAGTAGACTATCCTGCTAATGAGGAAAGCTTGCGTGAGCCGACAGAGGTCATCCTCCTTCATACCTCTCCGGCGGGTGCTGATGCGGCGGATAAGGCCGTTGATCTGATTGGCTGTGGTGCGGAGGCGCTGAATGGCCTCCGAGTTTTGCGTGTTGTTCTGTATTAACATACCCAGAACGCGGATGGTCCCTCCAGTGCTCCACTGTGATGGACGTAATCATTCCGCAAGCGCGAAGGGCGTCCCGAATGTAAAAATCTTCAAGATGTTCAGGGAGCCAAAGTATCTTGAGCTTTACTGTCTTCGGTTCCGGGTCAATCACTAGACAACGGCGGTTTTTCACTTGTAACTCCTGAGTGCTCACGAGCTTAGCTTTCGCTAACGCTGCCTTGCATGTTATCATCCATACGTGAGACATCTGAAACTGTCCGATAGAGCTGATGTCACAGAGGTCAACGACACCCCGTAAGGTATTGAAGTCCTGGGCACGATAGGGACGGCCAGCAAGGTCCGCATGCAGAAATACGGAGTTAAAAACCAGCTTACCAGCAGGCAGACGGGGAAGAACAGTACGGTAAGTATTACTGGCAGCAGAAGCCGCAACAGTACCTCGGCCTAGGGCCGATTTATCCATTTCTGCGGAGAGCATCAAAAACGCGGCCGTTCGGAACGCCGTCTTCGTCTTTCTCCCCTCCGCCATGCCAGCTCGATGGTTTGGAATGAACAAAGGCGCGTCTAGTGAATATGGTGTCTTCGCTCACTCCCATCCTCCTCCCTTCCCTTCCGGCGAGGTTTAGGTGTCCACCGAGATATGAGAGACAGATGCATTTCCTTTCCTCAAAAACCAATTTACCGACGAGCGAGGCGTAGAAGTGAATGGGCAATGGCGTTCTATGGACTCGCTGGCAGCGTTGGAAGACGCTGTCGCGTTCCACACTTAACGGCGAAGCTTAAAATCTTAACCACACATCAGTGACCACACTTTAGGTCAAAAAAGTGCCCCCCCCCCCCCCCCCCCCCGCCTTGAATTTTGACGGGTGTCCGCCGAGATATGTGAGACAGTTACTGCCTGATTTCCTTTCCTCAAATACAACTTTCATTTTCTGCATTACGGGTTTTCTTTGTCTTCTTTCACTCCCACTTCCTCCCTTCCTCTACGGAGCGGTTCAGGTGTCCACCGAGATGATAGAGAATTACTGCGCCATTTCCTTTCCTCAAAAAGCGTTGCGTTCAAAGGGCAAGGCATAGCGCCGAACGGGTTGTGGCGTTCCGTGGACTCCCTAGCAGCTCTACAACACGCTGTCGCAATCCACTCCTAAAAGCGAAGCTTACTCGTCATTAATTAGCAGTTAATTAGTGTTCAGGCATTGATCAGTAATTAACCATTAGTTAGTGATTTGTCATCACTTAGTAATTAGTACTCAATTATATGTGACGCCACCAGTGCCACAGAAGCAGCGAAAGTGGTGCGGAAAACGCTTTCGCCTCTACGCACTTTAGACAGTCAAAGTGCCCCTGAATTTTTGCACAACACTCGGAGACTCCTGCATGTACACGATACTTATTCATCTGAAATATTACTAAGATTTTTTATGGGCAGGCGCAATGCAAGAAAACTTGTTACAGGCGCCATCAGATGACGCTAGTGCATGCCGCTCCATGGTAGTCAATGATGTAGCCTTATTGGCTCGCACTCACTAGATTAAGATCCGCCTAGCCCCCGCAAAATGGCTCGAAACTCGTTTCAGTCATGCGGCGCCTATGGTTCAGTTTTGTAGCCATTATAAAGAGAAGAAACTTTGGACGCTACTTGTGGTTTACATTCGCCTAGTATGCAGGCGCCGTATTGGTAGATCCTCAAAAGGGTAACATTGCACAGCACACTTAAGGCGCCCATGTGCTGAGCGCTATCAGGCCAGGCGGTCGAAAACAATCGGCATTCGTTCACTACAGCTCCCCTCGCCCCCGTGGCCAATGTCCCTTTCAGATGTTAACCCCATATACCACACTTTACGATAATAATACCTTACCCTCAAAATATTCCAAAATCGCCCGAAGCATGCTTAATACACACTGCAGCTCGCTGCATTTTCCTTGCTCTATTAGCTTTCGCTGGCGTCATGCTGAGTCCTTAGCTCGAAGCAGTACAGATTGCGGATGATAATTTTTTTTTTCAATAAAAAGCTTTGAGACCCCCGTACTGGGGGAAGCTCATAAGTCCAGGGCATTCTGCCGATCCTGGAAGGAGGCAGTTAAATTAATGAGTAGCTGCAAGAGCTTCCTTGGAAACAGAAGCCTGGGTCTAACAAGTTCTACCTGTGGCAGCAGCTGCCATCACAGAGCAGTGGCGCATCGCTTAAACCGCTTCACCACTACGCCAGGAGTGGTATGAGGACCCCCAGCAATCTAATAATTCAAAGTAGAGAATGACCAATTTTGCATATGTGGCCATTTGCTACAGGAGAATCAGAAGGTACAGAAAATGTGCCGCATACAAACAATCCACTGAGCGGCGCTTTCTTTTTCTAGTTTTTACTGGGTAGTGATCGTATAGCATTGAGCTTCTAAACATTATTTCTTGGGATTATTTTTGCCACCAGCCGCTCTGGCGGCTAAAGTGGTAGGTGCAGCAAGCGAAGTGACGGCTTGCACTGGTCGGCCTGGGTGATGCGCGGCATTAGCGAACGCAATTAAGACCTGCTCGAGCCCATAGTCTCCCACGACGGCGTTGCTGAGCGCAAAATCCTTCTCAAGCTGAACCACCTTCCAAACCAGGGCGCTGCAAGGGACGCGCTGGGCAAACTCCAATGTTCAGACGCCCTGAAGAAGTGAAAGAGATGGAAAAAACAAAAAACAGGTGATGACGACGCTGACTTCTGGCTTGCTGCCTTTCTGTTGAGAGAAACGATTAACTTGCGCGGGACTATTTGTGAGATCGTTAAGATGCTTGCTCCTCATGAATATTGAACCAAGGAGTGGTACATTCTGCTCATGCTTCAAAATGGAAAATTGTGTTAAGTGTTTTTGTAACATGTTTCATTGTCGAAGCTCTCGGCACTCAAGAAACACTCTCCGTTGAAGAGAGCTCTAAGGTACATGTAGAAAGTACCTTGCAGCTCTTAAACTGTTTTCTGTCATTTATCCATTGAACGCACGATCGGTGAAAGGCTCGAGCCTATTCTCCTAGCCGATCAGTCTCGTTTCCTTTAGATTTGTTATAGGCAGGTGGAATCAGTTCATGAATGAGCGTAAGAAACAAAGGTCGCGTCACAGTAAGTCCTTTACATTCGTCCTAAAGAAAGGCTATTATATTATGAAGACTAGTATGACTTCTGCAGTCTAGCTGGCTTCAGAGAAGCATACAAAGGGTTTTTCCGAGATTGGAAGGCTTAGTTCTACCGCACTAATAACTTAGAGCGTCCTCAGTCATAGTGTTAAAGAAAACGCAATTGCGTTTGGAACATGGTCCAACTACAATATCCCAAGAAGCCTTCAAATCTAATGAGCAAGCCCACCCTAGAAAATGTTTTAAGATTGGATATCTGCATTAATCTGTGGATTACTGGAAGAATAATGCGGATTAGTGGGTCATTAGGGTGGATTAAGGTTGCAGAGTGAGTATGGTTAGTATAGTGCGGTTTGATAATGGTATGGAATGTACTCGAGCGTACTGGACCTCACATTTTCAAATTTTGCGAACTTTCTCCAAGTAAATTCGTGATGGAGAAACTCCGTGGCTTTTGCAAGGCAATAACTTCTAAGCTATCACATTAAAAACCTATAAGGGCATATTTCTGCACTCGACAAAAAAATCTGACGGCACGATTACTATTATTATGTTCTCTAACGCGGCTATTCTGCGTTTTTTGTAAAGACGCGGGTTCGGTCCCGGCCGCGGTGGTCACATTTCAATGCAGGCGAAACTGCACTCTGCGATGGCAGTGGACACTAAAGAACCACAGGCGGTCGAAATTATCCGTAGCCTCCCACTGCGGCGTTCCTCGTAGCCTGAGTCGCTTTGTGACGTTTGCTGTGGTGCGTGGTTCATCATACGCGCGCGTTCATAAGTGCGCGTTCATGCGAAAGAGCGGGCAAGTTGCGCGCGCGTTCATGAGCGCGCGTTCATGCGAAGGAGCAGGCAAGTTTCCAGGGGCGAAGCGGCGTTTATTCACGCATGTTCGTCGGTGTGTGGCTGGCCGAGAATAACCCACCCGTAAGTTGCGGCGCACGCCTTTTATTCGTTTCGGCGCGCCTGCGCATTAGCGACGGCGGCGATAGCCGGACATCACAACGTTAAACCTCATGAACCATGAACAATCTGAGTGATTTCTGGGTTTTGTAGAAGGTTTATTGCAGTTAATCTATTGTTTATTTATGTACTGGAACGGCTTTCAAAGCTGAATTATATCAATGTTCATCTTCGGCGGCCTGCACAGCTCTTCTTGGAGGCGGTGGAGGCACTTCAGCAAGCATCTGCGATTACGTGTACCGAGTATCGTAATCATCTAGTGACTGTAAAACAGCTGCGCTGTAATCAGGCATTACTGAATGTCGTAACCGTGACATCATTAAACCCTTCCTCAATCCGTTCCTTCACGGCACACTCTACGTGCTCGTTCACTTTGTTATTACCTTTATCATCGCGAAGGCAATAAAGGCAGCTCGTGCAGGGGTTGTCAAATGATCCGCTACAGTCGAGACGCTGAATCGGCAAACGAGCCATTAAAACGGGGGCTCTTGCGAAAGCGATCTGAACAAAAACACTCTAACTTCCAGGCCTGCTTCAGAGCAATAAATAAAGTACAGCCACTTAACCGCTGGGGGCGGCGTGGGATCAACGCTTGCTGGTTCGCAAAATTGTTGACAAAAAGGTAACGCCGCACACTACACTTCGACGGCTGTTTTTATTACGGAAAGGTTACCATGAAGGCTTTATGGTGAAGAAAGTGCGGGCGCTTACTTGAGGATCTACGCTCCACTAGCTTGCGGGCAACGTCCCAACGAGGATTCTGTTCCACTGCAGGAACGTTCTTTGGTAATAAAGAGTGGTTTTCAAGGAAATGAAAGGGACGGCAGCTGTCGCACTTCTTGGTAGAAACCTCAGCGCCACCGTGAGAGAAGGGAGGAAACTAGGAGTGAAAGACGAGAGAGACTTCTACTGCTTGGGGATATTTAATGTGCACTGACATCACGCCGCAGACGGGCGCCTTTTGTGTACGGAATGAATGCAGGGCTTGTTGACAGTATGTGGTATGCTATGGTATGGTATGGTACGGTACGCTACGGTACGCTGCGGTATAGTACGGTATGGGATGGTATGGTATAGTATGGTATGATGCGGTATGGCGTGGTATCGTGCGGTACGGTATGGTGTTTTTTGGTATGGCGTGATATGGTGTGGTGTGGTATTTTAAACCATCGTTGTAGCGCAACACATGACAAGGACACAGGACGAGTACACACACACAGCGCCAACTTCCAAAAACTTGACCGCATAAAGTTGTTCGAAGTTAGCGCGTGTATGTGTGTGCCCACTCGTTTTGTGTCCTTGTCATGTGTTGTTCTGCAACGATGGTTTTAGGCCAGAAGCAACAAGCCCAAGTTTCTACCTTACTGGTACGGTGTGGTTTGGTGTGGCGTGGTATGGTATGGTATGGTTCATGGAGCCGCTAAAGGGCCTCATAACAGGGCCAAATTTTTGGAACTATCGATAATACAGTGCAGAGGTTTTTTTACCGCTCGCGACAATCTCTTTCTCGGCAACTTGGTTGGTCGGTCTGGTGTGTACCGGTGAAGATCGGAAAATCGAACCTCCTCCAAATCTACACCTGATCAAAACTTCTGAATCCGAGGAGCGCTGCACTATGAACATTACTGAAAGTTAATGATGTTTCATCTCAGACTTGTGGCCGCTGATAATTAATTGTCATTTGAGGAGTGTTGGTTACGTTACGTTCACCAGGCACTCCGCCCTCTGCTCACAAAAATATGCATTAATACATGTAACCGCTCAAGGTCTGATTGTAAAAATGTAAAACATTTTATTCGTCGGAAAGAGTTTGGTGCTAAGAGGTCGCGTGAAGTGGTCGAGAGTGCATGGCCCTCGACGACCTTGTCAGCCGACTCCACCGCCAGAACTTGCGTTATGGGGTCAGAGCTAGCCAGCGCGATCTCCCACCGCTCGAGAGCTGGAGCGGTAACTAGATCACCCGGAGGTGGTTCTATTTCGCAATCCCATAGGATATGATCGCAGTTGGCTCGTTAGCCGCTGTGTTTACATTTTGGGTGGTATAGATGGGGATAAATGTGCGCGAGGAGTGATGGGGTGCACATCGATCGCGTCTGTGGACGACGCCACGTAACTTCTTTTTTTTTAGTCAGGCCATTGTTCGGAGGGGGGAAATTTGGCTGCCTCGTTCCCCGGATTCCCCGAATGGGCTGAAACACGTATCAGTTCATAATGGCCACAAGTAGTAACAACTGAAAAACAGGCGCAAAATTAACGCAATTGGAAGCGTCTATGAAAGAACAAAAACGAAAATTGAAGACAAACCGGTACATCTCCAACAGCTCCTCGAAGAAGAAGAGGGCATTATTGCCTCAAATTGTACTCAGAAATCGCAAATAGGCATTTTTGCTCAGGGTAGTTTCTGTTTACACGAAGAGATCAAAACTATCATATAGTTTTGTTCACTAGAGAATCATTATTCCTTATTTCACCTGAAAACAGCTCAACTGTACACTTAGAGGCTGACCGCCTTTTTTTCCCTGTACAGCCTGTCCCTCTTCTCGCTTCTGTAATATGTTCGAAAAAAAATGGTCTTGACGACATGATGGTTGCATAGATGGTTCTCAGGGCGACGGCCTTTGCATTGGTATCGCCATCCGGTCACGGCATAAAACGCGACGCAGTGACGATGCCGCCTACCATTGGCTGCTGCACCTCGAGGTAAGTGGGCCCAATGACAGCTGGGAAAGCGAGCCACGTAACCGCAGTTCAAAATATTTAAAGGCCCCAGGGCAACAAACGCTCGACAAGCGCTGCTCGATTCTATACCTATATCTGCCCGATTCGGTGGCGGCGCCGAGACGCGCCATTTCTGGGCCTGCTGGGCAACTCCGCGAGTGATTCCGAAACGGTGGTCTGATGTAGAGCGTTTAACGCCTCAGCGTTCTACATCCGCTTTGTATACGCTGTAGAGGACGGCTTAAGCAACACTGAAATAGCATCATACGCGAAAGACTTTGGCGCTCCACCTTCCTCAAAATACGGTATCTGGCGCCAGGATCTGGTAGCCTATAACTTCGGTATGAGCATACAACACCAGAGAAAGGAAGCGAGCACAGTGAGTTTGGTGACAAGAGAGAGTTCAGGAAAGAACCCTTCCATTCCGTACCCGGTCGTCCTTATATTGAGGAGTTGTTTCGCGCCGTGACACGTGAGCCTTGCTTAGTGAAGGTTTTCTTGTGTAGCCGGGTGCAACTCAATTTTGGTCCGTAACCTTTATACACTGTATTTAGAAACATTTCTGTCCACTGGGTATATATTAGCATATTTCTTCTTTCGCGATATTCGCATTTCTTTCTACGTTTTGATGTTATCGTTGCCACGTTTTTCATTTTACATTGTTTCTTACGTAAAAATTCATTCTGTCTTTTAATGTTTACCATTGAGAAAAGCATTGGTTTTAGATGATGTGCTTATAGTTTCCAGCATTTTCGAATCAAAATATTTAAAGAAAAATATAGCGTTTTTAACTCCTCCAGAAAATAGCTGCGTTTTATCAGGCAGCAAACATCTTAATGTAGGCGGAAGTATTAGGCAAAGCATTTAAACTTTCAGGTGCTTATGCAATAAAACAAGTATTGTTCTGCATATATCATAATTTCTGGAATATATTTTTTCGCATAAATTTAGCTTAAATTTTACCAATTTTGCTACAGTTCCCATTACTGAATAATATTCCAATTTGAACTGCCAGCTATCAAATAGTACAGTTATTTAGCTTCATGTCGATGCACTGTATGCTGATGTAGCTAAGGTAAGGTTTTAAGTCAAAAATTATAAAGATAACGCAAAAAGCTAATATTTTGGAATACCGCGCCAGAAATATTATACATTCCAGTTTCTTATTTTCTTCGCTCAATTAGGCAATGGAATCGATTTTCAGAGCAGCCAGATTTCTGTATCAATGAAGACCTGTTTTTTCATTAACATCGCAGCCCCTCTATTTCATAGCCCTCGGGCTGAGTTTTATAATAATTAAATAAAGAATAAAAATGAAATATTAGCGAGCGTACGCATAACAAGTGGAACGGTATTGTGACGCCTGAATGCATCGCCGTATACGTCGAAGTCCGCGCGGCTTCCATCAATAGCGGGAACAAGTCGAATATCGCACTGTCTCCCTTTAGTTCTCTCCGAACCGTTACGCACGCAATGGACAAAGCTAACTTCCCTAGTTCAAAATTAAATTAGTGAAACTGGTAATGAGGAGAAGAACGGTGCTTTAACGGAATAAGTCAGGCCGGACCCCAGACCACTGACGACAGACAGGGTGTATGTAGGGTATCAATATAGGGTCGCGATGGCTCTTAGCGGACACTTCTTTTTTTTTTTTCCTGCACCAGTTTACCGTCTCTAACACGCAAAACGCAAAGTTTATGACGCATAACGAAATCACACCCGTACAGAGAGGTCAGCCATTCATTTCCTCAGGGGGTTAATTTGCGTTCACATTTTTCCGCCTCCACCTCTCACAAAAACAACTGCACGCGTCTCGTTACAGCTGCCGGGAGTGGTTTAGAGTTCGCGCTACCGACAAGAGGTCGCGTTGAAGACTACCAACTCGGAAAGGGGGGGAGGCAAGTTGCCAGGGTCGCGCCGTCACGGGTGCTGGTCGAAGGCCAGACCGGTAATCAGCGCGGCAGCACCACAGCGACTGCAGCGTCATCAGCGCCAGCCTTAACGCCCAGAGACGCCGCGCCAAAGCTGCGTACAAACGCGAACGCGTCGCCACGCCGCCCATTGGCAACGGTTCCCACGGGCCTGCGTAGTCTCTCCGCACGCGACCTGAGAGGACAGCAGTCCACTTTGAGCGAACGCAGAGAGGTGTTCAGTTTACTCGAGCCTTGTCTTGAAGACTTCTTTTGTGGGTGAAACCCGAAGGAACTGTGGCAGCCATGGAGTGTGTCAGGTGGACCTGGGCCATACTGTTGTCTGCGTTCTACGTCTCCTGCTTCCTGAAGACGAGTGAGTGTTCTAGTCGTGGCAAGCCAGCGTCTTGCACGATCATACCCAGCAATTCTGGACAAAAGCATTTTTGAGCGGGAAACCGCTTATGAACGCGATTTTTTCACATAATGTAAAATTTCACTATAACAATCTCTCTATCCACAGATCACCCGTTGACAGTGTTGTATTTGATTTTCTATTCTCGTTTTTCCTGTCGTCAAAAGCGTTCCCCACTGGTTTTCTATGGAGATCTTAATTGCTCGATGCGATGGATAGAAACGGTTTTAGAAAGATTTTGCCACATATCAGAATAGTGGACCACTACCTCCAAAATTTCCATAACAGTGTCTTACAATTTTCAAATTTTCAAACTTTTTACCCGAGACAGCTGGACATAGAGATTCTCTTTCGCGCAGCGAGTACAAGTGCAAGGCACTGCCTTGAGCTGTCGCCCATCAATATTCTGATCAGTGCGCACTTCCATGTCCGACAATCTTGAATAAAAATTTTAGAATCTGGAAAACTGCAAGGTACTAGTATAGAAATATTGAAAGTAATAGTCAATTCTTCCGATATATGTTAAATCTTTCTTTTCTAGCGTTTCCATCCCTAGCATCAAGCACTTGAGACTACCATAGAAAACCAATGGGGAAGCTTTTGACGATAACAAATGCGTTACGATGGCAAATACAAAAATGTTTTTGTCCAAGACTGTTGGGTATCAGAACCGCTTTATGACATGGTCGTAGCCTGGTGTGTCGGTGATATGTGGAATGTACAAACATAAATTCGCGGGCAACTCGGCGCACGCCGCATGGCAAGCGAAATTGACTCCCATATTTTTAACCTGCTGCCGAGGTGAAGACCTATTCCAAACCTGCTACCCTACCCACCACCGACTCCAATTTTTGTTCGCGCCAACTCCCATCCCTACCTGAAGGACATGGCCAAGATGACATATTCGCTACAATGCCCATTGTCCCGTCTGAACTTCATAGTGGTCCGTGTCTATCTGAACAACGGTCTACTGGTTACCTTGGAGAACGTGGTTTTCTGGTCCACCCTTACTACGCCGACGCTGATGGTTAAGACGCATACACCCTTTTTACTGGCCGTTACACACCTTTAGGCGTGAAAAAAAAAAAACAAACTTTCCCATCAGCTGCAATCTTCACCACAACCCATCTAGGCCAGAAGTAGCAAAGAAGTCTTTGCCAAAAGTAACTAGGCAGCACGGTTTCCTTCTCTTTCACGCAGTAGAGCCCTCATCGCTTTTCTAAAGATCAAAAAGTTCTTTGAACCCGAGGACAGGGGTTCTCTTACCATACAGAGATTTAGAGCTTGAGGGCTGCCGTATTGGCTTGAATATACTACTGAGAAGCAAACCGCGCAGCCTGGTTAGATTTGGCAAAGACCATACACCAAGGGAATAAAAAAGAACGTAGCACGATAGTTCGCATACACAAAGCAAAGCTATGGAAGGGTAAATAACCAGCTTGTGTTCGGTTTTCCGGTCGCATCGTTTGAACCGCTTCACTTTAACTCATTATTCCAGTTTTCGGCATCGACAATTACAAAATTGTTCCACACAGTATGGAATGAACCACGGAACCCACTTTCAAAGCTTTATTTCTGGGCAGCTTAAAGGTCGTCAAGAGAGGGATTGCCATGAGCTGTTTTCGCAATGCTCTGCAGAAGAGTTGCCACCATAGCATGAAGTCAAGTTTCGACAACCAGGTTAAGCGTTTGCAAGAGGCTGGTTTCCCAAAACCGCTTTTGAATGCTGTGGCAGAGTCGTTGCTGCAAAGAATTAAGAGCCGTGACGAAAAGGTGGCTGACCCTACTAGGGCTGAAAGAAGAAAATTTGAGGTGATGCCTTATGTGCATGGGGCTTCCCACAATATCAAAAAAGTTGCTGCAAGACAAGGTGTCAATGTTGTCTTTTCTGCTCCTTGCAAACTTTCAAGCCTTTGTTCACGTGTCGCGCGTGGCAGAACTAGACCACCTGTTTGTTCGACGCGGCATCAAAACTGCTATGTTCCTTGTGCGACACGGGTGGTTTATAAGATACCGCTGACATGCGAAAAAGTTTACATCGGTCAAACTGGCCGGTGTATAAATGAAAGGCTACGAGAGCACCATAACTCTCTGACTCCTGCTGACGGAGCAAACTTGCCTCGCCATTGCCGCGATTGCGGGTGCTACCCGTTGTTTTCCAATGTTACCTTTCTCGGTAGAGGCAAGGATAAGGTTGAGCGGGAAATCCTCGAAGCATTTCACATTAGCAATCATGGAGATAACTGTGTTAGCACGGCTTCTATCACGTTGATGCAGAAAGAATTAGGTTACTTGTCCCGTTGACACCGCAGTTTGACTATCTTAGGAGATCGCGTTTCTTGATTTTTTGGGCTGGTTTTGCGGTGCCGTTGAGTTGCGCATGCTCTGTTGGGTTTTCTTGGAGACTGGCTGTTTTTTCAATAAAGCACAGTTGATAGTCCAGTCGTTGTGTGTGCCTCGTCTCTCCTTTGTCCCTGTCTTTTTGGCTGGTTTTTCTTAAGTATAATGTACCAACTAACCCAGATTTCAACTCTTCTGCAAAACTTTTCTTCTTCTCTGGGTATCTTTTTAAGTGTGCAGTCTCCGGAAAATCAGGCAATGGTTTGCGCCAGCGCAATTTCTTTCATCACCTGCCGAGCGCGTGCCCTGTCTCATTGCCTTAAGGTGAATTCGGCGCCCAAAGAGCTCGTTGCCTTCTTTGGCCTCCTAGAGCCATCTTCGGGGCATTGGAAGCGGATAGCCAAAATTTGGAAATCCGAGTGCTGGAGACAGGTGAGACTCCAACATGACTGGCTTCGAGTTTTGTGCCTCACCGGACGTAGCGAACACCTTGGGGTTCGATGCCTTCAAGAACACCGTCGCATCGCAGACCAAGCTACTGAGGTGTACTGGAATCAGCTTCGGCGGGAATTGCCAAGAAAGGAACAGTCAAAAGTGCACAGAGGCTCTGTTACCTATCTGGAAGGAACGTCAGTACCTAAGGCAATTGATGACCTACTACAGAATGGGCCCAAGTACAGTATGGAGCCTCGTGTCAGCAGACATGAGCTCCTTGCTACTGTACATCGTGTGGCAGAGAAAGCCGAGATAGACGAGAAGCAGAGGTGTTTGTCTGAAGGCATCGACGTCTTAAGCAAGATAGACAGTAAACAACAAAGGCACATGGACCCTGCTCTTCACCAAGTGGTGGACCATTTCATCGAAAACAAATTGACACTTCTTCAAGCGGACAAGGAAGGAGGGTTTGTGGTTCTTCCTACGAGCACGTTTGGTGATAAGGCTTTGGCAGCCGTACACAAGAATTTCCTTCCTACGAAACGCAAGCCTTCAAAACTGAAGACCACAGCCGTGAGACTCCTAGAAGCCAACAACTTGGATAATCTGGCTCAGAAGGTGAAGAATTGCAAAGGTAATCGCCTCCAAATCTTTTTCTCCGCAAAAACGCACAAGACGGACTGCCCTTTGAGGGCCATTGTGACCGAGGCTGACACCTGGCAAAAGTTAGTGGGCCAGTATTTGCAGCGACACCTGCAGTCCCTTGATGTGCAGGACCCCTGCTACGTTGCAAGCGCAGCTGCTGTGGTTGAAGTTCTCAGCGACGGCATTCCCGGAGCCAACGCTGGGTTTTCTATTGACATCGAAGACTTGTTTTACAGCATCCCTCATGACGAACTTTTTGTTGCAGTGCGTGAAGTGATTGAACAGAACGGCCTAGTTGCCTTCCAAAATGCTTGTGGCATCTCCGTCGATGCGTTCTTAGAACTGTTAACTACTTATCTTTCATCTACCCTTGTAGATTTTAAGGGCGGTCTGTTCATACAGAAAAAAGGAATCTGTATTGGTGCTAGCGTAGCTCCTATCTTGTGCCAAATTTTTTTAGCAAAGTTTGACAACACACTTTTAGGCTCTTTTCTTGACAAACGAGTGTGCAAAGTTTTTAGATATGTTGACGATTTCTTGATAATGTTAAATCTTTCACCGACTGACTCCTTGCATGAGGTTGTAGAAAATGTCTTAGAAGATTTTAAAGCTTGCTCAAGCTCCCTTTCTTTTACCTTTGAACTACCCGCTAACCAGTCGATTCGTTTTTTAGAACTTCAACTAACTTTTCGTGACGATGGCCATGTATGCTGGTGTTTTTTACCTAGGAGTAAGAAGGCTTTATTACCGTACTCGTCTGCACACTCAAAAGTCGTCAAGAGAGGGATTGCCATGAGCTGTTTTCGCAATGCTCTGCAGAAGAGTTGCCACCATAGCATGAAGTCAAGTTTCGACAACCAGGTTAAGCGTTTGCAAGAGGCTGGTTTCCCAAAACCGCTTTTGAATGCTGTGGCAGAGTCGTTGCTGCAAAGAATTAAGAGCCGTGACGAAAAGGTGGCTGACCCTACTAGGGCTGAAAGAAGAAAATTTGAGGTGATGCCTTATGTGCATGGGGCTTCCCACAATATCAAAAAAGTTGCTGCAAGACAAGGTGTCAATGTTGTCTTTTCTGCTCCTTGCAAACTTTCAAGCCTTTGTTCACGTGTCGCGCGTGGCAGAACTAGACCACCTGTTTGTTCGACGCGGCATCAAAACTGCTATGTTCCTTGTGCGACACGGGTGGTTTATAAGATACCGCTGACATGCGAAAAAGTTTACATCGGTCAAACTGGCCGGTGTATAAATGAAAGGCTACGAGAGCACCATAACTCTCTGACTCCTGCTGACGGAGCAAACTTGCCTCGCCATTGCCGCGATTGCGGGTGCTACCCGTTGTTTTCCAATGTTACCTTTCTCGGTAGAGGCAAGGATAAGGTTGAGCGGGAAATCCTCGAAGCATTTCACATTAGCAATCATGGAGATAACTGTGTTAGCACGGCTTCTATCACGTTGATGCAGAAAGAATTAGGTTACTTGTCCCGTTGACACCGCAGTTTGACTATCTTAGGAGATCACGTTTCTTGATTTTTTGGGCTGGTTTTGCGGTGCCGTTGAGTTGCGCATGCTCTGTTGGGTTTTCTTGGAGACTGGCTGTTTTTTCAATAAAGCACAGTTGATAGTCCAGTCGTTGTGTGTGCCTCGTCTCTCCTTTGTCCCTGTCTTTTTGGCTGGTTTTTCTTAAGTATAATGTACCAACTAACCCAGATTTCAACTCTTCAGCTTAAAGGGACACACAGCAGAAACTAAAGTTGACATGCATCTATATATCACTGCGTTGCAACGATAAACACTCTACGTTCAGTAAGAACGCAGGTTTTTCGAAGCTAGAACAGAACATAACAAGAAGCGCAGCTGTCACCATTACCACCAGATTTCGCAAGCAAATTGTCAAGACAGTTATAAGAGCGCACATTTCAGCGGCTAGGCCCCGCCACCCTTCACCTCAAAATGACGTCAGGAATTCAATCCAGTTGCGAAAAGACTTTGAAATCTAATTGTCGCTGCAAAAGATGCATGCTGTCCTGCCGGATAAACATCAACGTAGCCAGAAAAAAAACACAGAATCAAGTTTTACTGAAAAATAAAATTGGAGGAATTTTTCTTGATGCTCGGGGCTCTAAAGTGCAAAGTATGCAAGAACTCCGAGGTTAGTCTCCCTCCTGCAGGTCAGCCGAGTGACGACGACAGATATACCATTTCAAGTGACATGAACATAAGGAACATATTTTTTTATTCTAAAGGACTACAACACGAACTAGACTGACTGTATGTGCTCCAGAGCTGTTAACATTCTTCATGTATTAGAACCATTGAAATATCGAATTGAAATGGCACTGTGCCACCTATAGGAGTGCATTCGAACTATTTGAATTTTGTAAAGTGTTCAAAGCCACGTTGGCTGTGCTGATGAGGAAATGATGGAAGTTGCTACTGAGGTCATGGCACGTATGAAGAGTCCTGAGTTCCTTAAAACAATTCTCGTGGTTCTAGTCTTGCAATCGGTTTGTTACGTTGCCCGCTTACACTATCCACTGAAAAAAAAAAACAACTGTATGTCTTCAAATGTGCTACTTTACCTACTCTACGCTGATCTCAGCACCCATTGGTTATGGTGATCGGTTGCTGACCCGAAAGACGCGGGTTCGATCCCGGCCGCGGTGGTCAAATTTCGATGGAGGCGAAATGCCTGTCAAGGCATGGCTTTACGCTAAAGACATGTTTGTGCTATGGACGGTGAATGATCGCCTATGTAATACACCACAGACCGCTGATCGTGGTTTTACTCTGTGCCGTGATGATATGTTCTTGTAAGACATATTGCAACGAACACTCACGATAGAAATCACTCCATACTGTATCAAATTTTTTCCTGTTGATAATATCTGTACGGTGCCTTGTAATCGCTTTGTTCTAATGGGACTATCCTGTCTTTGTAGCAATCGTGTGAAGCTACGCCATACCGAACCAGCACAATCATCGAAGTCTCTGTTCCGAGAGAGTGCGCTTTGTGTGGGGAGTTTATGCTGCGCTAGAAGACCCTCCTAGCCTGTTACGCTATCTTTGTGCCTGTGTTTTCTTCTCAGAATTTTGTTTTGTGGCGGTGGCGAAGGTCAAGATTACGGTCGGCTCGTATTAAGTAGCCCGGTGATTTGCTGCGCGAGCATGTTCGGATTTTTTTTCTGTTCAAGTAGTTTTTCCGCGTAATGAAGAAATAAAAGTTAAGTTGATGGCCAAATTGAACAATAAATTGGGAAACGAAGCTCCTGTTTACGTCGGCGGTGGCCCGAATTCCACTCGGGGAACAGCTTCGATGGCCTAGACAATTCTCTCATTGCCGTTGACCTGCTGTCGCCCTCCAAAATACCAGAAAATTGTGTGTTTTTAGGAGAACAATAAAAGGAAAGAACAAAAACCTATTATCTGTAAAGGCTCATTTTGGCAAATTATTGTACTCGTTTAAAAAAAACACGATGGCTATAGGTGCAGGTCCTATTCGTTTTTGAACACGAGCTCCGTAGTTGCCAGGTGCACAGATGTAGTCCAGACCGAAACTTGAATTTCCTCCCCCTGACCTGGAGGCTGAGCATCAGCGGCGATAAGGCCCTGCCACGGGTGATACCGAGTGCAAGCGTAACAGGCTTCGTGGTCGAACCGAGCACACGTGCCAGCTTGTCGCTGAATTAATCGTATCAGGACACAAGCTTAACCTTCGCAGTTTTTCCTTGTAAGATAACCCCTCGCGCAGAGTTGTCCGAACTGGACAAATAATAAACAAAACAAACAATATTTAATTGCTAAAATTGAAAGAAGCAACCACGAATCGCCAATTCAGGATGACGAAAAAATTCATTCAAAGGAACACCAATGCATAAAGCATAGTAAGTTGTACAGGGCCTTTACATATTTTCACGCTGCGATCGAAACTTTAAACATAAGCAGTGAAAGGAAAAACCAATGGCGGCTCCGTCAGCGCTGGATCAGACTTGTGCTGTTGGCGTAAATGTAAAGCCCGCTCGAGTTTGTCCATGCAGACAAAAACGAGAGGTTCACGCGGTTACCTTAGCAAACACAGCGAAGCCGACTCCCGCACATAGCTTCAGACGCATGATGTACCGCATTACAGTTGTCTATTAGCGCATAGAAAAATACCGTCGCCAATAACGCCGGTGGTGAAAATGCGCGCGATCATGACGCAGCATAGACAGCGCTTAACACGTAAAAAGAATTATCAAAATGCGCGTGAGCTATCTTGAAATGGCCTCATACCCGACAGTCGTTGACAAAAGCATTTTTCAAGAGGAAATAGTTTATAAACGCAGTTTTTTTTTTCATAATTTGTAAGACTTCACTATAACAAACAATATATTTGCAGATCTCCCCATGATCAGGCTTGCATTTTTTTTTTGCTATTAGCGTTTTCCCTTGCATCAAAAACTTTCCACATTGATTTTCTAATGGCAGTCTTAACTAGTTTCTATGGCAACAAGTAAGATTTTGATGCGCATTGCAAGAGGGGACCAGTACCTTCAACATATCCATAGCAGTAGCTTACAATACTGCAATATTCAAAATTTTTTACCAAGAATGCTGGACATGAACTCTCAACTCACGTTGCTCGGAGGAACCTAGTCGCGTATAAAATCGTGTTTAGGGCGTTTATGAGCGACGCGGAAAAAACAAACAAACAAACAAACAGAACCTCTGATCTCACACCGCACCACTGGATTAGACCAAATAAGGCGAACGCTCGAATAAGAAAACAAGTAGATTCTGTGAAAATCGCGTTTGATGCAATTTAAAAAAAAAAGCTTTCAGTAATCACATGCTGCACTGCGATAGCATGTCAAGTCCCAATGGTAAGAATATTGAGAGTGCGTAAGATTTTGTTGTATAATGAGCCATACGTCATAGAAGCAACACGTTTGAAGAGAAAAGCTGTAGAAACTGGCATTAGAGCTTGTCGTGAGGCAGAAACGGTCTTATTCACGATGCTTGAGTAATAAAAAATAGCTGACTATATTTTGCGGCTTACGGATACTTGAAGTACCGTGGACCTGCATGTAAGTGTAGCACGCCAGTGTAAGAGCTCATGAAGATCAGAAGCAATAGTAGTAGTTTTGAAGATGAATTTCCCCGCTGTCCTTTGCGGTGTGACCACTAATAACCCCTACCCAAGCGCGGATCGCTAATGGATTTGAATGATTGAAGCTGGCTCACTTAAAACAATAGTAAGACATAATCCACTGGGCTTAATCTCACGCGCTCTGTCTTTAAACCCCAGTAGGTTCATATACTGCAAAAGCAAGGAGCCTGCAAAGTCGCACAGCATTACGGCAATATTAAGAAATTGACCATTTTCCTTTTGGTCTCTTCAAATTCATTGATTTTTTCTGTAGCGCCCAATTATTCAACGATATCATAGTGCGTGCTTTGTAATAACCAGGGTGCTTTAGTCTACTGAAACTCAGAAACAAAGCGACAAATCCCTCTCAAAACAGCCCCCCCCCCCCCCCCAAACGTCAGCGTACTCTTATAACATCACGGTCAACCGCCGTGGACCTACAGTGGTCACTAGCAGATGCACATTTGTAGGTGCAAGGTAGCTGAGTGCGATGTCATGACAGTAGGTCGACGTCATTAGCTGGAGGTCGCATTTGAGCGGCATTGCCAGATTTATTCGGGAGATGTACTCGGCTGTGTAGAAAAGACGGGAGAGATTGAAGCAAAGAGATGACATGGTGTCTACAGGTGAGGTCCTTGCATCTATACTTACGGCAGTTTGTCTGTTCTGCACTACAAAAGCCTTTTTTACTGGATTAATTTACAGAGAATGTACTAACCCACCCAAGAAATATATGTCTTCTAGAAAGTGTGATGATAATGTAAAAGACAATACATGACAAAATGTAAATATTAGAAATCTTGTTAGGCCTATGAGTTGCTTTCTAGTGGCATACAAAGCATTCCACGAATTTTCGATGCTGGTGGAACATGATAATATTAGTGCACTACCCGTTGATCGCAAATCAGTGCCTTCGTAATATATATCAGGAATTGTGTTACTGAACGTCGCGAAGCGACACATGGTCTGTGAGGGACGTCGCAGTGGAAGTTTCCGGACCAATTACGACTATCTGTGTTCTTTAATGCGCACTCACACCGCAAAGCGCAAGGACTCTCTTGCCGGGATTCTATCCCACGACCTTCGGATCAGGAGCCGAACGCCAAAACCACTGATCTACCGCAGCGGGCACTTAGTCATCCAGTCAGCTATGTTAGTGACTGAGAACAGATTAGGTATACTTGAACAAAAAGGTAGCGCAAAAAAAAAAGGCGACCACAGGAGGAAGACACCACAAGCACGAACGATTGCGACTTTGCGCCTTTTTATGCGAAGCATACTACTTTAGCTACCACTTCAGCCCTTCACCGTGGTTATGCGCCTCCAAATCACGTGATACATGACGTCACACCAGGTGACACGATGACGTCACGACAGTGGAGAAACGGGGGCCCACCTCGCGGCGTCGCTGTGGTTGTGCGCCTCCAAATCACGTGATACATGACGTCACACCACGTGACTTGATGACGTCACGACAGTGGAGAAACGGGGGCCCACCTCGCGCCGTCGCTGTGGTTGTGCGCCTCCAAATTACGCGACACGATGATGCTTCGCATTCTCCAGGCTTAACCAAGTTAAGCCTCAGCCATTTTTTTTATTCATGTATGTGTCACCAACTAGCCCAGCAACAAGTTTTAGATAATAGGCACTTTCTCTTCTATAAAAGCCCGGTAAAAAAATTAAACGCCGGTCCTTTCCAGAGCGGGGAATTTTGGTCGTGTCCTTTCCTTTGTATCACTAGTCAAAGAGATTATTTGTTAGCCGTGTAAGTGTGAAGAATATTTTAGGAAGTGAGAATGTTTTCAAACTAACCTTGGCCGCAGCGACACGACGAATATAAGCTGTCCGAGCACCAACGCCTTGAAGAACAAACACGCCGCGAAATAGCGCCCGCTCTATCGCCTGGCGGTGTTCCGAAAGCGCCATTTATTTGCATGCGCTGCGTCGCAGAGAGTGCAAGCTTCCTGCCACTTGGCATTCCCGGCGCAAGCCGCGACCAGTGACATGCATGCGCGCACGCGCACGCACACTTATGTAAAGACAAAAATAAAGTCCTGTGTTGAAAGCGCGAGAATTAGGCTTAGCTGGTTGCTCATCATGGTGAAATACGATGCGCGTGCTGCGCCATTTTTCTCACCGGCTGGGCGTCTTCTCAATTTACACTTTATTACGATTGAACTCTTTCGACGCTGACTTTGGCTTATGTGAAGGGCATTCAAGGACCCGGAGCCTGTTTAGGAACTGCAGTGTCTAAACTTTTATGTCTGAGGTCGCCCTAAAGCTTCCTGGCAGTTCTGAACAATTTTAAGTTGCTTTCAACGACACTATAGCAAAGCTCAAAAGCAGGCACCTAAGCTTGAAACTCATCACTCGCAAAAACAAAATCGTGCACACTAAATAACAAGAAATTTCGCCTAAATGTCTTTGAAAAAGTTTGATTTTATGCAGTTCTGAAAAAAATTCTGGTTTGCGCATACTTATGGGACATTATTCGTGTCAGATTTACGCCGACTTTATATTTCCATATCGATAACACAACGCAATTCAACATAACCTCTTTACAGCGGATGCATTGCGAGATACCTTGGGACTGTGTGCAGCGTCAACCTTGCCTCGGAGGGACTGCTTTTAGCCTCCAGATGAAGTGAACCGAGTGATTTTTCCGCTTATTCTTCATAGGTTTTAATCTTCCTTTCACTTGGAAAGCCTCCCTAGAAATCAATTTTTTCATTTCTGCTGTTTGAGGGGCTTACAGCACTCAATGCAGTCATCGACTATTGTTTTCAAATACGTTCCGGAGGCGCTGTATGTCTGCAGTGCTATTCGAGAACGCATCGAGGTTAAATAAAAGGACATGAATGAAGAAACGTCATCGCTACGAGAAGGCTTGTGAAAACATAATTTTTTTTAATCAAAGAGAACATCCGTCAGATACCAGAGCAGCATGACGGTAGGATTTTCCAGTTGTTACCACATACGAAAACTTAGCCTCCAGGGTTCCACTGATAAAGAAAAGGTCGAGAATTGATTACGAGCAACCTTGATTTCTTGTGAAATCTTTTACAACTGGCAATAAGTCTAATTCGAACGCTATGTCTAGCATTGCTTTCCTGAATAGTCATTGCGAATTTAACCGTGAGGCAAGACTAGTCCACGTTCGGGAGATTTAAACTTCCTGACAGAAGAATCAGGTTATGAGATTTAACACGCTTATTCATGCGATTTTTAGCTCGTCGAAGACAGAGATGGAAGAACCGGTCGGCCTACAGTTATCTCCTGTAATATATTTAACACTTCTGTAGTAGGTTCCACAAAAAAGGCACTCAGTTTTAGGTGCAGTCTTTGTCAAAAGTATACATCCCCAAGAGGTTCGCTTCCAAGCCGTGTTGGGGGCTCTTTAGCACAATTGAAAATTCTAAGCTTTAGAGGGTTGAGGACTTGGGTTCCTCCTGCTTTCGTGAGATTAATGTCTCTAAGTATGCAAAAGGAGCCGCACTGCAGGGCTCAGAAGCAGACCCCTTGGGCTGTATACTTTTGACAAAGACTGTACATGAGGTATAATTAACTTTAAATACTGCTTAAAAAGTATAGCAACACCTCCGCCTTTAGTACCGCAGTCTTTCGGGAGAAGCTGCCGTTCTTGGAAGGTATACTAGCGTTGTCGCAATTCCAGAATATTTTCATAGCTTGTGTCTGTTAAACACAATTGTTTTCTTGGAGATGCAAATTCAGCGCTTCATCTAAAAAAGAAAAACAATGAGGAAACTGCACGAAAAACATTATGCAATATCGTTATGCAGTTCATCCCGGTCAGTTATGATGAAATGCTGCTTTTGTGAGATCCGTAAGCCTAGCGGTTGAGCGTCCGCCTCGCATTCGGGAGGTGCTGGGTTCGATCCCCGGTGCCTCCGGGTACCCACCGGTGATGCAGTGGGTACAAGCTTACCCCTGGTCTGGTGCTCGGCTTATGTAGGGTGAAATGCTTGGGAAGTGGGTCCTCGACCCCAACTCGAAAAGAAGAAAAATACCTTGTGCCATGGCACTCTTTGGCCGCAGATGCAGATGTCCATAAAAATTCATTCATCAACAATTATCTCACTCACGTGAGAAATGTGTTCATTTGTGTGTGCCTAGTTTTTATTTCGAAGTACCTGTTTATTTCTAAGTGCCACATAGCTATAGATGCAGCTGCTAGGGTACAAGGATTTGCTAATGGCTACAGTACATATCACAAACACAAAAAATGACTAATGCGCACTGCTGGTCAAGACAATCTATAGTGGGAACAACCTGAAGTCCTTAGTGAAAACGGCTTGCCTTTAGGAATAGTAATGAGTGCTCTACCGCAATCAGTCAGCTTTATTAACTCAAGAGGCCGCACAAACTATACCAGTATTGCTGTATTTATTTTAAAAATAATTCACTTCCATTGATACATTTTTTATCTCATCTGCTTTTAATGGCACTGTTACTAATTTCCGCACCTGTGCCCGAACTAGCCGTCACGTCTGTGTAGTATTTTATATTGACATAGTAATAAGTGACCCAGCAAAATTCAATAAACTCCCGTAACATATACAAGAGATGAGAGCTTCGGTACGGGTAGGCCCAGATAATGTAACAGTCTTATGGCATTTCGATTTCTTGGCAAGCACTTTCACCGATCACCCCCAGGCTGTAGCACCACGTCCTTCTAACAGGCAAAACACGAGTGGGAGCGCAGCGGCGCCGTTGGGAGGCGCCCGGTATCTGTCTTTGCTCTCCGAGTAATAGTTCGTGCTCGGACAGCTCAAGCAGCGCTGAGGCGCGTTCTATTTCTCAATGACAACCCCCTGCATCGCCGTCAAGGCCACCGCCACTGACCGCACAACACGGCGCCGAGAAAAGTAAAAGGAAACGGGCAAGTTGTGCCGGTAATCCCGGAAAAGAGTCCTCGTGTGTCGTTCTCCTCTTCTTTTTCTGAACTTGCTTGCAGACGCTTTCGTTTTAGACATTAAGCGCTAAAGAAAAAGAAACTGCGAGGTTCAAACTTCCTAGAAGACACTGAAGACCTTGAAGGCGAGTGAAGCAAAGGTATCGGTTCGCAAATAACAGTATTTGGAAAGCTACTTGTACATGCAATTTGTGTTTCTTTAGGAGTCAAGCCAAAAATTCGATTAATTTTATTTCCATACAGAAGCAGACCTGCTTGCGTGAAAATATTGTACCTCAGGTCACCTTAGGCTGGCCAGAGCGTTTCCTCGGAGGTAGTCAGGAGAAAAAGAGGCCCTCTTTTTAGGTTTGCTTCGACAAAAAAATGTGACAATCATTATTTCGCCGATATTATCTTATTTCCGCGCTTATTCGAAACGTTTCGCATTGAAAAGGATGTGCACCCTTATGGTCGTTATATACTGACGCGCTGCAGCAAGCCGAAAGGTGTAGACGATATGACGAATGGTGAATACATGATTTAATGGTCAGCGAGCGTGTCCCGAGACCGAGCGCTCGCGCCACTGTGGCTTCGCTTTTTCCTGACATCTAACAGTATTTTCCAGGCCCTAAAACAACCCAGTTACAGTTGTACGCCGATAGAGCAGCCGGTGATGTGTATCATGTGTCGTCATACTCGCCGTTTTTTATTCGTGCCAGAGATGGACGCATAATGGCATGGCTAAAAAACCACGCATTATGTACGACACAGCATTTCAGCGAGGCTTAATGATAAAAGCTGCATTGGAACAAGGAAAAAAATAATAAATCACAGAAACAGGAAGTAAAGCATCCCTCACTCTTATGTAGAGCGCTCGAGCGGCTCACTTCCCTGCTTAAAAATCTACAAGTGGTCGTAGATTCCAGCTATTAGAGGCAACTCGTGCGGTAGTATACAGCCACACAAAGCTGGAAGTAAGATGGCCAACAGGACTTGCCCGCGGAACATGGGCTACTTTCTCATTTCAGCTATCGTTGCGTAACACTCACTGCCCGAGCGCTCTACCCAAGGATGACGCCGACTGTACGTGTATGTCAAGCTGTAAGTGATAAATAGAAGAAAAGACAATGCAAGAAAACTGGTAAAGAAAGAGAATCAGCTACAAACCCCGCGGAACGGGATGAGAGAGGCAGAGCTCTGGAGTAGAAGCCAAAATTCGTAAGTGGTGGTAGATAGGTTACGATATGACAGCTAGGAAGAAAGACCTCGCTCGGACCAGTAAAGCGTCGCATGTGAGGATGAAGCCAATTTTCTTACAAAAGAATACGCCGTAATGACGAAAGGTAATGCATGAAAAAAAAAACATTAAAAAGTTTGAAGGAGCTTTGGTGAGGATGAGTTAAAGGAGAAATGTAACAATAGAATCTACCACTACCAGCAGCCCCAGCAAAGGGAACGAACCTCCCCTCGGGGCTTTCCCTCAAATGTTTTTCTTTTCCTCTTCTCTTCTCTTCCTTCGTTCTGCATTTTGAAAGTAAAGATGCTACAGTGGCTGTCTGGTCAAGGTATAAAAGTATTATTTTCTCAGAAGATGGCCTTGTGGATAGAGGAGAATAATGCACCTATTGTGGTTGTCTATACCAAGAAGTGGATTGCTTCTCTTGAAGACATATCGTAGGTTTGGCGGAAATAAGAGAGCAGCTGCGGGTCTTCATTGAAGACGGTGACTTTCTGGATTATATATAGAGTCCTTCGTTTTGGGGTAAAACCCAAATTTACTCGATTCTTTCACTCGAACTCATTTCTTCATAACCTGGTTTAAACCGATTTCTCTCCAAAAATGCCCCTTCCAGATAACACGCAATGGCCAGAGAATGGATACCGTACGAAGATTGGCGGATATTATGTGCTTATTCCATAAAAGTGTTCGTTCAACTAGTGATTTTAAACCTCTTTCAAGCCTTTCACGGAAGCCAACGGACACTGAAACCGAGCAGCATGGGGGATATCTTCTCTTTTAATGTGTGGCCTTTCATCAGTGGGAGATTAATAAAAACCGAAGAGAAGGCATGCTGTTAGTCGTATGAGGTAATTTAAATCTTTACATTTCTTTTGTCAGTCGGATTATGGCTTGGTTATTGGTTTTTTGTTGTTTCAGGCTCTATATGTTGGGTCGGAGCTTTTTTGTTATTTCTGCTCTTTTGTGTCTTCTTAGGGTACGCTTTTAAGAAAATATGAAAATCGAAGGATTGCTGGCCACACTTACACCTCGCATCTTTCGCATTGTATAATTGTTTACCGTTCTATAACTGCTATATCTTTGAGTTTCTTTTCTGAAGTGCACCCAACCCTGCAAGCACGTCATTTGGTGTTGACCAGAATGAATAAAATTGGAAGCTTCCGTGCCCTGTAAAAGCCTGCGACGTAAAATAGTTGGCTTGGAACTGTACTGGCATGAGTTGTACGTTTCCAACCCTTTGTAAAGTACATGTATTTTGACCATGTGTCTGCCGTGTCTTATTCCTTGATAAATTGTCTTGAGGCAGGTAATATGAACATCTGCCAATCCCTTTTGCTTCCTTAGCTAGTTGTTCAACAATCCTTGGGATGCCAGTGTGGTCTTTTAAATTTTGCTACCTGGTATTTCCAAGTGGCGCAGAGCTTACCTGGAAAGCGACGATTCGGTGCTCGCGCTATCCCGTATCGACCGTCATTGCCGTCTCCTCTTGTCTGGTTCGAGGTATCAAAGCACCACTCTTCAACAGGAATGTGATAATATGTTAAAGTAACTATATTCTGCAAGTTTTCTAAGCTTTTGTTTTCTTGCATGTATAACTGGGCTATTGTTGCGTGGTCGTAGGAATCCCCAGTGGACATTATGTGGAAAATTTGTTTGGATTTCTTGAACTGGAAAATAATGAACTCACATTTTTTGTGTCTTTGTGCTTGTTTACTCCGTAACTTGTATCATACTACACTGTTATGTAGCAGATGTTACTCCCCCCCCCCCCGCCGCCCCATTCAGTAATGCCTCAACCTAATGGCCTTTAACGGTGAATAAATGATGATGATGATGATGGTGATGACGGCCGTGGAAGTTACACTGCGCAAAAACAACAAGAAAATAACGTTTTCACACTTCAGAGCATTCTATGTTATATCTCAATGGCTCAGTTATGGTCGGCGCCTGCCCACTTAACAAGAATTAGTAATATCGGCCGTCACGAGTCGTGACTCATCCAAGCGCACATAGTTTTGTGCTGTGTTAATGATCATTGCTTCCAAGATTATTATCTTTACGTCTATTAGTCACCCTTAATACAGACAAACGCCAAGCTGTCTTACTGTTTCATCAGATGCCAAGACGCATTGCACGTATTCCTCTCCTCTCACTCCTCCCTCTTCCTGAGCACGCCGCCCTTTCCCCCGTCACCCGTCCGGCTTTCTTTCAAACACTGCAACCACTAGAATACAGCTGTAGCTCCTGAAAGCAATTAGGGAGCAGCACGCAAAGCTTATTTTATGACATGCGCCTCCGGTTCCATCTCACTCCCCTAATTTTAGTGCAAAGTTAGTCGGCATATGATCTACGGGTGGCTCGGTACATTCCCGTAATTGCCCATTGCATTGCGGGGGGACGTTTACTGCTGTACGTACTCCTTTCGTGTTCTGCAAGGTCGTACGGACCTCAATTACAACAGCATACGCCGTTGTCAACCAACAAACTACGGCTGTCAGAATTATCGCGTCGTAACCACTGTTTAGCTTCAATGCTATAATGAGTAATGGTAAGTACAGCTTTATTTGATTACAATATGTTTTCTTTCTGTTTTACAACGCATTTTCTCAGAGTACCTTTCCACTGACCTTTCTATTGCTTCGCGTGGTTTGCGCCTACTCAGAACACAGCTTGATGGCCAGTGACGGTGCAGAGCTGGTTGTCTTTCGGTGAGACACCTGTCCAATGGTGAAAAGTGCCAGCGACGGAACTTTTGGATTCCCCCGAACAGACTCGAGAAAACCGTATTGGCGCGTAAAATGAGGCTTCGCTACGATACGTCACGAAAGCGTCTCTCAGTTCTTTCTGCGTTCATTGTCGCGCTCCTCATTTTGACGTCCTCGTACCGGAATGCTCATAAAAGGGCGAGATGTAACGCTGCAGGCGTCAAGGTTTTATTTTTTATCTATTCTTTACATGCCCTAAAGGCTCGAAAGGGCATTACATAGAGGGGTTGAATAAGAAATTGCAAAAATGTTCACACTACATCCAAATAGATAAATACAATGAAAACCAGGAAAGGATGTCGACTAGGACTTTTCACGTTTGAAACAGGAATGACTACAGTTAATAATTTCTCGGACAGAGAGAACGCAACATATTCTTAGACTTTGGGAGGATTGGTTCGTTGGTTGGTTGGTTCATGGGGGTTTAACGTCTCAAAGCGACTCAGGCTATGAGGGATGTCGTACTGAAGGGCTCCGGAAATTTCGACCACCTGGGGTTATTTAACGTGCACTGACATCGCACAGTACACGGGCCTCTAGAATTTCTCCATCGAAATTCAACCGTTGTTTGGTTTTGGGTGCTACAAATAACGTAATTCTTGAGAAATAACCGTTAGTGCGACTTTCACTATTGGAGTAGATCATTGTAACCCGACGCTCGGCAATTCAATTCACTTGAATTTAATTTAATTGCCTCTTGTGTATGCCAAGACTCAAATCTCCGATTACAGTTTGGCAGGGATCAGACTGTTGTTGCAAGGCATAGCAGAACTAATAAATGTACATATTGGCCTACAGTAACACGATACAGAGAAAACAGCAACAGCATCTCCAAAATATGGGAAAACTGGACTAGCAATTCAAGTCAGTGTTAAGCACATATCTCACCTACCTACTTGCGCACTAACTAGGGCAGATAGACATGCATAACCGAATAGCCAAAATATGTGTGCAATAAACTAATCGATACTAACAACTCCATAATATACTCAATTTACGCCTTGAAATGACAAGATTCCTATTATATCTTCAACTGTGATAACAGAAACTTCGTAGCACAGAAATGTTCCCCGTTCGATAACGTGGCAATGTTATACAAGTGATTCGGGGTCTGCGAGCTCTGTACGCGTTGTGTGGCCGTGGGTTTGTGGGGCTCCGTGCGGATACTGGGTCAAGGACTCGGTGGAGGTATCTTTATTATTTCCTTTTTCATTTAGGCCAAGAAATCCCTGCAGGGGAATAAGCGGCGCTGCGGTTGTTCATCCACCGTGGACAGGCCCAAGAATTCTGGGCAGAAGGACGATTTTTGTTTGGCCTGGCTAATATTTGGCAGTCTAGGCAGACTTCAAAGAAATCGTTCACTGATTTTCATGCAATTGCAGTACCAAGCGCTCAATTGTGTTAAATTTATTGAACAAGTGGCAAGCACGCCATTAACTGCAAGAATCAAATCTGGGCACAGCTGTAAGTCTATACTGCAGAATATACGTTTTCGGCCCTAACATCGGTCAAGCCAAATGCGAAGTGTCTCCTTACCGGGAATTGCGCGGTTGAGGAACGCTATTTAAAAAACTCGCATTGACGGGGCCACCTCATTTCTCTCTAGGTAATTTTTATAAACGCTGTGATTTGTTTTCGGTGAGGAAAAGGGAGGGGCCAAAGGTCAGAAACGTTTGTTCAGGCTTTTATAGGGGAATACAAAAGAAAATGTGTTGTCATGTTCAGCTTGTTTTTTTTTGTGGCTGAGTGTCGCAGGAACTCGCACTTGTTTGCTCCGCCGCGTGCAAGAACAAGAGGTGGGCACAACGCCAAACAAAGGGGAATTCATGACGTCATCGTTATGGGAAAATTGTCAACCCCTCCGACTGCCTTGCCGAGTATACGGCAAAAGCTGAACTTGGATGCCAGCATTCCAGCAATACGGAACGGTTGCAAAGGGAGGTCCTGCGAGGTCTGGACCAGCTTCAGACCTTTCATATAATATAACTGAGGTTATATAAGTTGTTATATAAGTGTGATTTTTCTTCCATTAAAATACGCGCATGATGGGCATCGTTACCCCGAGAACTATGCGGGACGTTCCAGAGGTACGAGATTTTTCAACAGAATCGAAAGTTTCAGGCTTACCACCCTTCTTCTATCTTTCATCTGACCGCGTTTTACTGCGCTTTGAAACAAAGCAAAACAGCAAACACATGAAATTATTACATGCATGTAATACGTCTTTTCTATTCAAACTGTATTAAACTTAACGGTATCAGCTGGCAGCGCACTGCTGTTAAAGACCATTAAAGTCTGAGTACAGCACGATCTGTGATCCGCATAAGAAAGGAACCATACCTGCGCATGCGTACTTCTCAGCGGCCCAGGTACGGGCGCACACTTGCCACTGCGCAGGCGCAGTTGAGTCCCCGCGTAAGCAGATAAAAAAGGGAACGCGAACCGCACTATATTAAATGTTTTCAATGGTACGAAAACATCTATGCGCCGTCTTAATCAGGTTCACTGTAATATGCTTTGCGAGTTCTGCGGAGCAGGTGCTAACATTTGGGCTGCTGATAACGCTTCCGAAGACACAGCCACGTATTTAAGATCACCTTAAGTGCTCAAACCACCTGACGCATTTGCAGTAATCAAATGCGTTGCACTCCAGCTCCTCAGCGCTCTCTTCCGACTTGTAGCATTTTTAATTCGCAAGGCTTTGAGCGATTTCGTTTCATTGGGTCATAAATTCATGCCACAACAAAAGGCGGAACGCCGACTAAAGGTCGATGTAGTAAATGTTGAGCGAACAAGGCTTCCGTGTATATGGAAGCCGCAGGGTCTAACATTTTTAACCCAACGTTTGGTCGGCGTTCCTTGTTTTTCTGCGACATCTGCCAGCATTCTGCTCAGGTCCGGCTCGAAAGTCTGCTGATGAGTCGGCCCTCCTGAGGAGCAGGCACGAAAGGCGCCCCTGATCGAAGTGTGTTCGAAGAGACGTAGCAGTGCGACTCATAGCTACGCGTACGGCCGACCGAAAGCGGAGGATGAAGTGCAAAATTCCCTTTTCGCGCTTGTCGAAGCACGAGAGAACAAGTCTGCGAACAGCTAAGGAACACAGAGCAGAGTGCCGTCTTGCAAACACTCTCGCTGTGTCAAGCAGCAAGACAAACGAGCATGTTTTCCTTGCTATAACCTACTTCATATGGAAATCAGTGTAGAATAAATTTCGTGCCAGCCGTATAGCAGGTTCCAGCGGTCGCAATGCATTGCGGGAAACGCCAACGGCCGTTTCTGAGATCTCTGTTTCAGGGAAGAAGCGATTTTGAACACGAGCGTAAAACGAACTGAGTGAAGTACCAAGGTCATGAACTCCGCTACCTGGAAGGAACGCTTTATTATGTGAAATGTGTCGGAGGTATAATCAGAACAACTGCTGTTTTTGTGAGCACGCTACGCATTAGCCTTTCCTGGACAAAAGATCACAAGGGTACTGCGAAGCTCACACACTTCATCGAACATATGGTATTATGGGAAAACCGTCGTTCCCTGAAACCGCAACATTACTGTCACGACGGGCGAATTTAAAGATGTCTATTAAGTGAGGTGTCCTGTCGATGCACCCTCTCTCGGAGAAGTCGTTTGGATCACCTGCTATTAAAGTGTTTGTAAGCCTAATGTTACGCGCCTCTACGTGAAGAGAAGGTGCCCGGTGGGCAGCTCTGCAACAACATATATATTCTCGCATATTGTTCGTCTCCATGAAAGGCACCTAACGGATATGTGCCGTAACGTGGATGCTGCCATAGAGTCATTTCCTTTCTCGCTGCTTTGGACGATGCGTTTGCGTGCGTGGGGGAGGGGGGGGGGGGGAGACCACGCCTCTTCCGGTTGGCCGCAACGGCTGCAGCGATGACCGGGTAGAGACATTTCTTCTTTGGCTGCGAGCGAAGACCCTCCCACGTGCATGCATGCTTTTCACGTTTCCTTTTAAACGATGCCCGCAAAACACCGCGCGGCTTAAAGGGGCTGCGATAAGTACTTATTTACGTTTGGACAGTCCACCTGCTTCCTGAAGCGAAGCGGCGACGTTTCGGGCAGCTCATTTCGTAAAACGCACGAGCCTCCAGCTTGCTGATAAGCATCGCCTTGTGCCGCTCGAATGGGCGCGCCAAGCTGCGGAGCCCTCTGGTTGCAGTTTGCCTTCTGGTTCGTTCAAACTTCTTCTGTCAAAACTCGGACCACGATATGGTACTGCCTGACCTTCGTGGTCTGAGAGAAAGCTGTCTTAGGTTTTAAAGTAGCTGTAAGCTGTCATTTCCGTTTAGGCCACGGTTTCTGCACTTGTGTGAGCAGTTTCCTATCCGAATGCCTGAAGAAAAATAACAGCAGACACACGACGGAGGAATGTGCACGAATAATAAGCGAAGAGACGCCGTGATAGTAACGAGTGTTTTATGAGTAAAAAGCAAGGAGATTGGCCGCGGGCCTGAATGAACGTCAGCTCCTGAACTGTGTACCATGGTTGGAAAAGCAGAAAACAAAAAAGACGCAACTTATGCGGTGAATTTATATAATGAATAGATAATGCAAAGAACTGATATGCCAAAGTACAAATGGTGTGCTCCCTTGACCCATTGAATTGATTGCGATCCGGAATCAATGGCCGAGTAGCCTTGGTCAGTATCCACTCAGGACAATTGCTAAAACTGTCTTAAGCTATAGTTAGTTAAGCTGCCTTTTAATAGATTGAATTAAGTCGGGTACAGCACAGCTTGCGGTCGGTGGTTAAGTGGCTGACAATCTTAGGCCAAGAATTTGCGCCGCCATCATTAACACTCGAAAACAATAAGCACGCAAAATTAAAATCATGCTACAACAATTGCACTTCTTACTTGCGGGAAGTTATTTCTGATCACGCTTAAGAAATGCAGTAGAGCTTTTTAGACGTCTTACCACTCTCGTATTCTTTATAAGGGCTGCTGTCGGGTTTTTCGCATTTTTCTGGAAGCATTACGGTTTGAAGCGTCATTGTTTCCGAATGCGGGATATTCTTTCTTTTTTGAGCTACAACTATCATTCGAAAACAAAACACAGCGTGTATATTATACAACAGGTAATGATAAGTGTTGATACGTTGCGGCAAGTATTAACTGGTACATCACATTCAAGATTACGCGGTGATGGCGCTCGAAGGCCTGCCGCACCCCAATGTCTCACTACGCTACCGCCCTCCTCCCCTGCCACTTCCCCTACGCGATGCACTTCACACTTACATGCATCTGCGTAGGCGCATCAGCGACCTCAATCTAGCCGTGCAAACTTCTACAATGCGACGCGCAGTTTAAACGAATTTGATCTGTTTTCTTGAACGTCAGGGTTGACTGAAACAAACAAAAAAAATCGATTGTTGATTGTCTAACAGTCTCGAATACCGAAACCTTCCTGATCATTATCAAACTCTTGCATGCTTTTCTGTCCTTCAGAAAAACCAGAACAGCCCTCTTTGGTAACCTAAGGGGCGAGTGGGCGCACCCGATTTCTCTTTCGTTGCTGTGAAAAAGGGATGAAAAAAATCAAAACCTTTCTATAAGCCTTGTTTATCCTTAAACAGCAGCCAGGCTAATCAAGAAATGTACTACGGGCTTAATGACGTCACGGCGTTTTACTCAACGCTCTTCTCAACTTGTGCGAAACGCGCGATTTCTTCATTGCTACGTGATTATCTTGGGAACTTTTTTCTCGCTTTCCGTTGGAGACCTTGAAAGTTTGCCTGTCTCCGTTAGCAAACTCGCATATTTTGCATTTGTTCGCCGACAGTTGAAATTCGTCTCATCTATATGGTCCCCCAATCAAAATATCTCAGAGAAATACTTGAGTCCGTTCAAAGCTATAGCTGGCCGGTAAATTTTTAGAAATTATAGTCCTTTCGCCAGTGTCTCCCACCTTAAAAACCTTAATGATACACAGATGCTCGAAATTCGTCGTTCAGTTTAACTTCTTTGTTTATTTCATAAATATGTCTACACCTGTTCTTCGTTTCTCCCTCTGGAATCACCTTTCCGCTCTTTACAACCCTTACATAATGAACTCAGCTTCAACAGAATATATGACAAAACTCAGTTATTTAATTCTTCTGCATTACCTAGAGCAATTAAGCTCTGAAATGATCTTCCTGACAACATAATCCCTTTCACTGATCGTGGAGAGTTTAAAAATCACCTATGTATACATTTATTGCCCTAGTTTTGTTCCAAATGTTTTACTGTAGTTTCAGTTGCTCTTAACGATGTTTTCCGATGCCCTACTGTTTCTGTTGCACCTGCTTACCTCTTTTTCGCGTATTCATTTCGCTCTTTGTTTTGTATTTTCTGATTTCATGTTTAATGCAATTTTGAACTCCGTTCTGTGTCAACGTCGTGTTCATTTCGTGTATTTGCCTTGTACCGCGTCCGTTGTACAGTTATTCTGGTTTACTATTCCTGTATATTCATTTTCTTTGATATGCCCCCCCCCCCCCCCCCCTCACCTAATGCTCTTCGGGGCATGTGAGGTACAGGCACGGGCAAAAGTAAACGGAGCACGCAACTGTCTTCGAATATTTTTCACGCGTCACCTAATTCAAATTTCCAGCAGTGGTACGCGCATGCTAATAGCGCAGGTTGGTGGGCTTTCTTGTGGACAAACAACGCTTCTTCATTACCGATGGAGAAAGTGCGATTGCACTTCGAACGCAATGACGTGCTCCCTTTACTTATTGCAGCGCCTGCACATATAAATTAATTAATTAATTCATAAAGCTGCTTGGGCTACGTACGTCTAGTGTTTGTTATCAACCATGACGCATGACACATTGTGTAGCCGCGTTTACATGAATGCGACATAATAGAACTTGAGTCGATTTTTCGAGAGAAAGAGCGAGTCTTTAGAAGTAAAGACGCGATTCGTTCCTCTACCGCATTCCTTAATGTTTGTGCTCTTCCTTTCAAAGAGTGAACTAGAGTCGACTTCTGTCGCATTCATGTAAACGCGGCTTGTGTTCGAAAGACGCATACACACGGTGTGTGTGCGAGATCCCGACAATAAACGAGCCACACCCTGCAGTTGCCGTATTAGACGCACCTGTCACACTCAGTGACAGCAGCATGAGCTGGGTTAACGTCCGGTGGGTGTTTTTGAGACCCCTGGCTTCTGCAATGTGATATGTTTGCATGAAGTCGACCGTCGTCCGAGTATTTCTCTCGGGGAGATGCAGTAAATGCCATAAAGAAAGCCACAGAAGCAGTTTTGGAAGCAAAGAAGTGTAATATTGATGCTTCTTGTGACTGCATAGTTGCTACTGAAATATGCTTGCGCGATTGTCGTTTCTGCTAAAAATTAAAGTAAATGTGTTTCCGGTCTTTAACCTCGGACATCCTAAAATGTAACTTATTTCTACATTCGACCCATCTTAGAACAAGAGAACAAGAGAAAATGTTAATCTTTTTTACAGCTTAATCTACACATAGTGAAAAAGCCACTAGACTTAAATGCCAACACAAATAGGCAGTAGGTTTTTGAATGAGTATTTTATTCGACGAAAACACGACAAAGAAATGCGGTTTCGGATAAAAACCTAGGAAACAGTAAATATTTCTCACTAAACCACAATTACAGCGAAAATTCCAAAGAAATTCCACAATTCCAGAGAAAACGTGGAATAAACAAAGCACACCATAACAAGCTACGCAAAGTAGTTGCGGCAAAAATGTCTTCTAAATGTGGCTCAAACACACTGGAAGTATAGGGTACATCCTGTTCTCTTCAATGCGATGCGGTGACGCGATTCTCGGTCACCGCATCGACAGAAGCGCAGCTCAAGTATGGAGACGTAACTCGGCTCTACGACACTCCGAGAACCTATCGCGTTTCCTTTCATTAAATGTATAGCAGTAAGCAGCCAGGCTCTTCCAGGCTGGGCGAACGATGCAACCTAAAGTCAAGTTCGAAGGGGCACCTAAAAAGGAAGCAGCTTGGGAAAGAAATGAATTAGCAAAACATCTCGCTGACCTGCAACTTTAGTGCATTAGAGGAAAACGGAAGAGCAAGTAATCTGAACAAAGGACCTGTAATCCACAGTAATTAATTTCCAGCTTACTTCTTTACCTGCACAGCGACGTCAGCCGCGCATTTCGCACCGCTGCACACGCCTGACATTTGTTCCGATATACTTATTACTGGTTGCACCACAGCCAGTCATTCCAAATAGTGCCGTAGCTGAAAAATCCACAGGCGAAATACTAGCCCCAAATAAAGCACTGCAGCAAAGAGGCTCGTCATGTATGAGAGATGCTTCGCCTGCCTGACGAAGACATATCCAAGAATCGCTCTGGAGGCGCATTAATAGAACATCTCGAAAAATGGATTATGTCACGCACTTTGTCAGTCCTCAGCATGCGCTTTAGAGCTCGCTGGCGGTCATGTATCAGTGTGAAATTACATGCGCTTCCGCTCTGTGTTCTCTGCATGCTATGTACTTATCGAGAAAGTGTACTTACCCTTCGTCTGGGCGAAGGGTCCAGACGGAGACAGGGGAAACGCTGGCAAGCAGCCTGAAGCTCTCCCTCCCTTGTTTACTTTGTAATCCCCGCAACATTACTTGACATAAGATCACATGTTACATTCTTACGTAAACTACATTACAACACATCGTATATCATAATATAACATAACCGTCCTTTCGCAGTTACGCACGCATCCAATGATCTTGCGCTTCTGAAGCGGAATCCGATTGCAGCTTCCCCGCGGCACTTCGTGAACACTCAGCTGAGACGCAAAGAAGCGTGGGAATTTCTGGAAGACGCAGCGCTACCTTTCGCCAAACGCTTTCGCAACATCATCCATTATTCCAGCTACACCCTTTGCGCCGGACTTCTTAGCATCTGAATGCCTGGGCTGCCTCTCTATAGTACGGGCCATGAAAGGGGCACGGTGAGCAATTCGAACAACTAATTACGCTCAGAAGGATGCGTGTTAACTGAGACCATCCAAACACGCTCGGGAGGGAGCGGCACGAAACCGAATATTCAGTGGCGCAATTAAAAGCCAGAAGCCCCTGCTAGCGGTTTCGCCATCTTGAAAGAATGCATATTGAATTATGCTGCAAAAATCCCGGACATTTGTTGTGCTTCGGCGATTTGTTTTACAAATGCCTGTCACGGCTGGGCGTTACAAAGCGAGCACAATATCCCAAAAAAGGCGTAATTGAAGGACAAGTCCCGTCGTGACGGCTCATTATTGGAATTTCGAAACAATACATTTGTATGCATTGCCGCCCCTCCTTTGTTGCCTACAAAGAAGATTTTATGTAGCGTCCTGCATACGCAACTTTTCAGTAGAAATAATAGCCTTGGAAACATGAAAAGGAAACATTGCGCAACTAGTGCGCCCTCTGCTATAGCACTTACATTTACATTTCTGTGTTCGAAATTCATTTTTGCAACTGATTAGTCCTGTTCCTTGATCCTTCAAAATTTTACCAGCATCCCTCATTAGTAAGCAGTTCAATCGCCGCATGGTGCCGGTACTCGCCTAAGGGGCATAAGCTTGGAGGCTAAAGAAATGGCATAAAAATAAATTGCAGATCATGGAGACAGGTATGCAACGGGAAAAATATGTGAGTATTGGAAAGCGCAGAAGAGCAGAGCGGTCTAGAAAACCTACGTGACTTAGGATTTCCTGGATAAAATCAAGGAGAGGCAGGACACGTATTATGGAGAGGATAACGAAATGATACGGTCTCATAGGATAACGTAGCTGGTTCTACATCAGGTGAGTGGATGAGGTTGGAAGATTGTGGGAATAAGGTGGCCGCACGACCGGGTTAATTGGACAAATATGGGAAAGGCCTCTGTGCTTCATGCAATGGAATTAACATGGACGTAGCTGGAAACTGGTAATAATGACAGAAAGAAAGGCGTTGACTAGCCAGTAAAGCTGGGCAAGCTGGCACAGTCCCATGGTAGACAACATCGCAGTGGACAACACGGACTTGAAGGGAACAACTTGTCGAAGTCCCGTCTTTGTTTCCTTCAAGTTCGTGTTGTCCATCCGTGCTGTTGTCTACTATGACAAAAGGAAGATGCATGCAAAATCGCATATGGAGTTGGTGGTCAGCGCCAGACGTGTCTTCTGGCCGTCTTTTTTTTTTGCTGTTTTCTCTGTTTAAATTTACTACTTTTCATTTCTTCGAGCGCCTAGTGAACCTTCCAACCCTTACCGACATTTTTTTATGGTTCAATAACATACATTTCTGGTTAGTTCTGTGGCTAGCTAGCGCAATTTATAATGCGCACTGAAAAGAAATCTTATAGCCTTTAGTTCTCGGAACTCCTTACGCGCCAGTAGCGATGGCACGTTCGAAGAAAGAAACTTCAATCGCAGTTTTTCCTGGAGCTCTTGTCTTGGAGCGACGCGAATGTCATCATCATCATCATTTATTATCCCTTAAAGGCCCCTCTCGGGGTATTACATAAGGGGGGAGCGTATACAAGGTTGATGTGGAAAAACAAATGTCACAAAAATATAACAATGCAATATAGGAACATAAAGAGAAGCAAAGAACGCGATAGTTAGAACGGTGCAGGTGAAAAATGCCTTTAGGCCACAAGCCCCACACACGTCGGCGAGAGGTTAGGGCAGCAAAACTCAATACAGGAAAAAAAATTTCATATAAACACAAATCGAAAAAAAAAAGACATGTCAACCCAGGTGATCTAACAACATCGCCTTAAACCTTGTCGCATCGTGCACATATTTTAGTGAGTCGGGCAGAAGGTTCCATTCTTCAATTGCGGTCGGAAAGAAGGACTTGTTAAAAGCATTGGTGGAGCCATGAAGTCGTTGGACGCTATTAGAATTAAAATAAGTAAAATAATAGTAATAGCTAGTAAATACGAAGCCCCCTTCGTTCACAAGTGGCATGCAAGTGTGAAAAGCGACGCTCCTCCTGTTGAGGAAGCGAAGGCAGCGGTAGCGCATCGGGCCTTCATGGGAAGACAATTAGCACAACTCAAATTAAAACTTTTTTCGTCCTCGAACAGTTCGTTAAAACATCAAGCTCCTTTCACTCATGTCCAACATTCTCGCACAAAAATTTTCAAAATCGGAAAATTGTAAGATACTGTTATGTAAATAATGAAAGTAATGGTCCATTCTTCTAATGTGTGACAAAATCTTTCCCTTAAAGTGCTTCCATCGATCCAGTCGAACAGTTAAGACTGCCATAGAAAAGCAATGGTGAACGCGTTCGACGACAGCAAGAACATTAATAGAAAAAAATACAACACTGTAGTCGGGTGATCTGCTCACACATTGAGTATTATAGTGAAATCTCCCATTATATAAAAAATTGCATTCATAAAGGTTTCCTGCTCAAAAATACTTTCCTCCAGAATTGTTGGGTATGGAGATCGGTGATCTGCTTCCCACAATGCAGGTTAGCCCACCTGCCTCCATCTTATCACTTTTATCGGCCGTTTCTGGCATGACTGACATGGACTCAACCCATATGCTGTACACATATTGCGTGTGCCCTTTGGCAATAAAACACAACTGCGATTCAGCGCTTGTGTCGCCTTCTTTCATCACCCAGTCTTTGCGCCGTCCTTTTCAGTTATGTCGAGTCATCTAGCCCGTCGCAGCACCACCCTGTCTCCTGGTCAACTTTTCTCTTGCCAGACATACTCACACTTCCTCTTTCAATCTCTCCATTTCCATCCCCTTAAAGCGAAGCTAAGGTGTCCACACTGGGTGATGCACAGGTTACTGAGCATTTCTCACACAATCCTTGCCCGTTGCTTTCGTTGTCCTACCGTCGAAGTTAGGCACTACGCGGCCTCTACGGTTGCTAGAACCTACCACCAGCGTCGCTTGCAAATATAACACCTTTAGAATAGGGGGACCCTATCGGTTATTTGGTAGGAAGACAGCGCAAAAAACGACAACCACAGGGGAGGACAAGACACAAAAGAACGCTAGTATCAACTGATTTATTTGTCATCATGTCACATTTATCGGTTAAGGCGACAGGGGAATAGCGGGGCGCTGGTGCGCATGCACTAAACAGTAACGCCCGCTGGTTCTTGTTCCGAGCTTACACACCGGCGCATCGCTGTTGCCCTATGCCCCTAAACCATAGGTTCCCCCTATTCTGAAAGTTCCTATAGATTCGTAACACACGCTAGTAAGTTTAGCGCATGGCCCACTCGGTCTTCACCAATCTCCGTCTCTTTGTCCAGGCCTTATATACGCTGGCCAAGAGTATCGCTTTTTCCTCGGAAGTCTCCTTTGTCTCGATCGTTTTGCTGCGGTCGTCCATCACTGGCCGAGAGACCTAGCCGCCGTATTAGCATGAGGAAGGCGGCAGTCAGAGGGGCGCGGCCGCGCCCATGCCGGCCGCGACCGAAATACGCAATTAGCATGCGGCTCACAAGCGCCACCCCCTCCGTTCTTTTCTCGAAGGTCGCCTCCTGCCCCAGCACTTCCATTTTCCATCGCCTCTTCTCGTGTTTTCTTCAACGCGCCTCGCTTGTTCGTTTTAGTGCGTGCACAATGGCACGCCTTGAAGGAGGGCCGCAAATTAGAGAAAGTGCTCGGCCGCCGCCGCCAGGCGGTAGTGGTGGTTCCGAGCGCTCGTAAACAGAAACCCACGGAGTGGTGTGGTGTGGTGCTTGGGGACTCGAAGCTGGAGATTGTGTCACGCGCCAGGTTCTTCTATGGAGCCTTCCTTTGCCTCGGGCTAGGCTTAGCCAACTGCGTGTCCGTACGAGTATAGTGCCTAGTCATCAGCCTTCCCGGTCCCCGCGAGAAGCGATGACGCGTGGGGCGTAGGAGAAAGTAGAAAAGTAAAAAAAAATAAAAGACTCGTGCGCGACGACTACCTAAAGCCGTACTAATCGGCATCGGGAAATGAACACCTTGAACAGAAAAACAAAGAAAGCGACAAGAGAGTCCGTGAGTAACGCAAGAAGCAATCTTGGGGCTTGTCCTGTGCTAATACCAATGGTATTACCAATTGTAAATAAAAACAAAAGGCACATGTGGAAAGTGAGACCAGGAAGGCAAATGACAGAATGGGCGTCAAGGCGGAGGGATAAAAAGTAAACAATGCAGCAAAAAGAAAGACAGTGCGTGGGCGGCGGAAAAGTATAAGTTCTCCATGTTTTAGGAGTATTATAAATGTTGTTATTGACAGAGGGAGCGAAAAATAAAAGAAACAAAAAAAGCCGCCCTGGGGTTCAGTTTTTCCCGCGGAAGCGTGACGAGGGCACACCGCTCAAGTTCGTGTGCCTCGTAAATGGCCCGGTGACGTAAACAAGGGGAGTTAATGAAGACACGGCGCCTAGAAGAAATGGAAAACAAATGAAGCTTCTTTTCTTTCACAGCCCTTAAAGGAAATGACCATCACATTCACACCGGCAGCTTTCGATTGCTTGTTCTTTTCCGCAATCTCGCACCTTTCGTGCATGCGTCGCTCCTGTCGTTAGCGGAAAACGCTAATTACACGAAAGTCACCATTGACCTTCGGCATTGATAAATGTCGTCTGCATGCAAGAAAGAATATTCTGTTCCTTTTTGATCATCTTTCTAGTGCGCACTTGGTGATTGCGGATAACTGCAAATGGGCGCAGAGAACACTTCGAGGACATTTTTTATTTTTGCTTTTCGTCCCGTTTCTCGCTGCCCAAAACACACACGAAGACGTCTGTGCGGGCGACAATTGATGTGCCGCATTCAACGAGACGCCCGTTACGGGTCTGAGGCCCGCATTCGTAGGTGCGTGCGACATTCTCCCTGCATGTAAGAATGCAATTTCACCGCAATCGTAACGTTTGTTCGTTAGGTAAACATCGCCTCGACCGACAGTTGTTGCCTGTGCAACGATCAGCCTTGTCGGGCGCTTTTATATCCATATCCAACATTATTGGACAAAATTTTTGAATATTACGAAACCGTAAGATATTGTTATGAAAAGATTGAAGCTAATGGTCCATTCTTCCAATGTGTAGCAAAATCTTTCTTTTAGAGTTTTTCCATAGCTCGCATCGAGCAGTTAAAGGTTCACTTAAGAGGAATCTGAACTCGTATTTTTGCCGCGGGAAATCGATCTACACGTTCCGAACATTATTTGAAACTTCGAGTTATTGTCCTTTCCGGCCGATTTCTCTAATTTAAATCAGATTAAACGTCCCGGCTCCCGCCTTTCTTGGAACTCGCCGCAGACGGTAGCAGGAGTCAATTAACGCGTGGAGTGCCTTTCAGGCAGTCGCGTGGCGGCTTTGCTTTCGCTTTTATTTTGTTTTTTTTTAGGTTTCCGTTAATAAATAGGTCTAGTCAGACACTACATAGCTGCAAATTAAATTAGGCCCACGGAAATAAACATACCCGTGGACTCATTCCGCCAATGGCAGAGCGGCAAGCCGCCACAGAACTGGTTGAAAGGTTGGTTGACTCTTCCTACCGTCTGGGGCGAGTTCAAAAAAAGGCGGGAGCCGGTACGTTTAATCCGATTTAAGTTATGGAAATCGGCAGCAAAGGACAATAATTCGAAGTTTTTAAGAACACTCGGAACGTGCAGATAGAGTTCCCACGATAGAAGGACGAGTCCAGATTAACACTTTTAAGACTGCCACAGAAAAACAACGAGGAACGCCTTTAAATGTAGCAAAAACGTCAATAGCAAAAAAAAAACGCAAGCTTGCGACGGGAGATCTTCGGATATACTCATTGTTGCAGAGGAATCTTGCAATATATAAAAAATTCCGTTCATAAACTCTTTCTCGTTCAAAAATGCTTTTGTCCAAAATAGTTGGGCAGGTAGTTCGTGAATGTTACGAAGACACTGTTCTATTTGATCTCAGTGGTCATGCCTCGTGTCAGCGTCTTTAATCATATGTGTTACATAACTCCGGTTCTAAGACCCAGCGATGGCCTGCAAGTAATTTTTGGAAACAATCAGACGTATGCGCCTCCGATTAGCTTTACAATCGAATATTCGCGGCTGCTAAAAACTTTCCAGGTTTCTTTGGCGAAAAGGAAGGGGGGGGGGGGGGGGGGGGGGCTTGTGGCTTAACAATTTTAGGTGGTGTAGTTTTTATAGAAACTTAATTTTGGATACGGAGGCCAAATTCCCTGCGTGGGCCTCGAAAGGACCACGAGCCTCACAAGCTGCTCCGAGGCACTGGTCGTCGCTGGGCTTCGAACATTGCATTGTCTGCGCAGTACAAAACTGTAATGAAATGTAGACTGCTGTTTAATGAAATTTTGGCTTTGACAGCTGCGACGTGACATGGAATTGGTGTCAAAGGGCAGCTAGCAGTTTAACAGTTATATAAGGGCGCCGCTGCTAATTGCATAACTCAGTGGGGACATGTTCCACAAGAGAAAGAGAACAATGCGTAATATGAGCTGGAACGAAGACTCGTAGGCATTTTCAAGGCTAACTGTTTGGTGAGGACCGCCGACTCCAGTCACACCGGCCACTGGAGTGCATCAGCCTGTGCGCTGGATTTTCGCCTGTCTTCGCCCATTATCCCCTTTTTTTTCATCCCTCTCCTGCACCGCCGGAATACCATCACGCCCTGGTCAACCAGGCGCAGTACATACTGAGCGCTTAATCCACGCTCGTTATTAAAATGATTTTCTTTCTGTTGTAGCGTTCCTTATCAATTGCATTTAGTTTGGTCGTTACGTCAGTCTGGGAAAACAAATATTTGATAGGGAACAAGAGAAGGACCAGTCACAGGCAAGGCTTAAGCCTGTACGCCTCTTGCGTGCCCCCACAATCGGGCACTTTACGTGGTGACCTTTCGATGCGACTGTCCAACTGCCTGTGCATTAACCTTGGACAACAGTCACTGCGGTTTCTTTGTGCGTGTGTTCAAATTCTTGCTGACAGGTGTTGGAGGGGAACAGAGGCGAATCAGTGAAAGCTGCGGGTGAAGGATTGTCGTTGCCGCAGTGTCGCTAAAAGGTAGCCTTTTCCATTACGCAACGTCGTATCTTCCTGTGGAGACAGCGCCGTTGCCTCGCATTGTACAGTTTGCTGCGGCTCTTTCGTCTTAAGGAATTGTGAATATCAAATAAATCTTCGTTTAACAGTACCTTTTGCTGGGCTAGTTGGTGTGACATTGTGTTCAGAAAAGAAAAAACAGCACTAAATTCTACACAAACCACACAGAAAGACGGACAGGACGGGCGCTGACTCCAACTAAGTTTATTGAAAGCCACATGTAGCATATATATAGCCCGAAGAAGGTGAACGCATGCGCATTTCCCACATGGCAACAACACCCACACACACACGGACGATAACTTCTCATAATCGCGTATTTTTTAACAATCTGTGCTCACTTCCTCGCAGGGAAACAGAAGTGGTGCTGACGCACATGCCACCCCTCTCTTTGATGAAAAAGGCTTCTGCCAGTTCGCGAGCTAATCTATCTTTACTTCTGGTTAGAATTTTAATCTCTTCAAGTCGTGGTGCACAGTGCTTTTTATTTTCATCAATGCAAGAGCGGCAATGGGCGGGAAGGTTTTCGAACGAATCCGATGCGTTCCCTAAGGACCTTCTGTGTTCCCCGGCACGCTCGTTGACGCAGCGTCCGGTCTGACCGACGTACACTTTGCCACATGTAAGGGGGATCTCGTAGACCACTCCCGTGGCACACCTTACGTACGGCTTTGAGTGCTTCTTCCCACACCCAGATGTGGCTTTCGCACCGCTGCTAATCTTGGGGCACATCTTTGCCAATTTGCAGGGGGCGGAGAAGACCATGGGGACTCCGTACTTGTTGCCAACTCGTTTTAAATTGTGGGACACCTTGTGCATATACGGTATCACCACTGGTCTGGCTTCACCGAAAGGTTCTTTCCTCCGTTTCCCCTTTGGCTTGCCCTTAAGTTTCTGCAGCAATGCCCCGGTTACGGCAGCAAAGACGTGGTCAGGGAACCCTGCTTTACGCAGTCTGTTCACCTCGCCCTCGAAGCTCTCCCGCATCATGTGAGAGCACGACTTGAGGAGTGCTCATTCCATAGAAAGGGTGGCGATAGCCCTCTTGACAGTTTTGGATTGAGCCGAATCATACGGTAAAAAATCTTTCTTGGCCCTGGGCAGGTAGCGCCACCACTTCTGTTTGCCAACGAGGAAGTGAGCACAGATTGTTAAAAAATACGCGATTATGAGAAGTTATCGTCCGTGTGTGTGTGGGTGTTGTTGCCATGTGGGAAATGCGCATGCGTTCACCTTCTTCGGGCTATATATATGCTACATGTGGCTTTCAATAAACTTAGTTGGAGTCAGCGCCCGTCCTGTCCGTCTTTCTGTGTGGTTTGTGTAGAATTTAGCGCTGTTTTTTCTTTTCTGAACACAATCAAATAAATCCCTTGCAAAAATCTTTCTTACAGCGTTTCTTTTACACCAGTACCAACATGAGCTGCAAGAGCAAGCGACGCCCTGAAACCTGCAGAGAAAATTAGAAAAAGCGCAAAAGCGGGAGAAGCAACGCAACATACAAGGGCGCGTTGTCGTCGGGCTATCTGCTCGTTATGGTTTCCTCTGCAAGTTGTTCCAACCGGTTTGACCAAGCACGTCGTCAGTGATGCCTGTCGTGGCAAATTGTTCCGCAGTCACTGTACAGGCACCTATCCGTACCTTGGAAGCTCGCCACATGTAAAAGTCTGATAACGAGAGGAGCAGAGCTCACTGGTGGCTGACTGCCTAACAGCGCTCACATCTAAGTAGCTACCACGGCAAATTTATGGTTTGAGGTTTAACGTTCCAAAGCGACTCAGGCTATGAGGGACGCCGTGGTGGAGGGCTCCGGAAATTTCGACCACCTGGGGTTCTTTAACGTGCACTGACTAGCCGCTAAAAACACTAAGTAAGGGATACACAAGGCGCGAAGAGAGGCCGGAGAACTGCTTGGAGAACGACTCTGGTTCGACAAGGACCTGTGCGTCCACAGCAGTGGATGATGCTGTCGACCGTTGAGTTGTCCCTGCTCGTACAGGCCCGGCGCAGTAGTGCGTCTGGATGGCTTGAGAGCCTCCGCAACTTCTGGCATCGTGCGTGGTAGGCATTCGATGCCAGTGCCTGAGTCTCCTCTACCTTTTCCTTCTCGAGATGGTGAATGGGTGATCGGCAGGCAGCAGGCGGGGCATCGGCATTTCTCGGAGGAACACGTCCAGCAGGAGAGAACTTCAGCTGGGGACGCGGTCTCGGCCACCTCCCAGTGCGTACCATTCTATTCATATTGCTCGGGGCTTGTGGGCCGGAATAGATTCTAAGCAGTTGAAGTCGCCGGCAGAGGATGTTCGTGGTAGTGATCTCCAACAAAGCAAGGTGGTTTTCTTCATTATAGAACGGCAGTTATTTTCCTCGTGAGGTTTCATTTGCGAGAATTCCTTTCTTGTATTCTTTCCTGTGTATGCATGAGATCAGACCTGACCAGTACATACACATTCCTGTCCCGGAATAACCTATTGCATAAATACAGCGCGACGGACAAGACACAGATGAAGGATACAACATAGCCCTGTAATCTGTCCTTTATTCTGTGCTCTGTGTTGTGTCCTTTCTTCTGTGTCTTGTCCTTCGTGCTCTAGTCATGGAATTCCGTTACCAACTCGCCGAACAACTTGTATCCGGGTAATCTAGACACAGCAGCTATTAAACTAATTTGTTTTTATTTTTAATGAGTTCATTTCAGGTTGACATCAGCACGACGGACAAATGGCATGGTTGTGGTTCTCCTTCGGTGCTGGCAAGTTGCAGGTGAAGGCGAGGTGCTGAAAAAAGAGACAGAATTCATGAACGCATCACCAATTAAATATAAAACAGAAGTTGCGTTTTCATACACGATTGGCCGAGAATCTGTAGGAATGCGGAAAAGTCGCGGCGGTGTGCTTACCAGCCAGCTCGAAATCAAGCGAACTGAAACCGACACACAACAGTCGTAGCAACTGGGGCGGATTATTTATGTGCAACTCTCGGGAAGGGGGGGGGGGGGACGCACTTCTTGCACTTTTGCTCGTCCAAGAACTCGGAGCCAATTCAGTTTTCATAAGAATTTTTCTCTTGGAGGCGATCGCGGGGGAGGCGTCTCTACCCTCTGCGTCGCTCTAATTTGCCCTGCGGCCTCGAAACGAAATGCGAATTAATAAACGCCAGCTTTTCCTGCCATTTCGTGCGAAGCCTTCGCAAGGTTTTGTTCAGAGCAAGCCCTCTTCATCTGGAGGTTCCCGGTAAATACTAGCTGTAATTTGCGGTGTACAGTCCGCGTGCTATACATGTTTAAATTTGAATTCAGTGCTTCGCAGACCTTCCATTGGCGGGGACTATGCAGTATATTTTTTTCAGTATCACCGAATGCGGATGAAATTTCCACAGCTTATTTTATTGCGAGACTCTGCCACACTTGTGCTGTGCGTACACATATTTTTATGCTGGCTGCTCACCTGGCTCCCTTGGGCTATCAACCGGGTGCGGACAATCTAGTTACAATACTTTGTTCACCAGACATTGAGCCTTGCGGACTATACGCTATGTGTGGACTGTATGCCGGAAACTGCGGTGCGACAAAATAAGTGCGTGGTAAGTGACGCCACCGTCAACATGAACACGCAACGCACCACTCCGCGACGTGACGACCCGTCGTGACGTCTGCCGGTGTTAACGCCGAACAGAACACGTGAGAATAGTATCTGGCGTGTGACAGCCAGCCTAACTGGGTGAATATGCTAGTTACGCTCGCTGACAAAATCGTGGTCTCGGTGCCAAGTGTAACTCTCTGAAAATTTAAACCAACGGCTCGTTCTAAGTCGACAGGCTGCAGCCTTCAAGGCAGAGTGTAAATGATAATAATGGCTTTTTTTTCAACATAGTGCCCAACCACTAAATCTTGCGTACAAGACTATAGGCGACCGACCACTCGAAGAAACAAGGTTTTTACCAAACCGTAATCTCAACTGACACCAAACTTTAATTGCAAGGAAAGCAAAAAACTGGGAAGAACACGTATTCAAAGTTTTTCGAAAACACTACTATTAGGGGCGTGGTACTCCAGAATCAACCATTACGTCTGACGTCGCCAAGACTATCGTATAAGCATTTCTATTCCGTTTTCCTGCTATTGCTCCTTCCATTCGCAAGACCCTCAAACTGATACAAGCAAGCATCTTCCTGAAGGCTAGCTCAGCAGTTTCCGGCACTGTCAGGGCGGGCGCCCCCTGTAAGGACCATGCCAGCTTTGAGCTTACCGAAGGCAGATGCCAGTCGAGGGTAACAGCCAGTAACAGCCCAGCTGGCATAGCCGCAGGCGATGAGGGCGGAGGAGGTTACCGCGGCACCAGGAGAGTCCGGAGATACCGCGGAGGTCAGCTTTAGTTCGCCGAGCACCAAGGGGAACGCGAGGGGTAGCCAGGTCACGTTTGCTGTCGTTCCACGCTCTTTGGTAGACCCTTCCTGGTAGAGGGTCGTGAAATACCAAATCGGGAATAGGCCTGCCTTGTAGCGCGTCCGTTGGGATGGCTTGATCCTGGGCATCTCTTGCGTCCTCGCCTTCGAACACCGCGATGACCTTTCGATGCCAGCGTTCGAACGCAACAGCTTCTCTCTCTTCCTCAGCGAGATGATGGTGACGGAGAGGTCGGCTTGCGGCGGGAAGGGCTCTGACCTCCGTGGGGTGACCCCGCCTAGCAGAGGAGTCTCCAGTCTTGGGGACTGCCATTGCAGTCTCCATGTGCGCCTCGACCGATCCTCGGCTGGCTGGGCGGGGAACGAATGGGCACAGGCGAAGGGCGTGAGGCCACCGTCCCAGAATTTTCGCGGCAGCGGTGTCCGAGTAGACAAAGTGGCTTCCTTCTTCGTGGAACACCGGTTCTTCTTCTCGCGCCAGCGCGCCTATCACGCGCGGCGGAGCATTCGGTTCCGGTTCTTCTTTCTCTAACGAAGCTCTTAATTGAACTTCGTCAATTCCGCTCAAAAGGACGCTTTTTTTTCTTTTTGCGGCTTTCATTATTGCATAACTACATTGTAACACTTGCCCCAGTTTCGCGCCCGCCCTACACTGCTCTTCTGCATAAAAATCCACCTCTGAGTTCACCTCGGGAACAACAAAAAGTTCCTTGCGTCTTAACCAGCGCTAGCATATACGCTGATATTTGCAGGTTGTTTCACACTTAAAGGGAACGCGTGGTTGCGTGGTCGGGCTCATTGGTGCCCCAGAGTGCTACGGGCGGGGCCACGGCTCGAAGCAAGGGCGTCGAAAACGCGAAGCACCACCTCTATTTCCTTCACTTTGGGTGATGAGCGGCTGCGTCGGACGCATTGGTGCTCCAATGAGCTTGCTTGTTTCCTCTAAGTGTGAAATTGCCTGTGCAGCCTACATTGCGTCCATGGCCGCAAAGGTCGGAAGATTGCTTCTTTCGTGTCGTACGCCAGCTTGGAAGAAGAATATCGTAAAAAGACCGCAGGATGGTGACAATGATGATGATTAAAATATTTTAATTGAAATTAATATTGGTAGTCAGTCCCTTAATCCGGGGGTCCATTAGATTTTGCAGCCGCTCTTTCCCCTTCGGTGAGCTCCTGCTGAGCATTGGGGTCTGAGCTGGTCAACATTTCCCATACCGCTGAGTCTGTCCTTTTATCCTTCCGTCCCAAATGGCTAAAAGTTTTACTTCCGAAGAAACGCATCGGCTTTGGAGTTTGCCGACACATCAGTACCAATTTCTTCACTCAATCGACCCACATCTTAGATCAAGACTCTCACCCAGAATTCCTCGACATCTGGAAACACTTTATCACCGACTACGTCTGAATGTTGCATATACAAATGGCTTGCGATACCGTTTTGCACAAATGAACAGTCCGCATTGGGACAACTGTGCCTCGTTAGAAACTGTGGAACATATCCTGCTTGAGTGCCCTGCGTATGCTAACGAGCGTGCGTACTATGAACATTGCATGCAGGAGCTCTGCCCAGTGCCCGCAAAAATGGACAAAGCTTTAGGTCCCTTAGCCTGCCTTAGGCAACAGAGACTTGCAATGAACTTTCTATTTGCATATTTAAAAGACATTGGACATCTCGATAAGCTTTAAATTCACTTGCACGTTACCTTCATGCATTCTTCATGCAGTGAACTTCGTCAGCCCATTTGTCGGACTATGTACTCCATCATTCCAAAGGTTACATCAATACTCGCCGTTGCATCCTTAGTACCCATTTCATGGCCGCATTTTATCTTCGTTTTGTTTTTACCTCTTCCACGCTGCTCTCGTTCTGTCTTTATCTCCCAAATTCCCCTCCCTACGCAGAGTAGCATGCCAGAGATTTTTAAACGCCGGCTTAATTCTCTGTATTTCATTAAAGTCTCTCTCTCTCTATTATTGTGTTGTTTCGGCGCAACCATACCATATAGGTCCGCCTGTATGCTACAGTTTACGCTTGGCACCTCATAGTCTTCTGGGTAGACTGCGTAAAGTTTTTTGGGGCTTGAGCATGTGTTAGTATTCTTCTCAGTGTTATTTCCTGTTTCTTGTCTAGTTATTCATCCGATGGCGCGTGTTATCTTTTACCTTGCGTATATTGTCGTGGGACTTCTGAGTATGAGGTCAGTATGTTTGAGTAGCTGTGCTCGTCCGTGTGTTTGGATGTCCAGGGTACGAGAGCTCTGGCTGCGGCATGTGCGCCTTCATTTCCCTCAACGGAACGATGCGGCCGTATGAGTTTTGTTTGCTTTTCGGCTTCCTTTAAGTTGATCAGCATCCTAATGGCTGCCTGCCCTATCCTGCCCCCGGTGTATTTCGTGCACGATTCTTACATATACATGATTACGTTAGTTCCTTTCTGAGTGGCTATTGCGAGCGCAATGGCTTTGCGTTTTCCGTCACCCATACCAAACGCGATCGATGGGAATGCTTTTCGGCAGAAATTGGACCCAGTGTTTCGCCGGTATATTTGGCTTTTTCTCCATAAATATCTGCACGATGGAGAAATGATGGAGCTTTGGTTTTCATTCGGCGTGTTTAAGTATAGAAGACAGCGTGCCATGGCGCTGAAAAAAAGTATCGAGGGCGTCCACGACAGCACAGACCACTCTTACTTAAAACGAAGCTTTTGTTAAGCTAAAAAGTTCGCACTTTTTACAATTTCGCAAGTTCCTGCTTCGAAAACAAATTTTACGCGGACCCCATTGGTTCAGCTACTCCGCCGTTCTCTTCAAAATGGTGAAAATTCGTTCTTCTTTGTGTGGATGTCACGAGTTTCAATCCAGTGAGTCGAATATATTTAAATTTAATTTTCTCACACATAAATTCGTCTACTGCTGTTCGAGAATGTCAACGTACCCAGAAAGAGCAAGATAATCAATTTTTACTGACAACAACAACAACGTTGCTCCCTTTAACCCCTTTAAACATTCCATAAAAACAGTGCAAGTATCCACTATATGAGCGCGGCCCAGTGTACAAGAGCTTAACACGTACAATGCTGGGGATAGGGAGGGCCGCTCTCTACGAACCTCACACAGCTTCTCTCAGGCGGCTCACAGGCGACTTGTGGATTAGTTGAGGCCGAAATGTGGCAATTTGTTTACCTGCATCTTTTCATTTCCATTTCCCTTCGCAAGCGTGTTTGCTTTGCAAGGTTGCCTGAGCAATATGAGTTGACTGCAGATCGGAATCAACTAACTTTCTCTCGGTATACTCTACAAGCGAAGCCAGCAAAAAACCAGCTTCCGGTCCAGCGTGATTGCCTCTCAAGCGCGTGACAACTCACATGCCAAAGTTGTCATCCTGTTCACGCTGCTGCGTTCTCAGTTAATCTCCAAATCCCAGTATGCGTGTCTGCATCTTTTTTTACGACGCTTAAATTCTCTTATCGCGCCTCTATTCTGCAATAAAAATGACTTCTTTTAGATTGATGTTTAAGCCCTAATCATTAAAATAGAACAAATGGACGGCTACGCACCGATGGAACAGGACGCTTTCAGTACGGCCGGTTTTAGTCGAACATCGCAATAACTTGGCTGGCGTTAGCCTCAAAACTCCAAGGCCCTCACTTTCAGTAACACAAATAGCGGAACTCTTCTTTGCGTGCGGCGTGAGTAGTACAGGTCAGTAAGATTAACTGACTGAATGAGAGTCTGAAAGATTTTGCGAGGGTATGATACTGACTGAATAATTTAGTTATTGATTAAAGGCTGTCGAAAATGCTTTTGCTGAATTGAACAAGGTTAAGGTGGCTGTTGTCTATAGGCGGGGCTATAGCCTTACGTTAAATCTGGTCGCTTTTGCTCACACCAAAGCGACACAATAAAAAAAATTGAATAGAACAGTTAGTGCCACAGTCTTGTGGCCTGGCCTAGCACACAAGCACCCACAGGAAAGGAAAGGTGTGTGTGTCTCTATCTTTCAGTCCGTGTCTTTTAAGCGCAGGTATATTTCAATATCAACCCACAGGAGTCAAACTACAACTGTCAACATTTGAAGTCCACTTCAGTTTCCTGAGCAAAGACTAGAAGGCGGGAATTACCCTTCCGATGGACCGTTCGGCCGTGGACCACGAGTCACGTGGCGCCCCACTTCCTCTCTATGACACTTGCGCCTGACCCGCGTAGGGTGAAAGGAAGCCCGCATGTGTAGTCCTTTTATCGTCACCTCTGTGATTTTAGCCTTTGTACGTACCGGTAAGCCGGCATGGCCACGGTCATTCGTCATGCTATATTCTTGGCCAGGAGTGAACCAAATAACCCGTAAGTGCGACGTCACCCCTGGTCTACGGACCAATAGTCCGCCGCGTGAATCGGCCTTAGCTCACCGGTTCCCAGGCGGCTGAACCATGTTCTGCAGAGATCCACGTGGAGCCTCTGCCCTCTTGAGGGAGCCCAGCAGGACCTGCCACTCTTTGTTTCTCTCTGAAAAGCTGGACAAGCTCTCGGCCGAACATTTGCACGCGCGGTCGGATCGACACCTCACCGGCTAATCTATGAGCTCGCTAATGTCGGGTTCTCTTTTGTAGCGGAAGCTACATAGGCCACGAACTTGCGATTCCGCTGTGGCGGTGCTCCAAGGAGGCACAGAGACCGACTTTGAACCGTTGCCTAGCAACCGCCGCAGTTGGCGGACGCCGCGTCATCTGTCATGACGTCACACCGTGCACCTCGCCACGGAGCCGCCGCCGCCGCCGTTTGGTGTGACGTCACACCGCTTGCCTCGTCGTTGTGCTCGCCTCCGCTCGCTTCGCCAGCCGAAATGCGACGTCGCTACCAAAATGTCATTGCCCCGCCGCGGTGGCTCAGTGGTTACGGCGCTCGGCTGCTGGCCCGAAAGACGCGGGTTCGATCCCGGCCGCGGCGGCTGAAAAAAAAAATTGCGCTCTTTCAGTCTCCCTCGTGTTTTTTCCTGTGTGTGTCTTTTGTGCGCAATTCGTACCTACAACTGAAATTTCTTGAAGGCGAAATTCTAGAGGCCCGTGTGCTGTGCGATGTCAGTGCACGTTAAAGAACCCCAGGTGGTCGAAATTTCCGGAGCCCTTCACTACGGCGTCTCTCATAGCCTCAGTCGCTTTGGGACGTTAAACCCCAATAAACCAAAATGTCATTAGACGAAACTGCTTTCACTATATATATATCCTGGCCTAGCTGAGCTAAGCCACTGCCATTTTTATCGAGGCGTTCGCTGTGACGGATAGCATAGTGACACGTGTCAACGTACGCGTCCCGCCACGCAGCCCTGTGCCAGCAGCAGCAGCTGCAAGAGTGCGACCCGGTGCCCGTGCTGCGGTGCTACGGCGGCCTGCTGAGCAACATCGAGGCCGACATGGACCGGCTGGCCGCCAAGTACGGCCCGGAGCTGGACGCCGCCCTCAGGGCGTTCGCCGGGTGAGTAGAGCTCCATGGGCAGGGCAGCCGGCCGTGTGCGCATGCGCGCTGGCCTCGCATGCCGACTGCGCCAATCAGCTCCACAGTGACTTTGCTACGACGAAATAGGCTTCTACAAATTAATCGGGTCTATTTCGTAACGGCCTATTTCGTATTAATAGCATTTGGCCTTCTGCCATTGGCTGCAACTGCTCTCGATGACAGAGGCCGTGGGAAAGACGTCAAGATGGTCCTGGCACGCTTAAGCCAAAAGATTATACCGCACTTTTGGAGCCATCGCCGACAGATTATTGTATGGCTCATCCCTCCTGTACATAAACACCACCGCCGCCACTTGTAGGCCGGAGCCAAAGAATAATGGAGGGCTCGCGGGCCAATGGTACGTCTTGTGAATGCACCTTTAGTGGGATGAAAATTGCGCCATTTTGAGCCGGAGCCTCGGCATTGCGGCACCTGAATGTTATTCCCAGAGGCCGTGTTTTCACATGTTTAGACCACGATGTAGTCGAGAGAAGATTGCAAGCAAAGAAGTCTTACCTGAGGTAGAAATTTGCAAACTCCAGTGCCAGCGGTCTGCACAATCATTGAGAAACCTCTCCAATTCAAGGTGCTGACACGAAGGCACACATATAGCCCTTGGCCTCAACCCACCTACCCAATCCAATTTAATAACCCGCGCTTAGAACTCTTATTAACGATTGCTCTCCCTCTTTTCCCCTCTTCCTCAGGAAATACCCAGCCTCGTCGTCTTCGTGTAAGGTGCGCCCTGGCGAGTTGGGCCGCTGCACGCGCGCCGAGCGTGAGCAGCTTGACCGCATCGAAGGAGTCTACGAGGTCTTCCAGAGGACGGTCAACGACGACCAAGCGCTCAAAGGTACGTGCGCTAAAGCCGCCGCGCTCTTCGCATCGAATTGCCAGGAATCCTGCACAGCACCCAGCCAGTGCCACTAAGCCTAACGGCCTATCACGTTCCGTTCAGCAGCCATTAGGTCGTTCTATTTCTTACGTCACGGACGAGCACCACGTGGTGGCAGCCACGGAAACAAGAAACCCTTGTCTCGAATTCCTAGTAATGGATGGCTTTTGGACGCATGCGAGCTCTGGTTATCCGGCATGTACAGACTCAGAATCATATCGCCGTTTTTTATCCTCATCGTTGCCCCTAATGGTCCTTTCCTGCGACCATTATTATCCTTTCAGTGCTAAGTGCAGCCTGCTAGATAATCTACCCGCCTGCCCCGCCCCATCCTTGCATAAACTGTCTCTCTGGAGCCTACCCTTTTATTAAGGCGAGCATTTTCCTTCTTGTTGGTAATAATAGAAACAAAGGTAGAAACTGTGTGAGACATCTTGAGTCGAAGGCGTTGGACAAAGTCGTATACCGTGATGAAAATCATGGAATCTTGTACAACGGTGAATTGTCTCACTGTAGTTTCAGGGCTTCAAGAGAGAAGGAGAAGGTATTTAATGAAATTCGGAGCAATTAGCTGCCGTTGAGAGCACTGACACGCTTCTCTGCGTGCGCTAGGGACAAATTTTGGGAAGAGAATGGTGTAGAAAATATAAAAATAAAAATATAAAGGAATAAAAATAGCGGCCATTGATATAGAGGGAATAAACATCCATGGATTGGAAAGAGTTGGGGAAGAGAGTTACTGGAGAGTACCCTAGTAATCGGCGATTCGCTGATGACATTTAACTCGTTAAATGACACATGGGACGAATTGCAAAGCATGATTAATGACCTAGGCAGCAAAATAGAACAGTGGGTCAAAAAAATGTTGCAGAAAGCTAAAGTAATGCCCAACACTCTCGGAAAGTAAAAGCAGTTTATGATAGGCTGCGAAGAGTTGGAAGTGATATGGCAATATATCTGCGTAGGACAGGTAGTCGCCGCAGATCCTGGCCACGAGAATTATATCGCTAGAATAATAATTAAGAACGGGATCGAGCGCATTTGGAAGGTACTTTCATAAATGATAGCATACCAGCGTCCCTCAAGAGAAAAAAAAACAAAATCTATATTAGCGGTACTCACCTTAGAGCAAAGAAAAAAAAAACGTGGAGGCTAACAAGGTTCAGCTGTAACGTTGGAGATACGAAGAGGGCTGAGCGGGTCAGGGAACGAACACAAGTCAATGACATCCTAGTCGAAATCCAGATTAAAATAAAGGGCCATTGGCTGGTCCTGCAATGCAAAGGTACGATAACCAATGGTCGTGAAGTGTAACGGAGTTGATTACAAGAGAACTCAGGCGTAGCAGGGGGCTGCCGAGGTTACGTTGGCACGTAAGATCAGGAAGTTTGCGGGAATACGGTGGCCACAGCTGGCACAGGACAGGGTTAATTGGAGTGACATGGGATAGGCCTTTGCCCTGCAGTGGACAAAGTCAGGCAGATGATGATGATGCTGAATAGACATAGAAGGGGAATGCAGGAAAGTACAAATGTGAGCAAATAATTCCAGTGTTCTGCTGATGACCACACAAAAGGTTCAGTACAAGGCAAGTACTTATCAAGGAGGATATGAAAGAAGGTTTTAAATATTATCAATCCGTCCGGTGACATCCTATTTGGCAAAGAAAGGTTCAGTGAACTCACCGGTGCGCAGGGCAGGCAGAGGGATTCCTGCCCTGTGCAAATTCATATTTTCAATTTTTCCGACCAGTTTGCTTTTACATTAGTTGCTAAACGACACCATAATGGCGTTTGAGACGAATACGCAACCAGACATGAAGACCAAAGCAAATAATTATTTTGACGACTCCGACCTTCCGCACAAGACCACGCTGTGATGCATATTTCTTCCCGTATATATAGCCCGTTCACGCAGTTCCTCTTTAAAAGGACATTAAAGAACAAATTGAAGCTGGCCCGTATCAATAGGTTACCGCCTTGTAACGACAAAATAGGATAGTTGCACTGAAAGCAGAGGTTTCATATTTATTCAAATACCCTAAAGGCCCTCTGCAAGAGGGTGTTACATAGGGGGGGGGGGGGGGGCACACGAAACACACTAATAAGAATATGCGAGAAACAAAATAGTAAGAATAAACAATTTCAGCAAACATGGCAAGAAAACCACAAAATACGCAAACACCAATATTAGAAGTGGATTAAAGTTCGAATAAAGATAAGATAAAAGTGTGAAAATTGAAACACCGGGGGTTCAAGGATAACACAAAAAGAAAAAACTACAATACGATATCGAACAAGATGCACAGGTATTAAATTAACCACAAAAACGCACAGAGACGTCAAATTCTGATATGAGTCCACAGCATTTGATGAAATTGATCGATGTTAACTTCAGTGGCAATATCTGATGGTAGGTTATTCCAGTCAGCTATGGTTTTGGGGATGAATGATTGTGCGTAATGGGCCGAGTGGCATGCTGAGCGTTTGACTTTGCAGGGATGATCACGGCGAGGAAAAATGACAGGGGGTGACTGAAAGAAGTCGTCGCGCAAACGATCATGATGATAAAGTTTGTGAATGAGAGATAAACGGGCGTGTTTCCGTCGTAGTGATAGCGGATGCAGTTCGGCACGAATTTTCAAAGATGAAACACTGGAGTACGGAGAATAATCTGAAAAAATGAAGCGAGCAGCACGGCTTTGCAGGGATTCAATGTTACGTATAATGTAGTCTTGGCTCGGGTCCCAGATGGCACATGCATATTCAATTTTAGGCCTGATTAACGTATATATAGCCCTATATATGCTAGAAAAGGCCAAACTTCTCAAATACAGATATCCGGTCTACCGGCAGGTTTGACTAGCAAATAGCGATGAGAACAACACTTTTCGTTACTGACCTCTTAGGCCGTGTCACATCACCAATGATCACGGGGAACTGTTCATTATATATCACTGAAAATTAAGTGGCGAGAAAAAAATGTTCCATTTTGAAAACCAATTTTCGAAAAAATAAATTCGCGTTTTGCTCCATATTAAACATCATGCCGCAAAGAGCCAATCAGCTTATTTTATTTATCCTCGGTGGCTCTTTACGACGAAGCTTTAGGCACCTCCACTTGGACCGGACACATTGCCTAAGCCAGCTAACCACTTTTTTACGAAGAACGCTGTGGACTGAAGGAGTAACTCTTTTCCAAAAAAAGAACCGTTAATCTCTCTCTCTCTCTCTCTTCCTTGTTGTAGACATGGTTGCTGCGTACCGGTGCTGGGACCGGCGCAAGTACCGCGACTGTTTCGCCAGCCTGCTGCAGGACACGCTAATCCGGGAGTACCGCGACTCCCCCTACCAGGGCGAGCCCGAGAAGATGAGGATCTGCAGGTACGCTACGCATAAAAGGGGTGGTACCCCACTAAACAAGTTGTGCGAAGATATTACACTGGAACTGTGAAATCACAGCACTACACCCTGAACGTACACTGTGCCTTCCGATGCTCCTGAAATCTTCGCGCCTTGAGTACCCTATGAGCGCAGTCGTTCACACACACCCGTCTAGAGCGCTCGAACTGCGCACCTTGCAGTCCAATTGTGTCATTTGCGAGCGGCCTAGGCCTCGAAAAATGACCTTATTATGCATGCTGATTCGCATGGACCATATGTTTAATTCCCCGTTTTTTAAAATCTTTATCAGGCCGTGCAGGCCGCGGCGATTGTCATAAATGCACAACAGAGCACGCCACTCGAGCACTCTAGATAGGTGTGTGGATGACTGCACCAATATTTTGCTTTTATAATTACTGGCAAACTCCCTTTCTAACGTTCTTCTTTGATGTCTGTCAACCCTACAAGCGCTAACTTTATGGCGGAAAACTAGTAGACCTCTCCCTTGTGTAAACAGAGTGACGTCAAATAGGTGTGGGCCGATGGCCCAAATCTTAGTTCAGGAGTGCAAACTGCTGGGCTAGTTGGTTCATATTGCATATAAAGGGAACCAGCGAAAATAGACGCAAGACAAGAACAAGTCCAGCGTTGTGGTGTGTGCCTTCTTTGTTCTTGTCTTGCGTCTATTTTCGCTGGTTCCCTTTATATGGCCAAAACTTCGACTTCCGGATCTGAACTGCTTTTTCGGGTGTCCAGCGCGCCCCCGCCGCCTTCGTTCCCCGATCCGGTACGCCTTGCAGCCTTTCTGCTCTCGGTGAGAGCCTTCTCGGTACGGCGCATGTTTTGCCCATCGGACCAGAAACACGTGTGCTGATGACGTCGGCCGGGAGAGCTCTATGGATAAGAAAGAAACGAAACAACCACATGGCGCCGCTGGGATCCAAAACCACGATGACGTTGATGATAATTTTTTATGGCGAAAAGGCATGTGAGGCCAAACAGCACCATGGCACAAGTTTTTCTTAAACTAAAGATGGGGTCAAAGACCCATTTCCCAAGCATTTCGCCCTGAATAAGCCGAGCACCAAGTCAGGGAAAGCTTGTACTCATTGTATCACCGGTGGGTACCCGGTGGCACTGGGGATCGAACGCCGCACCTCCGGCATGTAAGGCGGATGCGGTTCCAAATCCGTGACCTCCATAAGTCGCGTACGGGGATCTACCAACTGAGCTAAGGCCACGGCTGTTCAATCTTTTACACTCTCTAGGTTAGGTTACACTCAACGTAAGTATACACCCTAAAGTCGAGGATTGGACCGGCACCGCCATAGCTCAGCTGGTAGAGCACCGTACACGACATACGGCGGTCGTGGCATCGGATCCAACAGGCGCCATATGGCCGTTTTTTCTTCTAGATTCTTGTCAACTCATTTTCCGCCATCAAGCGATTTCACTGGTATTTTCCCACAATCAGCACCACTATAAAAAAATCCTATGATTTCCTCGTTTTCGATTACTGTTGGCCTCCTTGATATCTATTTTCGCTCAGTTGGAAAGCGGCGATTCCTGATATTCACTTGCTCTAAACGCAGAACCAGTTTACTTGTGTGGCACACTACATACGACTTGCTATTAGGGTAGCCTGCAATGCAAGCATAGCTGGCGGAAGTTTAAGCATAAATTTTATATGAGAGATTTCGGCATGACACAGAGTACAGGAGAGGGTATTCTAGACTAGAATACACGCTCTCTCTCTGTCCCATTTCTCCGAGCTGCCTCGATGAAGCTTTAAAATGGTGTAAGCAACTATCTTTGCTAAAAAAAATCAAATTCTGAAACCTTGAATAAGATGATCATAGTAATAAAATATATCTAAAATTTTGTCAGCAGAAACTAAACCCGCCATGGAGAATATGACTTAGTGCTTATAGTGCATATGAAGCTAAGGAGGTCCACTGGTATTCGGACGGGAGTCATCCAAACCTCCAGAATTTGGGCTTCAGGATTGCTTTAGAAGAACTTGCTTTGGGGCTAGTTGGTTCATGATTGAAGTTCAGAATGGCGCAAAAGACACACACACAGGAAAAATAGGGGATGACACAAAGAGGCGCTCTTTGTGTCATCCCCTATTTTTCCTCTGTGTGTGTCTTTTGAGCCATTCTGAACTTCAATCAGGATTGCTGTAAATGACGCACAGCAAGGCTAAAAAGCAGTTCTTGTTGCCTGAGAATTTGTGGCGTAGACTATCGGCATATTCATATGTTCGTTCTTTTACACATACTCAAATCTCTCCGCTCACAAAGAATAATCACAAAATTCGTGCGACGAGGGTAATTAATGTCGAATGTAGGAGGGGCGTTGAATATTTAAGTTCTGAATCTGGCATAGAAGCGAAAGCTTTAGACGTAAAGAACATTCTTATTTAAATGCATGGCAACAAAAGGATACAAGTAAGGGTGTGCGAATATCAGATTCTTCGAATACGAATCGAATACGAATACTTGGCTCCGAATATCGAATCGAATAATCAAGGACAGACGCATTTAACCCCTACAAAACATTTATTTGAGCACCCAAGAACATAACAGTTCAACTATCGTTGATTAAATGAACACAAAAGGTGTGTGTGGCTGCACAAAAAGTATCAGTCTCGAACATTATTCTTAGATGAGTGGAAATATCAGAGAAGATGGCTGGTACAAAGCATTGATTAAGGCTAGCTTGCCATCAGCACGAACGCGTGTTGCTGGGATGAACATAAAAGGTTGTCGTGAAGGAAAACCCGCTGCTCCACATGGTCAGGCAGAAGTAGTTCCCTTCTAGCTGAAACGACTCCTCCAGCCACAGAAAATGCCCTCTTACTTGGCACTGAACTGGCACGTATTGCGAGGTACTTCGTGCACAGCTCTGACTACACCAGCTTCGCAGGTATAGCCACAAAGAAGCTCACCAGCGCAGTCAGCTACTGCATGGCCCTTGAGGTCCATGCGCATTGCTCTGGGCGCCGCTTTGTTGTTATGTCTTTGTCGATAGGGCTTGTGGACCGAAATGAACGCCGGTGCTCACAATGAATATTCGGCTAGATACGAATATTTGCGTCGGGTCGAATATTCGAGACAACACGAATACTTGGATTTCGAATCGAATACGAATACTAAAAATATAATATTCGAATTATATTCGAAAGTTTCGAATATTCGCACACCCCTAGATACAAGCCAACAGCCCCCGAAACCCAGGGGCATAAGGATGTCTTTCTTTGTATACTTTTATTACGTAAGCAATACTGCGCCAGGTTTCGAGCCGTCGCGTATACACCTTTCCAACCTGGGCGCTGCCATATTGTTTCCGGCGGCGGAACCGGTTTCTAGCAGTCCAGAGAGGAGGCGTTTCGCCGCTTCCACCGTGCTAGCGGGAGGTGCCCACTGCAGTCCAGGGAACAATACGTCCGTTCGATTCACCTGCACTACATGAACTGGTTCTCGCGGTGCTGCACTTCGCCATTCGTTTAGGCGGTGCAAAATGGCGCCGTCTGCACGACGCCATTCGTTTCAAAAAAGTGCAGACGTTGTGCAGGTCTAGTTCAGCAAAACTGTGCACCCCCTCAGTGGTCGGTGCCGAAACGGTGCAGCTGCAGCCGCCATGGAAGCAGACGACGGCTTGCGCGACGATGGCTTGCGCTTTGCGATAAACGGCGGAGATACTCAAATTATTCCACTCATCGATGAGAACGGTGCCCCACACGGGTCCGACTCTTATGGAACGTGACTGGCCACCCGAGAAGGCGGCGACGAAGGTGGGAACGGTGGCCCTCGCTGGCACGTACCTTGCATCTCTCGACCACCCTGCTCTTGACGGACCTGTACCGGCGTCTTTCCTTTGGACTAATAGTGTTATAACAGTATTCGAAGCCGGTTATGTTAACTAAAAGGTAAAGACGTGCACGCAGCATGATGCACGTTGTGGCAGCAATCGCTTAACATGTAAGTCGGCGCGCGCACAGCTCAGTCGATAGTGTTCAGTAAAAGAACAGACGTGCGGTTCGCTTAGCTGCCGCGAGGCTGCATCGAGGCTGATGCATGGCAATGCTTCGCTGCGATGTACTGTTTGAAGATTCTTCATGCGGCTTGGGACGTTGGCGGCCGTTGATATATGGGCGCCACGCTACTGGCTGCAATTTGGTGGCGACGCCTAGGCTAGCAGACGACCAGACCTGCACTCTACCATTCGTTTTGAAAGCTGCCAGTGCCAAGCTGCACCTGAACTGCATGAACTGGCGCTGCACGCTTGCGGCACCGCCGCGGAACTTCACAGAACTGGTGCAGGGAGTGCAGGATAATCGAACGGACCTAATATAGCAGCGCCCAGGGAGCCCTTTTTGGAAAGGAATCCAGAGCCGCTCCTGGGCGCGGCCATTTTCCGCCGACTGGCGCGCCGCGGTGCGGGCGTTTCTTTGGGGACTGCGGGGCTGCGGCAGCTCCGCGACCGCGCCTGCATATAGCCGCGCTTCGGGCGCTAAATAAACATTGCCGAGCATACTTCCGCACCGTGGCTGCGTTGCAGGAAGTATTCACGTTATCAAAGGGAGCACGTTGATGCGTTTTAATGACATTTAATTTGACATTCACGTCAATTGTGCTCACGCTTAGAACGCGCTCGTGCTTATATCGCTACCATCTTGGGGCTCCGCTCAAAAAAAACTTTTTGTTCAATATCAAGTATTAGGTGTGCGGCTAGCATGCAGTTACAATTCCCATGCACTCTTAATCCTTCGGTCATAAAGTACCACCCACAAATAGGGCTTTCTTGTCGCATGCGTGGTGCGCCAGTTTATCAACAAATTACCGCTGTGAGCTTAACTGAGTCGCAGCGCCAACAGAAAACAAAATTTGTCATGGTTTATGAAACCTGGTGCATAAAAACGTACTTTTGCTCAAATTATCCAAGCTTGAATAGATATTAGCAGCGAATCCAGCTTTCACGAATTCTGAGGTCCGAAGTCGCGTTCATTTTACTCGGTAGCTCTCGCCGCGTGTGACAGCATTGCGTAGGCATTTGGCTAAATGTGAATGATTGTATTAAAATCCCGCATATTTTCCTATGATTAAGGTAGATAGCAAAAGCAGAAAGACACTAGGTAAACCCTTTACCCCCCCCCCCCCCCCCCCTTCTTCATCCCTGTGACATGCGTGCGGAAAGAGCAACTGAAATCGGTAGCGGTCGTGCTTACAATCCTGTGCATGAAATGTGTTTAATGGGAACTAGAGCAAGCTCAGCGCAAGGTGATCGAAAACACGCGCTTCATCGGGACAACCTTCAGTCTGCAGCTCGCCTATCCAGTTACTACACCACTGAATGAAATCAATAAATCCACATTCCTGTGCCTAAAATTATCATAGATAATAGCGCCCGTAAAAGACGGCAACAAACGACACGCCAGCGCAGAAATCTGCTTAGAAGTGCCGGTTTCCAGTCCGTACGTTACCTGGCCGACTACTCCGCGGGAAAAATCCTTGCTGTTTGCAATACTATTCCAGAATTTCCCTGAGCAGCGCCGCCGCACCAGCGGCTCGGTGGAGCAGCGTCGCCGCTGCGGTGCCAGCGTTTAGAATCCTGAGCCAGCAGAATATCATCATTGAAAAACGTAGCGTGAAAAACGAGACACTGAAAAGGTGAAGACAGGACACGAGCACAAATCATCAATATCAATATCATCATGGTGGGCACAAACAACGAGACAGACGCGCACTGCCTCGCCGCACTTACTCACATCCAAATGAACGGAAAAAAACTCGGGGATGTCACGATAACGACTAACTGCGCGCAAGATAACCGCAGTACTGTCTGGTAGAGGGAAAATGTGAGTAGTGACGCACAGCACACACCCTCATACGTTACGATGAAGCACTACAACGACAGAAGCAAACACGTAAACATGCATTCTACGCGCAGCGCCGGCGCGACCCGCAGTCCACCGGGCCGCGCGCGCCGATAGATGGCGACTGGTGTCGAGAGTAGGGGCGCGCCAGCAGCCTGCGTGTGAGGGTAAAAGAATCTGGTATAGCTGCCGGCGGTGGCCGAGATAAAACAGATGGAGCGCCGTTGCCATAGCAACCGTTTCAGCCGCGCTCCATCAGGCGGCAGGACCGTCACTGCGCCGCCGCCGCAGCCGCGCGCCTAGTCGCACGCTCTCGACGCGTGTGTCGGATTGTGGAGAGAGGAGAGAGAAAGCGGGAGGGAAACGGGGAATAAATACGCGCGTTCGCCTAGGGCACAACAGTTGCTGCTTGCTTACGCAACTTGCCCGGTTTAACCAGAGCTAAACCTCAGCTAATTTTTTTTATCAATGGACGATTAATGAAATCAGAAGAACAACCATTTACCGCTGGTGCGATCCGAACCCACGACCTCGGAATTTCGAGTCCGGTGCTCTACCAAATCATCTACGGCGACGGCTGTCCGATCCGCTGCTTGCGGGAGTATTTATGTGTAGTGTATAAGCGAACCGTTAGAGTGCTCACCAGCGCCCCCGTCTTTCATAGCGGCGTAAGTGGTGCGTCCTGTATTATCGTGAGTGCCACGTAGGAAAGTGCTCCAGTTGGTTATATTAACTCTATGACATCTCGAATGGTGAGGGCGGCAGCTGTTCGAGGACCATCTTATGTTAACTATGGCATCAAGCTTCATCACAAAAAAAAAATAAATAAATGTTTCGTTGGACATAGAATTCTCCCATTGGTCTGCAGGCAGTGGTCTGTCCTGGCCGGAAGCTGCTTCGACGACGCCAACGGGGCAGTGTGTCCGGACAGCGCGGCCGCAGGACGCCAGCACTTCCGGGACCTGATGTCGGCCTACGTGGGAAGCTTCGGGTGCAATCCCAACGGCGCGGGCAGGCCGATGCTCGGCGGCGTCGCAGTCGCCCTCGGCGCCTGCCTGCTCACGCGACTCAGCGCCCTCATCTAAACTTGGGGTGTCGGACGACGTCACGCAGAACCACGAGCAAGCGGTGTCCAGTTGTTCAAGAGACACTGAGAACAGATTTAACTTTGCCTATAATCCTTGCATCGATAGAGTACCAAGTTATCGACGAAGAAGTCACTTTAGCTGAAAAAGGAGACTTCGTGATTGAGCAAAAAATGTCTAATATGAAATACAGGTGTCGCCACCAACGGCGATTTTCACAAGAAAGCTGCAGTGACGTCGAGGCCTTTTCACGCGGATCCCCGAGGCTGGGTTACAAGGTCATTCACTTGCAAACGTGATCACGAGTCTTTTGAGGTCCTGACGTCATGGGTTTGAATTGAGACGTGCGAAAATTTTTAAATCCTATTTTTTTCGGCGTAAACCTGTATTTTCCTGCGAGACAAACATCATTATATAAAAAAGGACCGCAGTGTCGATTTTTACTTATAGTGACAATTCACTGACGTTTTCCTCAGTGTCCTTCAAAGCGCAGCGATTAGTGAGAAAGCAGTAGCCTTCATAGTACACGTATGAACATTCAGTGTCTCAAAGTTTTTCATCGTCGCATGCCGTTCCAGTAAAAAAAAATTGGAACCCAGTTGGACTCCCAACTGGTTCAAATTGAATTTTCATCTGGTTCCGCCTGGTTCCAGTTGGCTCAATCCAGTTTCCAACTTTTTCCATTTGGAATGGTGTTCCAATCGAATAGTCCAAATGGACTATCCAATTAGACCAATTGAGTTTTCAACGGTCAGCCCAACTGGTCTCTCCAAATGCACCCAATATATAAATGTTAGCATTTGCGCATTTGGCAAACAAGAAAGAACCAATGTTGTTCTTACAATAAGAGCTACCAGCAGCTTAACCTACTAAATGGTATTCATTATGTGCCCTACCACTGCGGTCGAAATTAAATAACTGCGCACAGTGGAAAAGCACGAGGTGAAATGGGGTATATAAGTTGGAGCAGAAGGGTGTTATATGGATGTTCATATTGAGATAATATGTGCTATTAGTGCCTGAATGTGTAGTGTTTCTTGTGCGTGATGTATGCAAGTCTGTTGGCCTTGATTTCCATAAAAGCTTCGATTCCGTACTAAAAATGTTGGTTCACACCTGTTTCCCTTTTGCGCATTAAAAATTAGTTACGTTGCAGAACTATTTGTCACATTGTGTATTATGGGCAATTTAATTGTGAGGTATATTTTTTGAATATTTCCTGGACTGAAGGACTGCCGAGGGCAATGTACAATTGGTCGGCCCAGTGGGGTCCATTAGTCAGGTGGCTACAAACGCAATTGGAACCAGTTGAGAAATCGAGTTGCTTCGAAATGAAGTGTCTGATGGTTTTCAGGGGGTTTTAGGTGGCGTCGTTAGCATTAGATGACCAATAGGCCACTGGCCCTAGATCTACAGCCACTGGGAAGGCACTGTGTTGACCTGGAAGCTAATTCGGAAGGTGTATACCGTTGCCGTCCACCGCTGTAGGCCGAAGGCAAAGTCAGGGCACTAAGTGAGGAGTAGGTGTGGAAAGCTGTGCTGGAATCTAGAGTTCACCGATACCTCTGCTACAGCTCAGACGCCCGCTGAGGCAGTCTATCCTGTATTTTTACCTTCACTCTCAGGTTCTCATCTCACCTATGTACGCACCATGCATGTGTCTGCTTTCTCTCAGAAATGTCAAAATGAGGGCGCTACAGCCCAGTGTGGACGCACATTTTTGTGCCCAGCGCATCACCTCTTCTACGTCATTGCTTTACTTGATGTAACCAAAAAATTCAATAAACTGGCGGAGACCTCCATCTGGATGTGTTTACAGCTATTAGTGGACTCATTTCATGCTTATTCTCAGCTTGAACTTTTAACGGTGCATGTGAAAAGCTCATTAAAGCGTATGGAAGCCAAATTTGGGTTGCATGTTTTCTTCCTTGCATAGCGGCGTAAGACATTACCACGTGTGAATAACCACCACTTACAACAGCTAAATAACAATAAGTGAAGCTATTCTCCCACCTGTTTCGGTTTCAACAGCCGAGCGATGGCGGTGACGTCGAAGGTCAGTAAAGATCACATGAGGCATGAAAAAAAACAGCAATATCAATCGCTGCTTCTTCATTCGTTGCGATCCCAGCTCTTGAGGCAGGCTGGCTTTAATGAATCAAAACGACGAAGCAGCAGCAATATTGCACTTTTTTCGGGCCTCTGATGACCTGTATTGACCTTTGACCACATATAGTCAATCACTCGACTGTCGAAAATAAAATCGAAGCGTGTGAGAGAAAAAAAATCAGTTTTAAATTATTTAGACATGGCAGTCAGATATGACATGGTGATCCAAGTATGCTATAATGTCTTACGCATCGTCACAAAGAAGAAAACACGCGACAAAATTTTGGTGCCTTTAATCATTTAACCACATTAACGTGGTGGCCTGATCTTGAGAATTCACTGATTTCATTTGGTCTTCTGCAATTGGTCGCTGCTCCCATTACCTTAGGGCGTTCGAGGAGACGACACTCTGGTTGTGGCAGAAACGCTTCCCATGATGCCACCTGTCCGCATAAAGCCATCTCGAGCACATGTCGCACTGGCCGACCGGTGCCGACGCCCACGAGTGACAAAGCACGACGACGCGTTTGACGCGCCCGCCAAGCTTTATCGCCGCCGATTGAGTCTTGGCAAAGAAACTGAACGTTGTTTGTGCGACCAGTTAGCGCAGCGGAGTCCGCATGGCTCAGCTGGATTAGATGCGTCGCTACGACCATACAGGCTGTGTCTGCGGCCATTCGTTTGCCTTCCTATCTGCTGCTGATTTCGTCACGTCGACGCCACGGCCAAATGAAATGAAAAATGAAATGGATTGTTATAGGATACGGCCCTGGTTCCCTATCCAGGTCAGCGCATAAACTAAACCTTGAATTTGAAACTCCACGCCTGCTGAGATTGGACCAAACAGCCTCTTAGCTGCTAGCTTTGATAGCTTCACGTAGAGTGACCGAATCTGTCTTTTCTGACAGTGTATTAGTGGTCGTACGTTGTGAATCTCAAGACAACCGTTGTGCCCGAAAAGTGCGAACATAGTGCATCAGAAGCCTAATTCCAATGGCAAGCCAAGTGAAATCAAGGGTATATATGTAGAAACAAACAAGAAAACGAGTAAAGAATGAACATTTGTGCAGTTGTTTCGCTTACAATAGCTCGGTTGAGTACAAAGAGAACAAACAATTGGTCAGAGACAGACATGCACAGACTATGGAGTTTGTTCAGGTCGAACTGGCCCACCATTTGGCTGGCACAGTTGGCAGCACTGTGACTTCTACCATCATGCTATGGTGTAATAGCTGTCTCCACCAGTCAGCTTTCTTCACATTTCAAGTGCTAAGCCCCTGGGGAAAAGAAAAATCAGGCGGAAGCTTTACGTCACATGGCTGCAGCCTTAGCAAAGCAAGTTCTCCTGCAGCTCCTGCGTTTCCTCTCGCCTTTCTCTCTCCGAGCAACTCAGCAGTCGGCCGCACGTGGAGGCCGAGACCAGGCAGTGGTCAATTAAGCGGGCCACAGGCTGACACGAGGGGACCGACTTTTTCTGTAACTCAATAGCGAAGCATCGTCCGATTCTGATGACATCACGGCTAATCCGCGGTCAATCCACTTATACGTACCTACCAGCTCCTTGTGATGTCACACTAGCACTGCTGGGGCAATGTCCTCGACGTCATGGGAGCGTGTCAACGCCAATGGCTGGAGGGCCTACATAAGAAGACCATTGGCTGCTTAGATCGTTCTCGAGTAGTATCCGACTGCATAGGTTTCAAAACTGTTACGTCTCTCTTCCTCCGTTCTTGGGCCCCATCGTGCTTGGAAGATCCGGCCAGTAGTCGCTCCGCGTGGGGCAGCCCTACGAAGTTAATTACTCATTGGCATCCACTCAAGCATAGTCATATGACTACAAAGGAGGTTTCCCACCTTTCTTACAAAAACTCGTCCTGGTCCGATGTTCGAACCCGGGCACCGCTACACCGGAGCCGTCTCTCTATACCAACTGAGCTAACCGGGGCGGCAATCTTGTGGTAGGGCGAGGGCGAATTGATCAATAACTCGAAGTGCGAACAGTGTTGGTCAAATGCTTAAGGGAAGCCCACCTCAAGGTGGAGTAGATTTGTGATAACATTTGACCAACATTTGACCTTAATTTTTCCATTGGCACAATTTGACCAATTTTGCCATTGCCCTTAATTTTGCCGTTGGAAAAATTAAGGGCAGTTAACCGAGATGATTTTGATGGCGAGTGTGGAGGTCATGGTTAGAGCAATGGCTGCCTCCTCTGCTTAGATCTGTTGTAGTCGGTGAGAATTGAGCCAGCAGGGAGAATTTTTGCGTAATTGTTTGTGACTGCTAGTACTTTACAATGGTCTGTTGTATAGGTGGCCGAATCAAGCGCTGCAGTGGGGTCTTCCTCAAATTCTCAGTGTAAGGCTTGCACTTACACTCTTCTACGTTTCCCTTTCTTTTCTTGGTGCATATTTTTTCAGGGAGGGGGTACTAGTATTTCGGATCAAATTACAGCAGGGCGGTTTCTCCCGATATGACTATATGCTATCCCATAGCTAGCTTGCAGCACTACCAAAGGCAGACCTCCTCAGCCCACCAGGAGAGAGTGTTAAACGTGCTCCTCCGCGCCCAGTCGTCTGCTCGCGGCGTACACAGATATGGTTAGAAAAAAGTATAAATCACGGGAGCACGGGCGCTGCCATATTTTATCACGTGACCACTCCGCCATAGCTGGCCTTCTCGCTTCGACTGCTGCCGGCACGCTGGTGCCCGGCTGCAAGACGCTTTTGCGGCTTTCACTCTAGATAACGAGCTGTCGGACAGCACAAAAACTTCGTTAACTTAGTTAATGACACTTAGCGGCTCTGCTATTTCGTCAGCATACAAGCATTCCATGCAAAAACGCTCCTTATATTTGTTTCAGAAATACTCCGACAACAAAGTCTAAAAAAGCCAGCGAACTGTCAACACAACGGGCAAATGACGTGGTTCCGCGAGCATCAATTATTCATGGACTAGGCCGCAGCGCAGCCGCGGTGTGGTGTAAGTTTCATGCATTATGCAGTGACTCTAGCCTCGCCAACAGTAAATGGCGCCAAATCAATTTCTACTATGCGTAGATTTTAACATGCGTTGATATGGCAACGCACACGAGTGCCTCTCAGATCCGTCACAACCGAGATGCAGTCGCAGCAGACAGAATTCGATCCTGTGACAAATGAGACTTTTTCGAGTTCCATTACACAGATTGCTCCAAACGTTAATGGAAACCGACTACGCTGGCGCTCTGAAGAGGATGCCATAGCACATGGCAGCAAATTCTTGCCTCCCGTGCACCTCAGAAACCAGCCATGGGCCTAAAGGGCAGGAATTCGTTAGGATATAGCTACTATAAGGCCACCGAGCTGTCTCCGCCAATGTCCAGAACCTCATTTGGATACTAGCCTCTTGACCAGGAACTGGAAAAAATAACATTCTTTACCTTTCATAACATTGTTCTGGCCTATTGCAAAACCTAACCTGTTAAATGTTAGCCTGTTTAGCCTGTCAAAGGGTAAAGGTTCCAAGCTTGGCATTCTTCAGGGGTCGAGGCATATGCATCATTCAGCGCGAGTGTGCATGCCAGCAATTATTCCCTATTGAAAGATTTAGTACCTTTGTGAAATGCACATTTGTACCATTTCAAGGTTATTCTCTTCCCGGAAAGAAAAAAACATCACAATGAGATGATCTCCGATGAAAAAAAGTTTTTATGTGTGCATAGTATGAGACACTGATGGCTGGGCACACAAAGAGATCGCCAAAATCGTAATGTGTAATATTTTATTTTGATACAGAAAGTCTTCGCGCCGACGGTGTCGAAACCAAGCAGCAGTTTCCGGCAGTAGAAATGAGGTGGAAGACAGATTGGGCACTGCCTTTCCGATTGGTTGGGCTCCAGTTTGAACTCATTTTCCCTTGTAACTGGGGAATTTCCCTTTTCCTCCCTAGTCAGCCTTTTCTTTTACTCTAAATAGCTCTTTTCGGCACTACACCGTTTTATTATCGCGACAGCGTTGAAGGTCCTGTTCACTGGAAAATCCGGTGTCAGCAAGTGAAAAATCAGTGGCATGGCTGTGGCAGGTGGGCCCCAAAGCAACCTAGGTGGCAGGTGGCCCACCTAGGTCACGTGACATTGTGGCGTCATCACAACCTGCCTGCCAGATAGTGAGCCCAAATTGCCCGCCGTGGGAGGTGGCAGTTAAATCAGTGATTGGTCTCTTGGGATCGAAGCGTAACCTGGGCCGCAGAAGGCCCGCCGCAGGGCACCGGTGCATCGCTTAAAGGGATACTGAGGCGGTTTTCGTATCAGCCAATTTTTTAGGGTTTTGAAGTAATGTCATTGCTGATCACGCCTGTTAAATTATTTTTCGATTGTGGCTAAAACAGTGCCGCAATCACCAATTGAAAGCGCGATGGTTAAATCTCCCGCGCCCCGCGCGAGCGCAGGAGAGGAGAACAGCGGAGAGGGAAACCTCGTCCATGTCGGCCAACGTGACGTCCCGTTGAGGAGCCGGGGATACTTCAGCGCACCCGAGAGAGCTTTCAGCGCGCGTTGTTTCTCGTGCTGCATGCGTTGTTCCTCGTACTGCCTGCGTTGTGACGTACAATTGCGTGTCAGCCGACCTTGAGAATCATGTTCAACACGAGGTACTACTCTGCGTTCGTGTCCTCGAACAACCACGGCCGCGACCGTGTCGTCTTCCCACTGTTTTCCGCAAGATCATAAGCTCGCAGCGCAAGCGCTCGCTGCTGTGACGAAAAATTCAAGCCGACCAAAGCAAGCGCACTCTGCTCGAAGCACTTTCGTAAGAGCGGCTGCATGCAGGGCTTGTCCCTAATGTGACCTCTGGAGATTTCTGTCGAAAAGGCGCGGCTGAACCATGACACAGTTCCTTCGATTTTCTCGCGCATGAGAGGCGTGTCACCATTCCGAAGAGGCGCTTCTTCTATAAGTAGAAACATGCTCACTTAGCCCCTGCAGAAACCTGATAGAGGCTCAAGCATCTGTCGCTCTCCTCAGCTTAGGTGATGGCCAGACCACCTGAGGCGCGCTCAACAAGGCTCGGTTAGCGATTTTATACTCGGTTCGACGTGTCCAAGCAAGCAAGCAAAGCAAAGCACAATAAAGCAAAGCAAGCAAGCATCGAATCTTTTCATATGCGGCATCTCGTTTAATCGTAGCTAAGCGCTTGAAATGAAAGCGGTCGACGTTCTGATTTCGGATGCAAATTTAAGAGAGAAATGAATGCCAACCAAGTTTTTGCAAAAAAACACCATGTTTCGCAACCTTAATCGGTATTCTCATCAAGTTGTGGCAGCGGGAGAGTTGCAGGTAGCTTGGCTTTTAAACACACATATAGTTGGCCACCACTTCACTGAACCTAAACTGCAAATCTAGGAAGGGCGAACGTTTCCGAGGGAGCGATTATTATTTTCTGGCATCTGCTGAACGCGCCACGAGTGAAGCAGCAGCCTTGTGCGCGTATTTGGCTTGGTTTCGAGCGCACAATGATTGCGTCACTATCCTGTGGTCACATGCCTCGCAGTGCTTGGCCACTGCACTTGGCTCATTTTGGCATCAACTTTGTGCTCCTTCACTGTTTCCTTGGAATACTTTCTTGCCCCAACCTACGACGCCGGGTACCGAGAACAGGTTTTTTGTACACAGTGCTTTGGGCCTTTTCTTTAGGATGACACTATTCCGGGTGAGCCAGGAGGCGTCGGGTGGTGGTAATTGACTTGAGTATTGTTCGCACCCCTTCCTTTCTGTGAATACGAGCCGAGGTTGTGCTGGCACCTTTTACGCATGGTCTGCATCGCGTCTTTGACGCTGGCGTATGCTTGTGCTAGGCGTAGAATTTTTTGCTTGTGTCTTTTTCTTTCAGGTGATATGTGGAATGAACAAACTGTAGTATCCTTTTCTTTGGAGGTTAGTAAAAAAATAGTCGCCACATTCGCTTTTACAACAAAACGGAAAGCTGCGATCTGCCCTCAACGCAGCGCCGGGTCCGCATCGGCAGCTTCTCCAGTCCTCAAAGTGTCGTCACGACCTCTCTTGACCAATCACGGGTGGCGGCGCGCCGCGCGGTGTGCCCTGCAGCACAGGCCGCATATCTCTGCTAAAAAAGGCAATGTGCGCTTGTTTTTGCTTTATTTGGATGCGATATTCCAGTATCCAGCATGAAAAACTATAGGACGCCGCTGACAGCCTGATTTTAAAAAAAAAGTGCTTCAGTCTCCCTTTAACCGCTGCACCAGATGGGGTATGAGCACTTCCAGGGATCTATGAATGTAAAGAATGACCTTCTGCATAAATGAGAATTAGCCCATTATGCTATCGCGTCACACCCTTAAGGTGGAGCTCAAGTATCCCCTCCAATTTTTCATTTTAAGACGACCACTATTACCCGAATATGATGTCTCCGAGTGTTGTAAACTTTCAACACGATAAGAAAATTGAAAAGAAGAGTATGAGTGTTAGACAACTAAAAATAATAATGCTAAGGGCAACACCTTCCTTCTCGCTTGAAACTCACGGAGAAAAGTACTGCTGTTTAAGCCATTATGGTTCAACTGCTGACACAAAAAGAGCAGCAAAAAATGAAATCCAGACTGACGCACCATGGCCAAAAATGTGAAGGAGAACACCCAGTAGGACACGTAGGAGAGGAGTAGGGGGAAACCCACGGTAGCTTTGCAGTCCAACCAAAGCGAAAGGGACTCTTTGTTGTGTTAGTCCTCCCCAGCATTTTCTGTGAGGTGTCCACGAAAGGAGACGCCATCAAGATGCGCTGCTGTAGGCTTCCTTGGCAAGGCTTCCACTGCGATTGGTAGGGCCCGATGCCAGCACCGGGCCAATGAAATGTGATTTTTTTTCTGGTCTTTTTATTTTGAATTTTCTCAGAGGAATAACTTTCGTTTGTGTGCTCAGATTTCAATAATTCTTTTTGTACTGGTGTCTAGAATGCATGAGGAATCTCTAGCAAATAAGGAGTGAATAACACGTTGCAGTATCGAGGCATAGGCTATGTGGGATGCTGTGATTAAAGGCTCAGGATTAATTTAGGCCGCCTGCAGTTCCTCATAATGCACTGACATCGCACAGCACACGGGCAGTTTTGCATTTCGCTTCCAAAGAAATGTGGCTTCTACGGCACGGATTCGTACCCGCAACCTCGGAATCAGCAGAAAAACGCCAAAGTCAGTCAGCCTTCGTGGTGGGTGATTGTTGCGTGCAACTTGGGGGGCGACTGTCGTGTGCATGTGCTTTGTGAAGGAAAGGTTCTGAAAGCAAAACAGCTTACAAAAAAAGGACACTTTTATCAACAGCATCTCAGCATTATATACTACTTGCTGTGGCGAAATAAAAATGACTGTCAGTCCCGTGCTTCAAAAAGTGGCCTTGTAATTGAATGGCCATTTGCTAATGCCCAACTCGCCTGTGAAGTCACCAGAAAAAGGGTATAGTACTGCCTCATTCCTACAACAAAAAATGTTTGCAAGCTGTGTGCTTTGCCATTCGAAGAAGCAACGAGGTCTATATGTACAGGTTCAGGCAAAACAGAAAAATACAGAGGCAAGGTGAAGCCGCTAGAACTGGGCACAGCAATAAGAAAAACAAAGCACCAATAACAAATTCACACAGTCAGGAGCACAACAATTCTGATGGTAGCAAATTGATAAGGGACTTCATTTTTTTTTTTAATTACTGCAGTTTCATTGAGCATAACACATCTGCGCTACAACATGGCAGTGTCCAATAAGCCTAAAACATCAGCCCCCAGCCCCTCAATCACTGGTTTCATTAGATGGCCGTTCTAACGTGGCATTAATAAAATTCCAGAACTTTACCAAACATTCGCAATTTTGTCAGTGGTATGACGCACTGCAGTTGAGAAAATTAGAAAAAAATTTGCACTTCAGAAACCAAGGTACAAGACAAAAAAATCTCTTGCACCACTGAAACAAAGCTGTTACAGTCACAAGCTGCACAGTATCAAGCAAGCGTAACATGATGGACTGAAAGTTCCCACAAAAACTCCTTTTCTGCTGGCCTGATCCAGAACGGCTTATATGCTTAGGAGAGGACCTTTCCAGCTTATATGACAGTCTGTTACACTGTAGTGACCCTCGCACAAATCTGCAGAAAACAGAATGGCAGAATGCAGCTAGAGCAATTCACAGAGCTCCCAGGTAAACAGAAAAATTTGTCACTTAGTCTAAATAACGAAAAAGAAAAATGGGAAAAAGAGTTCCTTAAGACTCGAGAAGAGTGTTAAGATGGCTTAGGTACAGCCTACTAACCTATTCTCATTCCAAGCGTCAGATCAATTACAAACATTAATACCACAGAGCAAAAAAAAAACAAAAAACTAAACACTTTAAAGGAATCCTAAAAATCTTGGTGGCAGAGAAACACACTGTACCAGTGTTATCATTTGTACCACGGCCGCACACTCAATTGAGGGGCCTTTGATTATATTCAGAAATTAAGACAATAACTATGCGTTACAACAGTCAGCATCTTGATTGCATGCACAAATGCCTGCACTACAAAATGCATCAAATTTCATGCACACCGGTTTATTGACACTCACATTAGCCTTAGAAGTGTAACAATGCATCACATGAGAGCTACCTATAAGAATGTAATGTAAACAGGTATGCATTTTATATCAGGGAAGTAGATGGGCAGATCATTTCCCCTTTGAGTGATCACTTCAGTGAACTTTGATGAACTGCCACATCCTTAGTGTACTGATGACTTCTTCACAAGTTTGAAGAAACAGCTTGCGTGGTGGGCACTCTTGTGTCAAGCCAGGCAAGAAATTAAGTCGCATAAACATTGAACAGAGGCTCATACCACAGTTAAGTGGTACGCTAAGTACAAATCGATTGGAAGCCCATGTCGCCCCTTCACGACAGCTTTAGGAACCAGGTGTGAGTGAGTCATGCATCACCAAGGGTGACAAATATCACAGGTTAACAAGGCTGAACGCAATAGCCCTCACATCTAAGACAAATTAGTTTTACGCATGACAGAGAACACGGTGGTGTATTTCTTTCACCAGATGACGCGCCAAGGTGGGACAAATAGCATGTGACAATGGCCGAACTTGACGACAAAGAAGGGTGGGAGGAAAAGAATTTCCCAAAAAACCAACTTTTCAGAAGCAATAAAAGTCCTGAAGCAAGCTTTTTAGACATTGATAATATTTAGCGTACACAGCAAAAATAGGAAGCCATAATGAGATAAAAGCCACCGCGGCTATCCTCACAGCACTTTTGTGCCCAACACAGCTTTATCCCAACTCTGCACACTCAAATGTTGTGGAAAATAATTAAAAACCTGGAAGCTGTAGCCAGTGCTCAGTATGCAGCACATTACCAGAACATGGAAAACTGACGCATTTATGGCTTAGACAATACTACGCTTTGAATCCAACCCATCCGCTACAAGCGTTGAGAAATTTTGCAACATTGTTCCTCCCCCTGCATAGTGCAGTCCTCGCATGCACTTTCGGTGGTTTCCAGCTGAAGCTCAGAACATCCTGAATTCAATAGAAAAGAACCTGAGCTCGCTTCTAGCTCAGCAAACATGCTGCACAGCTGTAGAAACAATTAGAGCAGGGGTTCTGAATCTTTTTTTATCTTCGAAGACTGCCAACAACTTTGAAATGACACCCAGGTAACCAGAGTGCCCTGACTTCTATCGATTCGTGCCTAAGATGCAAGGAAAAAAAGAGCGCATATTAAGAGCCACTCAAGAAATGCCCAAATTTACTATTGATGACAGTTTGTAGAGTGAAACTGTTGGCTGTGAATAATAGAGTATGATTAGTCCTCAAATGAAGTGGCTGAAAGGAAAGTAAAGGACTGAGACATGGATAAGTTGACATCAGCGCTAAGGAATTCCAAGAAATCCTACCCCAAGGGACCCCAAGGTTTCACAGAACCCAGTTTGAGAACTTTTCGTTTACAGGCCAGATTGGGTGGTGCTGTGCAGCAGTCACAATATGCAACAGTTACAATTAGGAATGGATGCTTTCAGTTTGGAGCTCGTAGAACCACTTGCAGTTCAGAGAAGCGCGGAAGATAGTGTGAAATAGTTCGGCATCAAGACCAAGCACATGAAGTTGTCCAGAAAATTGCAATGAACCAGAAATGACCACGTTATATAAGTGCTTCGAAATTGATTTCTGTAACCCGTCCTTTAAGGTAAGGACATCATGAATTTGAATGGAGTGGTGGAAAGATATTTAAATCCAACTTTGATGGCTTATATTCAAGGAAAGTTTTCTCTTTTTCTCTCTGACCTTGAACTTTGAGGCCAGCTTAGACTTGAGTAACAGGTCATTGCCAGTACAGAACAAAACTACTACAGTAAAACCTCGATATAGCGAACACGGATATTACGAATTATTGGCTATATCGAACTCTTCCTAAATATTTTTGACTAATTCATGCAATTTCTACTTTATATACCGAACGCGGTTGGCCACGAAATGGGTATATCGAACTCCCCGGCGCCAAACTGCGGCCGTTCGGATGGCAGGCGGCAGGCTTCGCCGCACTGCACAAGTGACTGGTGGTGATGCGGCACGCGTTCGCACCAAGGTGGTGAACTCGGCGGCAGCTTTCGCTCTGATGTACCGCTTTCCACGCGACACGGCTGTGATGCGGGGAAGCCACAGTAGCCGGCGCTTAACTTGCGCATGCGGTGCTGTGCGGGAGAGCCAACCTAACTGGCGCTCGGTTTTTTGCGGTCTTCGGAATAGCCGCGAGCGTCTTCTAAACGCCACCAAAACCTGGGAAAACATCTGACCGTTTCTCTTGTAAGGATCGCCAGAACTGCTGTCCTTTCAATGACTAAATTGCGCCGTTATTGCGCGCGTTTCGGACGCAATTTTATATTACGAATTTCGGCCATAGCAAACTGTTTTACGATTTTGTACTAGTTCGCTATAACGAGGTTTCACTGTATACTTGAGAGAAACGGAAAAGTAAAGTACGCTTTTTCACTCATACTCATGGAGTATGAGTATTCATCATTCATCATACCTGATGAATGCGGATAGTGTGTTTACTTTTCACATTGGAGTCACCTGTGCTCATGGAGAAAGGTACCACTAATGTCCTCGGGACAAATGCACCAATCAGTCCCCATCTCCAGAGAGTACACACCATCTGCATGTGCCACACATGCTGGGATGTGCACATTTCTTGAAGCACTGCGGATGCCAGACGTATGTGGTGCAGTGCACCGGCAACTGAGACACACTACTGACAGGTGGCGCATTGCACGTCCGCTGATAAGACCACACGGGGCACACTTCCTCTCCGGTGACAGGTTCACATGTAGACCACGTAGGTGGTTGGTCCCTCGGCTGGCACTGTGCCACTTGGGTTGAGCGTGAATCCCGCAGGGTCGGACAGCTCGCCATTCAGCGCTGCAGGAAAGAAAACAACAGGGGGCATGACTCAGCAGCCTAGGACAGCACCCAGAAAAAAAAAAAAAAAGAATCATCACAGTTATTACCGTATTTTCTGGTGTATAAGACGCACCCCTGTATAAGACACACCCGCCATATATGCAGGCTGTCATTGAAAAAGTTGGTATATAAGACACACCCGCGTATAAGACGCACCCCAGTTAGGCTACTGAGGCTTAATTAAACGCTTGCGCGACCATCGTGAAATGCACCGTACCTCTGAGAAGTTCATGAGCAATGCTAAGTGATCGAAAAAGGCAACACTCCCGCCATACCCGCCCACATTTTAGCAAAAAAAGAAAAAAAAAAAACGAAGGAACTCTCCTTATGTCCATAACATTTTATTTCTACCTAAAACCTTCCAAGTCTTCATCTTCAGATGCACTATCAAAAATTTTCGCCATTTTTTGGAGGCAAAGAGGCTGAAACGTGCTCTAGGTACATACTACGTACAGTGAGCAAACAAAGTTGCAAAGGGTGACTAAAAAAAAACGCCGGCTTGCCTTGGCTTGTCTTGACAATGGCAAGAAGCGCGACTGTCGCCATCTTTTGGCATTTCACATTACTTTTGCTTGGGGCCTCTGAAACGGCCGCGCGTTTGTGATCCCGGAAGTCGTCATCACCGCCGTATCATGATAAAGTTCACCTAAAAAAAGTGGCACACGGCAGTCCCCGTATTGAAGTATTAACCGTGTTACAACCGGATTATTGGCAGTGATAGTCTTTTGCTGAAAAAACCTTTAGCATGAACCTGAGTAATTTTTGAACTCGGAAAAAAAAATTTAAAATTTGCATATAAGACGCACCCACCAGCAAGATTTTAAAAAAAAAGCCGCATCTTATACACCGGAAAATACGGTAGGTACAATACGGTATGCGAGGCTTAATGCCCCGATGGTAGGTGGGGTTTAAAGGTGCTCTGAAACATCTTCCCAGGAGAGCAAGTCAACTAGCTCAATCACTGCACTGTGTTGTCACGAACACCTGAGCCAAATACTAATACATTTCTACATGCAGAGCAGGACCCACAAACACACGCAAAAGTTGGCGAGCCCTTTCTGGGTAACTTTTTCATGCTCGCACCCTCCTCTGTCACTCGCAACCTGTGTATACAAGTTGAGAGGTGGCTAGTGGTTAGATTCTTTCAGACGACAGGCAGCTACCATAGATGTGGCCAATACACGGCGTAGCTCCGGTTTGTCAGGACACCCTGTCTTCCAAGGTGGGGACGGCGGAGCAGTGCCGACCATCCAGCGTGCAGAAAGTGACGAGAGGAGAGGGTAAGATGCGAAGACGCTGAAATTCAAGGTGGCCAAATGTTTTAGGGGAATCCCCCAAGGTGGAGTAGATTTGTAATAAGGGAGTAATTACTCACTGACATCCACCCGAGCGCAGCCTTACGGCTACAAAGCACAGCCATATGGCTTATTACAAATCTACTCCACCTTGGGGGATTCCCCTAAAACATTTGACCAACACTGTTCCCACTTCGAGTTATTGATCACTTCGCTCTCGCCCTACCATAAGCTTGCCGTCCCGGTTAGCTCAGTTGGTAGAGCGACCGCTCCGGTGTAGCGGTGGTCCGGGGTTCGAACCCCGGACCAGGACGAATTTTTCTTTAACTACGAAGTTTCTGAGAAAGCTGTACAGCTTTCCTTTGTAGCCGTATCGCTGCGTTCGGGTGGATGCCAATGAGTAATTACTCCCTTATTGAAATTCAAGGTTTGACTACAGATAACTTGCCTTCTATGAAGTGCATCAAAAAAATTTTTGCTGTACAATATTCGTGAAGCAGGGTGCTTTACCATCCCAGGAATACCGCAATTTTATCAGAGCCCCCTTTCAGAGCCCCTTTAATGACCCGATGGTATGTGCGATTTAATGACCTGAACCTGCACGTGGACTAGACAGGGATGCAGCAATGGTGGGCTCTGGATAATTTCGACCACCTGGGGTTCTGTAACGTGCACTGGCATCGCACAGTACACGGGCCTCTAGAATTTCGCCTTCAAGAAATTCAGCCGCGGCGGCCGGGATCGAACCCGCGTCTTTCGGGTCAGCAGCGAAGCACCATAACCACTGAAACACTACTCAGGGGGGCTGCATGTTTGGGACGTTTTTTGGGGTTGCAAGTAGCTTCACAGGGGAGGTTTGATGGGCATTTGATAATTTGACTTTCGGAAAATTCAGACATTTTCTCCAGTTTGTTATAAGTCCTAACTGAAGTAGTTTTACTCAACTGGGATGCAAGCACATCACTGGTAACTTTCTTTTTTCTTCGCCACACAACCACTTGGAGACTCGTGGTTGAAATAACGAATCAGTAGATTTCACCCATTTTTTACGTAGTGCTAACAACTATATATAAGTATGGTATGGTACTAGTATGTATAAGGTTTAACGTCCCAAAGCAACATATGAGTTATGAGGGGAGCTATGGTGCACGACTGTGGCCTAATTGTTTATCTGTGACCCCTTGTGGTTCTTGGATGTGCACCAACATCGCACAAAACACAAGTGCCTTGCATTTTGCCTCCATCGACATATGCCACCACAGTTGAGATTGAACCTACATCCTTCGGCACAACAGTCGAGCAGCCTAACAACTGAGCCACCATGGTGGGGCTGAATGATTATAGCTGAATTCAAATAGAGAAAAGGTATATAGATATCCATACATGTAATCATATTTCATTTTGGATTATATCAAGGCAAACTTGTGATAACTGAAACAGAGACATCTTGTCCCTTGAGGTTATGAGTCTACAGAATCGGTCTAAGGATCATGCAAAAACAATCAATGCTCCAGAAACAAAGAGCTTGGACAGGGCAGATCAAACAGCACTCCAACATGGAGTGGCTACTCCAGCAGTCCGCTCTTACCGGCGAGGGTAGCAGGTGGGTCGACCGGAGCTGATGGCTCCCCTTCCGTTGCCGTGGCAACCTGCAAACCAGAGTCGCCAACTGAGCCATCACAGGCAGAAAGATCTGAAGTGGGCACAGTGCCATAAGGTAGAGTACAGTGTTTCAATGCCATTATAGATTTGTGTGCAAAGAAATGAAAACTAGAACTCTAAGTGAGTACAACAGCAATGATGCTTCCTAACTGGTGCAAGATTGTAAAGCACAATCCACCAATAATACTACATGGTGCTCATGGAAAGCACCATCACCTCTGGGCTGCACAGACTGTCACAGTGCTCAGGACTCTGTACATGACAGGATTAATTCTACAGTATTACTGTACACGTATACAAAGTGCAGTAGAATGCAAAACTGGCCTAGTTTTCTATGGCTGAAGTCATCTCGCAAACATTTACAGTAAGCTCCCCTAAACTACTGTCACCATTATGAATTATAGTCAGTCGACTGTCAGCATTAGAATCACATGAACAACCAAGCTGCAGCGATGAGCGTGCATTGCTTGTCATGCGCCCTCTAGCCCACGTAATGTTGTTTTCCTCCACCTTTGAACATGAATTGTTGTAGTTCCACTTCATGTGATGCAACACAAACAGAAGCTGTGGAGACAGCTGCGTCTGCCACGGACAGGCGTCAATCGTGTTGGATCACGGCGCATTGTGTCAACTGGGTTCTCTCCTTGCGACCATAGATGTTCCCTGGATGGTGGTTCGTGTTTTACCATCACGAAACTTTCGCTTGGTCCGGCTATATTTCAAATGATGCAGCACTAGCTAACAGATACTCAGGAAAGCAAGTTCGTTACATAAGGGTCAGTTGACACAACACCTTTGTTATGTGGAGGTCACAAATAAACGTGCTTCAATAGCGTTGACATTGGCAAATTGAGAAACTTCGTAACGACGAGGAATTTCCTACGTGAGGGTTCATTATATACAGATTTAACTGAACTAAGATGTAACTGAACTGAGGTTTAACTGAATGGAGGTTGTACTGAATTGTGGCTTAGCTGAGTTGAGGTTGCACTGCAATTAAGGTTTACGTGAACTGAGGTTTAACTGAACTGAGGTTTTACTGAATTGTGATTCAAGTGAACTGTGGTTTAACTGAGTTGAGGTTGTACTGGAATTAAGGTTTAACTGAACTGAGGTATCACGGCGCAATATTCAGACTGGACGGTGCTGCGAGAGAGAGACTTGCCTGCACAGCTTCGGCCAGTGCGGTGGCTGCTCCGCTCGGCTGCTGCTGCATCGGCGATGAAGGTGGCAGTGTTGGGTCGAGCCCCAGCTGCTTCATCTGTACTGCCACATCAAAGAGGTAGTCGTAGCACTCACACCTGCAACCACCACCACCCCAAGACCCACACCTGTAAGTTCATCTGGACAGGGTCCGGTCTGGCTTCAGTCAACGAGAAGGACAGGAGGAAAAATACGATTACAGAACATCACAGCATGCACAGCCTGCACAGCTGCGGCACGCTGCGGAATAAAACACAGCTGTGCAGGGTAGAAAACTTGTTTATACGTTGATTGAGTTAAGAAAGCAGCTCTGGTCTCGGAGAAATGATGTATGTCATGAAGAGCCGCTCTTGTACCTCCTTCCCTCGCATGCTCAAGAATTCCCAGCTGCCACACTAGATATTAAACACGAATGCAGTGCTCGTGCATGACAGTACCGATGCCACTTTTGTCTGCGCATGAAACAAGCCTCTCATCACTGCAGCTACGCAGTGCAGCAGTAGAGACACAGCACAGCACCATCGCTTTGCTTCGGTCTGAACACATGGCTGCAGAGACTAGGCCCAAGTATAATACAGAGCACATTTACACTCTCTATTCTGTGCGGCACAGCTTCATGTCATAGCGTTATTTTTTTTTTCTTTCCAGAGAACACGGAGAGATGGAACACATCAATGCGTGTTGTTTCATTTCATTTCATTTTAATACCTTAAAGACCCACTGGTGTATTACATAAGGGGTGGGTACAAAACAGTCAATTGAACAAGTGTTATGTTGAAAAAAGGTTGGTAACAGCTTCGGCGAATGTGGACGGGCATGAGATGGTAGCGATGTCATTAGAGAGGTCGTTCCAGTCTACAGAAACATGGTGAAAAAAGGAGCGGCACAGGTAACAGTACGGGCACGGGGGCGAAACACTTGGAAAGGATGACGGATGTGGTGGGATATGCCGGCTGGCGGGGCAATGTAGGGAGCGCAGCGCAGCGAACTATGGAAAAATTTATGGCATAGGCAGAGGCTAGAAATACGACGACGAAGTGAAAGGGGCGCTAAACTGGATTCCGCTTTTAAAGATGTCACACTGATGTCATACGAATAGGATGAATGAATGAATCTGGCTGCTCTGTTTTGAAGTGACTCGAGCGAATCGATAAGGTAAACTTGATGAGGGTTCCAGACTGGCGATGCATACCGTATTTACTCGCATAATAGGCGCACTTTTTTTCCAGAAAATCCGGCTCAAAGTTCGGGGTGCGCCTATGACGCGGGGTAAAATTTCCGGAAATTTTTCGACGCGCAAAATTGAACATACCACATAAACGCACTCCTGTACGGGCCGCACCCCGTTTTCCCGAAGAAAATATTAAAAAGAAAAGATCCATGTAAGGGCCGCACCGAAACTTTCCACGACCCACGCGGGAATCGCCTTCGAAATGCACGCGCCGAGGCCTCCGTGATCGGCACAGGCTGCGCGCAACGGGCGCTTGATCGCGGAGGCCACACACGCGCACAGGAGCTTCCAGACGCCACCCACGGAGGGCACCCGAGGCCAAGGTCATCATCAACGTTTTCCTCCGCCGCGAGCTTTCGCTATCCATATCGCCATCAGCATCTCCAGCTCCAGCTTTTTTTGTTGCTATCAAGTGCCGGGATCTGCGGTAGCGCGTTAGTTCATCGTGGTTTGTGGCTTTGTCGCCGAGCGCTGCTGTTTTAGCTCGACCGGCAAGCACCTTAATAGCTACTCGGCTGGGAGTTTGCTCTCGAACACGGCAAGCGAGCGGCAGGTTGGAAATTCGACGTGGCCGAGAAGTGCGGCAGTTGCGACTGCGGCGTACTCGATTTTCGTACGCGACTCCAAGCGCAAAGGTTTTCGCGGGCCTAAGTCGGGAACGTTTCCGGCTGGAGATGAAGCTTTCCGAACAGACGTTTAAAGTGAGCATCCCTGAAAACTGTGTGCGGCTGTTCTACGCGATGTCGTTGTACGTGCTGTGGGTCCGCAGCAGCTGCGACGGCAGCAGCACTAACTAGTAGGGACTAGTAGTCAGTTCAGCAAAAACTGTTAAAATAAAGATTGGGGGGCGGGGAGCGGCAAGGCGTCGTCTTGAAATCGTGTAAATACAGTACTGATCACAGTGCAAAGTTCGGGGTGCGCCTATTATGCGAGTGCGCCTATTATGCGAGTAAATACGGTAATCTAACTTTGACCTGGCAAGAGATTTATATGCTAGTAATTTTACCTGTTGTGGGGCGTGGCAAAGATGACGTCGTAAGAATCCGAGAGTTTTATTAGCCGAGGAAATGATGTTAGTAACGTGTGTAGTCCATGATAAGTTGTTACACAGCGTGACGCCTAAGTATTTGTATGATGAAATGGTTTGCTTCACCAGGTGTCGACAAAAAGGGCTGATCAGGTAAGCCGTTGTAACAGGATGCATCAACTTTGAGTCAGGTAGCAAGCTTTATAGGACGCAAGAGATCTGATGTCTGTAATCTCCCTGCCACGTGGGCAGTCTCAGTGCCCAACAGTCTCAGTGCCCAATGAGTCAATGGCCATCGGCATTTACGACGGACATCCAGACGCCCTGCTGTCACATGACCAAATTCATGATTGTTGAGTAGTGAGCATGCATTCCGACAGATGACGCTAGGCGTAGCAACAATGAGTAAAAACACAAAGTGAAGCAGTAATAAATCAAGCCTAATATTGAAGTAAGTTCTATTATCAATCGAAAGTTTGCTTGGAAAAAGCCATTCAAATACTTCACAGTTCAGCACAATCAATCCACAGATCGCAATGGTGGGCCAACAATGAGCAACAATGCGTACTTCATTTCAGAAGCATTCATTTCTTGGCATCTTTGCCATCACTGACCACCTTTGCCACGTTCATAGCTGGTACTGTTGCAGCACTTGTGTGGGCACATGGTCTCAGATGTTGCAAAGTGCACTAAGAGCCCAAAACGGGCGAAACGAAGTGCCACACATGAACAACATTGGTTTGCTTACATCGGACCACTGGACAGTGTGTGGACCTGTCATGCTCACTACCAAACAGAACTTGGTTCTAGAACTGGTTAAAGCCTAGCAACTTTCTCTTTAAGAGAAATTTGAAGGGACCAGAAATTTTGTTTGGCTTATCAGAAGTTAATGTTAACAGAAGTGCCCCCACAAAAGAAAGAAATCGTATTTACTTGCGTAGTGAACCTACTTTTTTGCAAAAAAAGTGGGCATCATTTTGGGGAGAGGGTTAATTACATGGGGAAAAAAATGTTAAGAGATTTTTCTTGCCCACCCGACAGGAACAAAAGCACAAGGTCACCCGCTCTCATGCCACTCGCGTTTAGCACCGTTAGCTTCAAAAGTTGTTTGCTGTATCACGACGTGATCCGACAATTCTGCGATGATCAACGGCACCGGCCAATCGTACTGAGATAAAGCGAACATGCTGAACACCTACCCTGAAGGCCAGGTGCGTGTTTTTTATGTGAGGTTAAAAAAAACTTTCATGCAGGACGGTTAGAGTGAGTGACGCAAATGTTTAAGCGCCAGCTTGGTGTAAGGAATCTTTGGGTATTTTTGCTCCCAATCTCGAGCTCGCCAAATCGCTTGGGGGTCTGAAAGCCCCACTGAATACCACCCCGCATCAGGCATTGGAAAAAGGCACCCATATCTCCATGTGTCTCGCGTTCGCTCCCCTTTGTGTTGGTGCTGTCATGCCTGTTTAGTGAATTTCAAGCGCAGAAGATTCGAAATTATCGAATATTTGCACATGCCTACTCCTTTCACGTTCAGGGAACTTGAAAACCTGGTACCGCCATACACTCAGAGAAGAGCTGCTTCAGCAGTCACATAACAAATGCTTTCTTTTTCCCGCTTCTACGCGCTCCCAATGAGGAAAGCAAAAAGGAAAACAAAACAGACAAGCGGGTATATTTCGGCCAGCCAGCTTTTGCCCGACTGCATGTTCGGCACTCACATGGT